>NC_135867.1:6680191-7050191 GCF_031162955.1 Sander vitreus
GACGTTTTGACATTTGCCTTTCAACGAAACCCCTTTGACAGAATCAATACTTAGCTGGATGATGTGCAAGTCAATGCTGCTTGTAGTACCTGTCTGGAAGACTTGATCAGCGTTGCAGAGCGCATGCTTGAGTGGCTGACAGGCGCAGCCCGCTCTACTCGCTCCAGCAGGATCCTGGTTCTGGGGATGTGACTCCACGACACACCGAGGCCTGGCTGCACCTCCCCGCTGCCGCTCCTCGTAACATGGTTTGTAACCTGCAGGCCCAGACACCATCATGTTTAGTCGGCATTATTTTTCTCTTGGGGGATTATCAAACCATTTCTTCATTCGTTTTTTTTTTTTTGGTTTAGTATAGCTCGCAAGAGATAATTACAAGCTTTAGAAGAGAAAAGTAAAGATTGTCATATTGTCCCACTTTAAATCAAAGAGGACCATCAAACAGCCTATCAAATTATCTTTATCTCACTTCAAATAACTCATTTTCTTTGGTGTATGCTTTTTAAGTGTGATTCGTTCATATTTTACATAATTATAACCTGAACTAACAAATTGATTTCCGTTTTACACATTTCAGAAATGAGTAACCTTTTGTTTTTAACTTGATTTAGTTCTTACCCAGACAAAAAGGTATAAAAAAAGTTTAGTTTTCAGTTCAGGTCTCAAAGCAATAACAAGAGGAAACGTGAAAGGGTTTGTGGAGAGGTTAGATTGACAATGGAAATGCAGCTTGCATTCAGAGTAGTACACGTCAAGGACTGTGTCATCCTTACCAAAGCAGCAACATTGAAGTCCTTTGCCACTGTCTTAAGAACTCCTGCCACTTGTATCATCAAGGACATGCCTGGAGGCACAGGAAGTTGTAAGAGAGGCTTTTTTGTTGTCCTGTACAGAATACACAATGTCTTTCCATGGTACTTTCTAAGCAATTCAACAGTAGTCACTAAGGCAACAGATATTATTGTTGTGACATTTACAGTCATTAATATTCTTCTTATGGTTGACTAATTTTGTTGTTAGGCACGCTGGTGGCAGAGCTCTAGGGATTAAAAATGTTGGTCAGTCCACAATGTTAGTCCTGACTGAAAGTATTAGAGGGATAGCCATGACATTTGGTAAACAAATGTCATTGTGAATTATAGGATGAATTATAATTACTTTGGTGATCCCTTAAAAGGATCTAAAAAACAATTCTTTCAATCAGCTTTTTACCATGAGCGATAGGGTCCTACATGATTAGTTTCATGCCAAAGTTTGAACAGTTTTTTTGTTATTTCACATGAGAGATTGCTGCATTTGTGGTTTTGTCTTTACTCCTCTCACTGGTTTGAAGTGGGCATGGCTGAGTTGGAAAAAGGTGATGTCACATACTTTGGTGCACCAATCAGAATTTAGCTACGTTTTAATCAAAATCTGATGACAGTTGTGGGGTTGTCAGTTATCAAACCACACCTGCCCACATATGCTGAGAAAGTTTTTTGCGTTTCTGACATTTTCTGACATTACCAATTCATTTATGATGCAACTACTTTATCTCAGCATTCCCCAACTAAAAAAATGATCTACTGAACTGAGCTAATCCTCTGTCTTTAACCACCAGTTTGACAAAATAGGCTGTGGTGCTTTTGTTACAATGTTATATTGGCTATAACAAGTAACTGCTTCCAGGGAAACTAACTATAACTTTCTTATAACAAACTTTTCAAAGCTCAAGCTGAGGTGGGTCAGGCATTCATTTATTTATTGATGAATTGGTATACATAGACCGGTGTTTGTTTAAAGTGTCAATAGCTCTAACAAAACACTTCATGAATAAGCTAGTTTTGGAAACTTAATGTTTTCAGAGGTTAAATTACATTTTCAGACTTTGTAATGTCTTTTCACAATCGCACATGGTAGGTTTATTTTAGATCCCCCCCCCCGTTGAACCCTGTTGTATTGAGCGATTACTTAATTAGATAGGTTAAGATAGATACGTTTCGGAGCGTTCTATGAACCAATAGTTAACAATAAAGTTGAATTAAGTTCACTTGGATTAAGAACTTTAATTATTTTGACGCTCAAGAGGTCAGACTCCTGTTGAAGCGGCTCCAAGGTTAAGTGACTGTACAAACAATTATGATTTTTCTTTCACACTTTCTCATGACTGGAACTAACTTTGATGTTATGCTTTCCAAATGTGTGAGAACCATGTTGTGATATTTATTTTACAGACATTTGCAGTTAACATGCTCAGGTGTATACACAACCTCAGGTATCATGTACTATGAAGATATCACCTTCATTTTGTTTGCCTCCCAGTAGAGGAGCGATAACAGCTGACACGGAGTCCACGATCACTGCCTTGACGGAGCCACCGCCAACAGACGCCTAATACAAAATGTGACAAAATTCGATTGCTGAAAAGTTGATCGTCTTTCTCGAAGGTTCCCTCGGTACAGAAAGATTGTTGGTATATTTTAAGCAGAAGGGAAAAAAGTAACTGCAAACAAACCTGCTGAAGCCCACCACTGCGAAGACTGTACAGACAGTCGAGTAAAGAGAAAATGTTAAACAAACGGAAGATATGGATCCTCTGAAGAGCTTCCATCTGTAAAATGACAGTTTGTTTCACATTGTCTTATATTACACATCATGTATTATTAGTTTGAAACTCATTCCCTGTCAACTCACCTGCTCTTCTGCGTTACTTGTTTCAGCTTGGAGCATTTGAAGCAAGCGGCTGGCAGTCAGCCCTCCTGTTGTATCGATAAATATTACACTCTGTTTCAGCTGGTAAGAAATGTGCACTGCCACACCGAAACACACCTATAAGACATGACAAGCGTGCAGGGAATAGTTAAAGATAGCATGGATAATTTGTGTTAGCTAAAGGATAACTCCGAAAAGTATTATTTCAGCCAGAGTACAATTTCTTATTCTATATGAGAAGAGGGGATTCTAAAAAGCAGGAATTTATGAGGCTGAAATTATGAGTGATGGAGAGGGGGAGGAAGGAAATGTTCACCTGAGATTTGCCACTTCCTGGGCCTCCTGACAGCTCTGTTATCTCTCCAGTATACAAGCCTGGATCCAGCAGCTTATCTAAGCTGCAAGAAACAAGGTGCAATACATTACTCACAACTGCCATTCAATGTAATAAACTATTAAGTCCATGTACATCCGTAGAGCCAACAAAAACTGCAGTTGGGTGAACACAATATAAACAGAGCTTGCATTAGGTTCCAGACTATTCGTAAGATGTTTGGCCAATTCCTAATTTCAGTTGCTGGCTGTTTCATTGCATCTTATCCAGCTTAGCCACTGGCTTTGTCTTTTAAATAAAATAAAAAATAGTTTGCTTTTCAATAATCTTTGTGCGTGTGTGTGCGCGCGTGCGCCACCCCCTCGCTCTGTCCGTCCGGTCTCTCTCTCCGTGTGCCTGATCGCGTGTCTCGCTGTGAGAAGAGAGCCAAAATCATCATGAACCTAGGTGTTTTATTTTTCGTAAAGTATCCGGCTGCACTGTGTTCTTCCTGTATGTAATTACCTGCCTAGTTTGACACCTACACTCGCGTCTCCTGCAAGAACTAGAGGAGACACCGAAACTATCGCTGCAGCGCACAGGCCGACGTGGACGCTGGTCCTGGTGTGTTTTGGCTGTAAGTAGGCCTGCACGATTCGGGGAAAAATATGAATCACGATTTTTTAGCTTAGAATTGATATCACGATTCTGTAATGTTTATTGCACACATGAACCATGACAAAACAAAACAAATTGGCAGACCAAACATAACATTTGTTTTTGGCACCTATAGCACATTGATCATCACCACAAGCCTGTAAACATGGAGGCTTCAATGAAGAGAAGGGAGAGCATTGGAGCGCTTTAAAAACTTTTTTATACAGTCCATGTTTAAAACTCACTCAGAAGAAAGTAGTAGCGTTTGTGATGCAGTCGGCTCGTAAATTAAATGAGAATCGAAGTCATAAAAATATAATTTTTTTTTAATTTTAAATCCAAAAAAATAAATCAGTTATTTAAAAATAAAATCGTGAACAGGGTGAATAGAGATCGCGATTTTATAACGATTAATCGTGCAGGCCTAGCTGTAAGTGTATCTGCTCTTTTTTATGTGTTCACACAGCAGCAATAAACTTTAGTAATAAATCATTAGAGGTCCATTCATTTCCTACTGAGCTGAGTGAACAGAGGTTAAAAGTAGGCCATGGTTATAAGTTCCACAATCAGCCGTCAACTAGAGATGGTCCGATACCATTTTTTGCTTCCCGATACCGATTCCAATACCCTGAACTTGCGTATCGGCCGATACCGAGTACCGATCCGATACCAGTGTGTCATATATTTTATTATGTTTTAAGAACTGTATATTACTATCCCTGTATGGATGTGATATTATTTCTGTCTTTGTTGTCAGTCTGGCTCAGGTTAAACTCTTTGTGAAACATGAATGCCAAAGAACTTTCTTTTATTCTCCAGTTTGACAGTCAGTTATAACGGAAAAAGAACATAAATAAACTACTTTAACGTATTTTTTCTTTAGGGCTTTATTACGTAGTATTGGATCGGTGCATAAACTCCAGTACTTCCCGATACCAATACCAGCGTTTTAGGCAGTATCGGAGCCAATGCCGATACTGGTATCGGAACATCTCTACCATCAACAGCCAATAACATTCCTGTGCTCCGTTTACCAATCAGATTTCATTTTGTGAACAATAGTACTGCCAAGCAAGCAAAAATGGGTCATGGTGTCAGGTTTACAGCCTGTTTAGTCTTCCCAGAGCTGTCCACAGCTTTGGCTTAAAATACAATGGGAATAAATGCTTCAACATCTATGCTTGGAAAGCTGCTGTAGCCATTAGAGTTGATTGAATACTGAAGAAGCAACGACATGCCATGCACTACATAAAGTCAAATCAGAGCTTATTGCACTGTCTAAAGTAAATACATGGTACGATTTTCCTCACAATGCTTAGGAGGGAGGGACATCAGGCTTGTATGTCGAGCAATTATCCTGGAAATACTTCTGTTGATCCAGACTACTCTTGCACTTATATTTTGATCATTACCAAGGTAGTGTTTGTTGCTGAAATGCTTTAACCATCTGTTCTATCAGCACTGGAATGCTTAGATTTGTCTATGTTGAGTTCAATGATCTGTGTAGCTTGTGGAATCTCATCATCTTTGGCTGCATGTGCGATGATGAATGTGACAGCGATGCAGTTAAATCTACATAGCCAAGGTCCTTCAGCCTGAAGGTTAAGCATCACTGGAAGTCTGTGGCTGGTTAATAGTGGTTCTCATCCTCCATAGCATGATTGTGAAGAGGAGAATTGGTGGGAATGGACATACTTGCATTATTCCTGCCTTCTCTGAGAATGGGGCAAAGAAGATTGCACTGTTGATGAAGCACTAGGTATAGAGATGGCCCGATACCGATTCTGATACCCTGAACTTGCGTATCGGCCGATACCGAGTACCGATCCGATACCAGTGTGTACATCTCTAACTAGGTAGTGTTCTTGTGGACTCAGAAGGCTGACGGTGATTGTCCTTCAAAAGCCACAGATTCATAATTTCTTACGGGCTGCACTCATTTTTTATTTCAATTTTGTTATCATTTGTTACGTGAAATCATATAAAAATACAATTTTAGAGAAAAGTAATCGGTCAGTTGCTTCAATTCACTTCAGTGAGTCAGAATACTGTGAAGTCATTGGACCTAAAGGTCTTTATCTTACTGTATTGTGTGATTGGAGTGAAAACAATGAAGAGGCTTAGATTTCGTTTTGTTTAGATGGAAAGCTCTTTTTAAAAGACCATTTTTGATATCCTTTCCGCAGCCATACCCAGCACCTGGATAATAATTCAAAGAAATAGTGGGAATTAACAGCATCGTTCTCATGTCTTATGCAGGCAGCTTCATTGTCAGGCTGGCTGTGGGGAGCCACCTATACCTACACACAAGGCTGAATTCCTTATTAGAAGGCTTTGACGGAAGACAATCTTTGCAATTTCCGAGGCTGAATCTCATCCCTTGATCACACCCAAACATTTTTGCAGTAGCCTATGCATGGCATTATAATATCATTGTGTCATTACAGTATCAAGTGTTGACAAAAACATTATGTAGGCTACATGACACACAAGCTGATGAAAGCTATAAACCATTATCAGCCCTTATCATCCATCCTGTTAGTATGACAAATCACCACATCAGCTGGAAATCTGATAAGGTTTGTTTAGTTTTTGTTGCGTTCTGTTTATCTTTGTACATACTGTTTTGATATTCTGCGTGGCTAAAAATAAATGAGTTCCATTTATTATTCGTTATTAATGATTAGACTACTTTTGTTTGTTAGGACTAGCTGTGATGGAAGTTTATGAAATGCTTAGGTGTGTTGCTGGGTGTTGTTATACTGCCAAAGACAAATGCTTTTTGGCGATATTTAAGGAGACAGCTAAATAATAGGAATACAGTTCAACTGTAATTAGTTGAACCTGACAGTCCAAGAAAGGTTCCCCCGACACAATGTTACTAACAAGATAAAGAACTAAGTATAAAGGTTCACCAACGCATTTGGTTATTTTATCATGTTATAGTACTTGGGTTTTCTTTGAGCTCTTTGACTTCTACATAGTTGTTTGAAATAAGACCATACACTTAAAAAAGTATATGTCTATTCTATGTATCCCTCTCTGGGCTCAAGACTCCCATTCACTGTGCATCAAACAGCTGGAAGAAGAAACTCAAATTAATATGCCAAAAGGTGTCCAGCAACAGATGTGATTGAAAGCTGAAGAGAAGTACTAGCAGTGCTTACGGCCTTCAGGGCGTCTGGCTTTAGGTAGAAAAAGTCTGAATGTGGCCGTCTTCACGGAGTATGATGAAGACTCAAATATGTGCCTCATTTCATTCAGGCGATCTTCTCCCAGACAAAGCTGTAAAATACTTTCAGTTTCAGTTCCAGTTCACTGATTCTGACGCAAAGACTTGCAAGGTCTCGTCTTCTGTCTATGCAGTCGATCAGCTGAGAAAACTAGTTTCACACTCAGCATTAGCTAGTGCGCAAAGCAGGATATATTCAACAGATTGCAGTCTCTCAGTCTACTCTACAAAATCCTTTACATATTATACACTCAGTTGCCCTAATGCAGTCTACTAAAACAGCCCTGAAATAAATCCTTCCTTCATGACAGTTATAATGTTTAGGTTTGATGGACCTGTTTAAGAGGTGTTAATTCAACCTTATGGTCATTTTGGAGGTTTTAGTTTGTGCTGCACTGTACTGCATATTTCTAATATTTTGTTCACTGGATACTAAATATCAGAAACACCTCTCAAACTCAATTAAATTGAACAGCACCACAAACTGGAGCCTCCAAACTATGCAGTTGAATTAACACATCTCTAAAACAGTTTTAACAAAAACTGAACACTACAACTTTTAAGGTAACGCTTTTGCAGGGATGATGTATTAGACTGCATTAGTTTTAGTTAGGCATACCTAATAAACTGGAAACTAAGTGTACATTTCCTCTGTCTCTGCATAAACCACACACCATACTGACTGTACAAACTGTGACACCATGGACAGCAAAGAGCATCATTCATCAGTTCATCTTTTCACCAGTAGAGCGCAGCCGAGGCACACAAATCACACTGCCTTTACTCACATGGCTGATTCATTTTCATATCACTAATCCAAAGCACTAACTAATTTATGAAAATCATTTAAAAAGGAAGGGGGAAAAAAAGGAAAAAACTGTGGTTATTAATTATGCCGAAACAGTGAGTTTAACTGTAGATAAGGTACCATCCTATAAATTATGCCATGCTGGTCCATTTCACAGATTCGTTCAGGGCAGTCTGTGTCCTGGCTAAAGAATATTTCCCTTCTAAAAGTGGAGAATTTATGTGCTACGCTTTGTGCTATGACTGCATACAGATAGCTGAATCTTGTGATGCCAGCACTCATCTCTGTGCAAACCTTTGGATGCTGTGTCTCACTTTTGCAAGTTAACTCTCTAAGTAGTGCTGTAATACAATGCCATGCTGGTAGCAGTGGGATTCTTTGGTTTCTTTCAAGTCATTAAATTTAGATTTTCCGATGTACTGGAAAATGTTTCAAAGGACTTGTCAGTGATGTTTTTTTTTTTTTGTGTGGAAAGTAGTCAAGCTAGAGGCAAAGTTAATGCAGCTGATATATCAGAGCCACTTTAGGCTGTGTTCACAAGCCAAATGGAAAAACAAGCAAAGAAGGCAGCTCTAGCTACAAAAATGTAGCACACAGACCATTTCTAAAACTATTCTACTCTATTGCTCTGCTGTATTTTTAACTACAGCTACCATACTCCAGATGCATATTTTACTGGCACAGTTCAATGCAAATTTGATTTTAACAACACTGAAAAGATTTTAGTTTGATAAATTGGATCGATGCAGAGGAATCTGGTTACGAAAAATCTTGTAATGTAAAATACTATTGATTTTGCATGTTATCCTGTGATTGTGGACAGTCTGTGCTGGTCTGCAAAGCTGAAGAGCAAAAATTGCAAACATAATAAGACTGACAAATGACTTAAATGCATCCCTTGCTACAACAATAGTAGTTGAAGCACAACTAATTAGGTGTAGCATGTAAAATGATGTCCTTTGACTTTCAAAATACAACTACTACAACCACTTAACAAATCAAACACTTCAATCTGAAATAATATCCGTTGGCCCAGATGAAGAAGCCACTACACGCACAAACAAGCATCACCACAAAATCACTTTTGCCTCTAAACTGAACACTGGGGAAATGTCTTTTAATTCAATATGTGGGGAACTGTCCTTAGGAATACATATTGTATTGTGGAGGTGAACCTTCCATTAAGCTCTTGTGGCACTCAGCCCACCGTTAAATCCCAGTCCTCGAAAGACAAAACTGTGTGCTCTGCTGTGTGTGCAGAATTGTCTTTACCTGGGATTTCCAGTGGAGAGGATGGCTGTTGAGCTCAATAGTTCTTCATACAGATCAGCGCCTGACACAGGGAATGCTGTGTTTTGGGCCAGCAGCACTCGGCGGATGGCAAATAGAGCCTGAAATACAATAATTACAGCATATGAGGCTCTCACACTGCTGCATGGGTAAGCCACAACACAACAAGTACTGATCTACCTCAGCTAGCGTTGCCAGATTGGGTAGTTTTCTGCCCAATTGGGCCATTGTGATTATAATCCCAAAGCAAAATGTTGGCTTGTTTTTTTTAAATAATGTTATCATATCCACACTGTTTGCTCAGATTTGGTTAAAGTGCTCATACTATGCTCATTTTCAGGTTCGTAATTGTATTTAGAGATTATATCAGAATAGGTTTACATAGGTTTTTTGTTGTACTGCTGCAGCTCCTCTTTTCACCCTGTGTGTTGAGCTCTCTGTTTTAGCTACAGAGTGAGACATCTCACTTCTGTTCCATCTTTGTTGGGAGTGGCACACGCACAGTAGCTAGGTAAGGACTACTAGCCAGTCAGAAGCAGAGTATGAGGGCATGCCATGCTAGCAGCTAGGCGAGCATTATAACGTGTGTTACAAAGTGACGCACGTTCGTCACGGAAGTAAAGGCTGGACTACAATAGAGCTGTTTGGAGCAGTTTGTGAACAGTGTTTTCTGTTGGAGATGGTAAGTCCCTTTGGGGTGGACTTTGGGCTTTTTCACGTTGGAAGCCTATTACGTGCACAAAAAAGATATATAACAATAAAGGAAAGGGAAAACGCCAAAAAGCATAATATGAGCACTTTAATATTTGATTACTGAAATTACAGTGGGCCACTTTGCATTTAAATGGCATCAGCAGGTAATTTACAAAAATGTAAACGACACCAAATAAGATTAAAATGAGTGAGGTTAAATCACATTCTGGAGAGCATGTCAAGAACATAGGGCAGGTTCTGCTCCATATCGACGCTTGTATCACTTTGCAATACTTAGTTTTAGGTATTCAACCGCAATGGTTCAGGATTACGCTGGGATTAACAATAGTTTTATTATCATTTAGCTTGGTTATCTTTTGTTTCGTAGATTAAAAGTCGAAAGATATCGAAAAATGCCAATCATGTTCTATCATTGTTCAGTTGAGACAACCAAACCCTCCCTACAAACCTATTTATGGATTTGCTTGCAGCCAATCATCGCAAGCATTCAATTTGCTACGATGTGTGATTGGCCCAATACCGCAGCAGCCACAACCCACACAGCCTGTGGTGTGGTGAAGTTAAGTAGAAGAGGAAAAAGGGTATCAAATGAAGTACTCTATTTGTATCAGAATCACTTTAAGGGTACTGCTATTGGTACTCGTATCATCATTTTTTAAACGATACCCATTCCTAATACAAACAAGCACATATGACAATTAGGCATTATTCAGTTCATTATAATGGAGTCCTGCTTTTTAGGGAGAGATATCCAAAACATCTCTAAGCTCTAAATCCCACACGGTGATGGCACCGTGAAAAGTAAAAATTCTCTGATTCCAGCTTTCTTAATGTGAATACGTTCTAGGCTCTTCGATCCTCTGAGTTGTGGACAAAACAAGACTTTTGATCTTGGGCTTTGGAAAACACTAATCAACATTTTTCACCATTTCATAGACCAGACAACTAATAGATTGATTAACTTTGAAAGTAATCATTAGTTGCTAACATGAACGTGCAACCAATCAAACTACAAACCAATCTGTTGGTATATGTCACATATATGTTACAAAAGCTTTTCTGAGAATGTAAGTATAAAAATCACACTCGTTTCTCCTCCTGTAGAATGTTAATATTTTGATGATTCATATTGCACTCCAGGGCGCACACATAAATGCATCCAATAAAATGTAATATGGGGCATCCAGCCAACGCCTCCCATCATTTGTGGGTCACAGTAGCTATCAGGGCGATATCATGGGTCAGAGGTGCGTTTGGATATTTTAGTTTTCAGATCTAATAATGGGCAGGTATTGCTCTCTATCGCCATCACTCTAAAGAGATCAGGACTCTTGCTCTGCTATCACCTAATGAGACATTTGGATTTCTGTTTTCAATAAATAAATATGTGATTGTCTAAGGAAATTTGAATTAGCTTGAGAGCAGAAGCATAAGCTTATTTGCTGTTGGAACCTACTACCTACCACACTACAGTAGGACATCCCACTGGATCTTACAACGCGACATCAGCCTACTGCATGAAAACACATTGTTCACTAAACAGGCTGGGTTGTGAAGCTTTTTATGAAAACAGATCGGAGAAAGAGCACTTACTGCTGATTAGTCTCCTCTTCTGGGATGAGAGAATTTCCGTCCAGAATTCATGTCCAACAGCAGAAACGTATTTAGGGAAAATAAGGCAAATCTGTTGGGTCTCAATTAGTGGGAATGTTGGCGCCCCAATTTGGGATGTAGGCTTATAAAATGGGTGTGTTTTACATAGAAACCTTGCCATGAGCAGCTTAATTAATTTAAGTGTTGCAGGCTGCTTTAGTCAGATGAACGTGTCGGTGCAGATGACGTAGCATTGACCTCCTAGCCGTTGTAATGTGTGTGCACAACAATGGTTCAAATCAACAGCAGGAGTCTGATGGACCAGAGGGATGCTGGTTATCAGCTCAGGGGATGCCTGCAGGCTCAACAAGCTGGTCAGAAAGTCTAGCTCGGCCACGGCGATGACCTGAACCTGCTGCAGGCAGTGATGGAAAAAAGAATATTCCAAAAATGTAATGATTTCTTGGGTGAAAAAACTTTTATTAATTCTGTGATGTCTTCTAACTTTCATCATCTTGATCAAGGTGGTACTTAACTCCTATAATATCCAAGTCACTGGGGGATCTACAGTCACAGGTTGAATTACATGTAGCCAACATGCACCGTGATAGGAGGATGGAGGCCGTACAACATAGTTCACACTTTTCTAAAGTTTCTCTTGGGGTTACAAAATACTTTTTCTATACATGTCCAGACTGGATGTACAGACAGACAGTTTGACCAGTGAGGATGTGTTACTGACTGTAAAACTCTCACTCATTTTTGTATCAAGAAAGCTTGGGTTGACTTCCATGCCCTGTCCACACACAATTATTCACTTAAACAGTACACTTTTATCTAGAAGGTCCTTCTGGGTCACTTTCCTTATTTTTACACTCTTATATTTCTGAAAAGGTTTGGTGGAAACACTATTTATGATTTAAAAAAAATAATAATAGTTTCCTGTTATCTGCCCATAAGGTCAGAACAGAGTTTGGTCGAATTTTTATCATGTCCTGCACTCTTTTTTTCCATGGTTCTCACTGCGAAATGATTTAAAACTGAAGGAGCTGGCCTTTCTTCGTGGGTTCAAACTTATAATGAAGGCCTTTGTGGCAGACCCAACAAAGAGTTTTTTAAGCTTTGCTTTCCTCATGGCTAGAAACTTTGTTATTGTTTATTGCATACTGTACAGATACAACTATATTTAAAATACTATTTTTATTTCTTATTGTATCAATTTTTACAAATTTTGCCATGCGACTTCTGTTAAGATAATAGTTTCTCATCAGCGTCAGTGAGCCAATAACCATGCAGCATCAAGATCTAATAATGCTGGTGATTGACTGTCAGGCCGGAAAAACTATGTTATGCACAGAGACGGGTCACGTGTGTGTGTGTGTGTGTGTGTGTGTGTGTGCGTTGTTGTATTTTAAGAGGCTTGACTACAGTGTGCGTCACATAGGTGTGACGAAAACCATAAAAGTTGATAAAACCATAATACATAATGCATAAAACTAGATGCAACAGTGCCTCCTTGCTTATGAACTAAATTAGTAAGGCAAAACCTGTTCTTGTTTTTTTAAGCTTATACTGTATAAGCTTGTTATATCTACAGGGAACTCTGTAGTCTAGTTGTAATTGCTGAGTGGGGAAAATACAATTAAATATACAGAAAAAAAATAAGAAGCAAATGTGATCTTCAACCTTAAATTGAACCTGTGCTGTGAAGAAAGCTATGCATTTGATTCATTACAAGGAAATAATGTGATATAAAGTTTGTCTTCAGGGATCTGCCATTTACTTCGTCACGGCTGCCTTCTCTATAACACAGTACCTAATTAGAGCTTGGTTGTTGTATATAGCCTACTCAGTAGGCCATGCTGTATATACTGTGATGTTCTTGAGTATTTTAGTGTTGTGTTATTTTACTGCACTAGCTGTATTTATGTTTAAATGTCTTGTACCATTGTCAATGAGAATTTGTTCTCAATTGACTTATCTGGTTAAATAAAGGTAAAATAAAATGAGGTAATGTACTTGGTTTAAGGGGCTTAATTGAAGCAGCGCTTCAGTGCATGTTTTTAAACACCTGCTGGAGTTGGATTTGGTGGGTGTAATAGGTGGAGTAGTCCCGCATTGCCAGACCTATCTCCACAGCATGGTAAAAATATAACTGGAAACTGGGAATCAGACTTGCCAGATTGGATTGTCAGGGTGTTTACTGACATAGTTTTCAGGGTCTTCACCTCAGTGAATGAGATAGTTTTCAGGGTCTTCGCCTCAGTGAATGAGATGGTTGTCAGGGTCTTCGCCTCAGTGAATGAGCTATTTATTTGAATGTATGGTATACATACCTTATATGATACAGAGCATCTCTGAGCAAGTTCCTCAATGTCAGACGAGACCAGGTCCTCCACTGTGAAAACAAGAAACCATTTTTGTTATGGCTGGTCTGGATTTTGATTAAGATGAAGTATCCTCAAAACACACACTCACCTGTTTTAATATCGGCAGCACGTAGGTCACGGACTAAATCCTCATCCAGTCCAGGACACATTCCTTCTCTCAAGACTACCATGGTCTTGCATTGTTAACTGCTAGTTCGCGTGTAACTCTGATGTTAGGAAATAACACGCAGCTTAAATTGTGCCCTAAAGAAGAAATAAAGTGAAGTAACGTTAACGTTAAAGTTAGCTAGCTAGCTAGCTAGATGTCGCTAGCTAACGTTACACTTGTTTTTAGCTTTGCGAGGCTCAGTTAACTAACGTTAGACAGCTAACGACAGAATTAATAAGTTTCACGACGACAAAACCCTGTCATTATTTACTTACGACAAACTAACGTTTTCACCAAACTTTTTTGATCAACAGCAGCACACGCCTAACAATGTGCGAAGGCTTAATTGCCTTCTCCTGCTTGCCGTAGTAAAGTGCACTCGCAGTGTATTTAGGGTAATGTAGTAAGTATACTGCTGTAAATTGTTGGTTGGTTGTTTAATTCTACATTTCTGTTAAACATATTTTTAATGGAGCTGTGTCAGTAGAAACTGAATTTGAATCATTTTTATTTTTATTTGATCAACAAAAAATTGAATCACTTAATTTTTATTCAATTGAATTCAATTTTATAATTTAAATTCAGTTTTAGTGAAAATGTAGTTACAAACTAATTAATTAAATGTTGCTATTCAAATTCGGCTTGTCGATGCAATTGTTCAAGTTGTAAACAAACAATATAATTCAAATTATGTTCAACAAGGCTTATTCAAGTTAAGCAATTCAAGTTCAAATATGAATGATTCAAATGAAATTTCTGGTGAAACATATTTCTGCCCATATCATGCTTTACCTTTTTTTTAATTTAGCCTATTCATTTTCTTTAGTTTAGCGTTAGATAATGCACATCTTGGACTATTGCGGTATCTATACGGTGAACATTTGCACATCCTGATTCTGATTTTGATGTATTTCTCTATTCATTGTTGTATTCATTAAAACTGTGAAATAAAAGTGTAAGAAAATATATATACTGTCCCACAGTCAGTAAATACAAGCACTAAAACAACTGATCATCCACAAAAAATACAAAATGATTGATGAACATAACCCACTTCAAATACAGGCCTACCAAATATATACAAAATCAATGAAAAAATAAGAAAAAACACAGATTCAACCCAACATAGGGCATGGAAATAAAGAATAAAATGAGATAAAATAACTATAAATACCATGTAACACAAACGACAGAAGAACATCACAAATGACTTTTAGTCAGACTTACAATCACAACTATGTCTTGAGTTGTTCAGTCCACCTTACCCAGCTGTACTCAGACAGGTTTTCTAGATGGAGGTGCACTATTTTCCATATGTCGAATTAGGCCAGTCATTCGGTATCTTCTTTGTTTCATACTATATTCATATACTCCCTGTAATGGATTTTGACCCCTCAGTGCATTATTAGCATTCTCATAAAGTCATCAATAAAAAGGATTTTGCCTTGTCCCCTCTCAAAAAATAGTGCTATCGCAAGTAGTGGTCATGGCACTTTTGATGCTGAGGGCACTTATCTTAAGTGATCAGTGTTCATAAACTCTGTTATTTAATCCTCTCCAGCTGAAAAAGTAATTGACTTTGGCTCAGCTTGTCACTTCTTTCAGTTCTCTCTGGTTCAACTTATGACCATTAGTAGTTCTTCTGTCAGCAGTCATTTTTCAGATGAAGTGCCCTTAAACAAGACATTGAACTCTGCGAGCCATCTTTTGTTTTTTATAAATATGATCAAATGGTATTGTTTTAGTATAACTCATAGTTTTTCCTAATCTATTCACAGGTGTTCCATTGCTTCTTCTGTTAAGGATGACATTTTATACAATTTCTGCTTTATATATAGCATTGGATTATTTGATCAGATACCCTGCGGAAGAAAGGGATACAAGATAAAATATGGGTTTCTCAGGGCTCAATAAAGAATCCTGTAATAACCATTAATATACTTTTATAATTCCACCCAAATTAATTGCATTAGAGTTTTGGCTAAAGAGCTGATATTGTGTTAATCATTTGACTGTCTGCATGTATCAGTAATGAAGTTGGTGTGATGGTGGAGTTGTGAATAAAACCCTTCTGCTTTGTACTTTCCATTATTGAAGGCTTATTCAATAAAGTTATACATGTTCCTAGAATAGTCCTGAAAGTACATCACTCTACTGAAGCAGAGTGAAGACCCTCCACCTTACACAAAATTATGTAACAGATACTGGCAATATTGTGCAAGTAAAGATTCACAGCTAAAATAAAACAAGTATATTGCAGGAAGAAGTCCATAATAATAAAGCACATAACATTGTATGGAATTACTTGCTCATTACTTTTCACTAATAGCTCAGTGATTCTGATAGGAGGATTGGGACCAGGGCTGTGGGGCACCTTGTCTTGAAACACAATTCTCTGCATTGATTTATTCATCAATCGCAAGACACTTTATACTCTAAGCTAATTTTAGTCCCTGTTCATTTTACATCATTTACAGTATATAACATCCATGAAACAAGATTATAGTAAAACCCAATTCGCGCTGACAGCAAACTAAAACACTATGTAGAGATTTTAGTGCTTTAAACATCGTTTTGGACTTGATGAAGGACTTAATGCTCTTAATGAAGTCTGCCCTCCTAACGTCCTCCTCTGCAGTTGTTGTTAGGGCCTAGTGTACATTTTGGTTAGGTGCAGCGGAGATATTAGGTTGGGATAGGGTAAAGTTGGGGTCAGGATAAGCATCTCAGAGGATAACTGGTTGGGTTTAGGGATAAGGTTGGGAACAGGTTATGATAAGAGGAAACACGTATCAACAGGAAACAGACTTCGACACAACAGCCGCCCCAACAGTGCTTGACTTGTTTACTCACCCACCATGGCCTTCTTAAAAACTTTGTAAAATGCAGTCTAAACGTAGGGAAGGACCTGGTACCAAAGTGTGACAAGATTGTTAAAAGTTGAAGTTATGGAGAGCCATACAGATTGAGGTTATTAAAGTTCTTGCACTTTCTTTTGTAATGTCTGTGGGAAATGTATCATGAACTTGGGTTACATCTGGATGAACTTATATCCCTTAATCATATCCCTGAAATATCAGAAGCCTAAATGAAAAAAGGACCATATAACAGTTTAATGGGAGCTTCACAAAAAGGATTGCTATGTTAGGAGTGCAGAAAATAAAAATCTCCTTCACCTAAAAAATGTTTGTGGGTGAAGTAGTAAAAACACACAGGTCACAGGTAGGCCTAGTAATCTTCATGCCACTGGAGAAAAAAAAGATTCAGTTAAAGTCATTCCTTTCAGGTTGTTCTCAACAAGCTAAATATGAACATACTGTATGCCGACACCAAAACAGGGGAAATCAGGTCTGTTGATTTGGTTATTAGAGGAAAGGTTATGCCGGCTGTTTTGTGGAGTCCATTTTCCTGTTATGGCTGTGTTGCTGACATTAAGTGAAATGTCATGTTAAGTGTTACTGAGTGCTGGAAGTCCAAGTAAAACGGCAAAAAATTCCTTTCTTAGTTGCGTCTTCTCAAACTGTTTGATGAGACAGCAATGGAAACACGGTTAAAATGATTCATTATTGGGGCAGCTGGAAAGAAAGAGATGAAAATTCAAAATGTTTACATAGGCGTTCTGAAAATGGTTGACCTCAACAAGAGCATCCACAGACTCTCTGGGCATAACATATTGAGAAAAGTGAAGAGGCAACACCATCTCTGCTCTAACGTCATCTCTAGTGAGTAGAGATTAATAATGCATACTGCAGTTTAAAAAAAATAATTAAAATGGCTTCAACATTTGATGTAGAAGCGCTGCTAAAAAAAAACAAAACCTTGTGACTTGTCAACACATCAACCCTGTAGAGAAAACAGTCCCACTTTTAACAAATGGAAGGAACGTTGCCAAAGTTAGCCTCACTCACATAGAGCTTGTCTTTTACAAACATACACCACAGCCATTCCAGTCATCACATTTTAGCCCAATTTCACATGTATGGGTGAGACCAAGTTAGTGTCTGAGACAGTGTCAGCTACCATCAGCAGAAAACTTCTAAATGAGGGAATTTTTGGTGAGGGAATGTCAATGTCAAGTCTCTCTATTAGAGCACCAGACACGTATCTATGCCAAGACTCTGTTAAGCTGTTCTTCAGAAGCCAGTTGCCAAATGAAAGTGTTTTATTTTGGCAGTTGCACTCCTAGAAATGGGAGGTCTTACTCAAACTTTTTTAACTTGTCCTAATAAGAAAACCATTTTTGGCCTGGTTAGACTATGACCTAGGCTATACATTGAACCCTCTGTGGGAGTGGGTGTCTGACAACATTATGGAAAGGACCCTACAGAGAAATAAAACGTTTTTCTTTACCTTTCACTTGATTCGGTCTGTGTTATTGTGTCTATCCAAGTCTCGCTCAAGGAGAAGTCTCGTTCTGAAATCTCATGTGGCCTCTTCCACATAATCGAAATCAGATAAATATTTAACCATGATATTAAAAATATTTTAGTGACAAACATTAAGCACTCCTCTCTCACTCATGTTTCCACTGTCTTACTGCAACAAGTAACCTCTCGCAAATGTTTCAGAACAAGACTTTTCTTTGAGCATTTGAGCATTTGACATTTATAATAACAATCAGACCCTGTCAGTGGCAGTAAAAACACTTTTAGAGGAATGTACATTGACGTGTGATATAACCCCAAAAGGATTACATTGCAGTCTGTTTTGCAGCAAAGGTTCAAGGTTCAGTTTTGAGCTTACTTCATTTCTTGTTTCATGAAACAAGTAATACAAGAAACTGCACAGTGGGGTAGTATTGAATTAACAGAGGGTAAGAACTGTTCTCAAGGCTGTTCTATTTAGAGCTAAGCAGCCACTTCACCTTCTGTGATGATTTATTATATTAAACATATAATAAATGTTTGTAGCATTTCCAGGCCATTTGCCCACTAAAAATGGGCTATTTAACTAGCAGGTAGCTTGCATTATTTGATGATAGTTATCAATAATGACTTCAATTTACTACTGCATACTAAGAGTGCTGAAATTATTCATTGGATTCCCAAGAGTGATTGATGTACTAGAATGCACCAGTAGTCCATCACCCCAGCATGAGCCTGACACTTTCAGTGAGAAGACACAGTGTTGTCTCAACGAACAGAAGGTCTACTTGGTGATCAATTTAGATTTGCTATCTGCCTCAGCAGGAGAAACAATGTTACTTTTCTAATGTTAATGTCCTGCTCATTATGTTTGTTGTTTTAAGACAAGAACATGCATTGGTAATCTAATCTACATTCCTAAAGCCACCTCTAGAGTATGTCTATGTACTGTATCTAACTATGTGGAGACATTGTGAGCTGCTGGAAGAAAAAAAAAAAAATGCATTGCCAAGTTTGATGACTTCCACATTTTTTGATAAAACAAAAGGATTACATAATGTCATGTGGCTTAAGAGGATTATTTTTCCTGTAACACCAACACATTCTCACTCCCTGTTACACTAAAAAAAAAAAAAATCCATTATCGGCAAGATCAGTTTTTTTAGCCGCTGAAAAGAAGATATGGTTTTCATGTGACAGCAGCAATATTGTTAACTAATCCACAATCATTTTTCTGTTTTAGAGTGCAAATTAATGTGCACATTTTACATTATGATCGTATGATTTACTTCTTGTTTTGCTATTACAACGACCTCATCCCCCCCCCCACAGTAATCAATACTTTAATCCAGTAAGTACATCTCATCTAGATTTGCCCATGTTGCGTAGAATTGGCTATTTGCTACAAACAGTGTCTTTTTACATGTGAACCTGATTATATCAGGTATTACAAAACCCATAGCAAGTTGGTAACCCCTGGCTGTAAGGACTCAAACATACAGGAGACGAAGATGTGACTAATATAACTGGTCACATCAGCAACTTGGTAGAAATTTAGAAAGCTTGAAAGCATTACACAAGCAGATAGGGTAGAGCTACATGTCCGCCAAAGCATCATAGCCAGCGTGTTGTGAGACAATTTAGTTAAATAGTTTTTAACCTGACTTGTCCTTCTTCCATAGCTAGAGATAAATCACATATGAGGTATAAATTATATAAAACATGGTCATGTGACATGATGGATTCACTCAGTATGTACAGCAGCACATGGGGGTGTGCTGTGACCTACAAGTCCTTGTTTCTTTAACCCCTCTTCCAGGAATGTAAGAATATTAATCTCATTTTTTAAACAAGCTTTATCGTGTGTGCTAGTGTCTGAAGCGCAAAATGCCCCAAACACTACACATCGCCATCTGATGGTCACTGTGGTTCAGTTCAGCACTCTGCAGCTAACTTTTTGTTTTCTTCCATTAAGTGGTAAAAGTTCCCTACGGATTAATGTCTGAATAATGCCTGGTGTTGACATTTACAGGTTACTTTCAAAATAAAATCACCAGACTATAGAGAAGAAAATCATTATTGATTCTTTTTTCTATTGGTCTGATCTTCTTTCACCCATAAATGGATCCCTGAAGAAAAGTTCTTCCTAAAGCAGTTCTTTAAATAAAAATGGTTCTGTAACTTTTTAAAGAGGGTGCTATATGCAAAAAAACTGTTTCTATTGATTTACAATAGTGTAGATTTATCATCATGTCCTACTTCATGTTGCTTTTTAGAGACAGTCCCAGTGTATTAATTACATATGATTATCTATACTACAGCTCATTCACCTTTGTGTTGTTGAACAAAAGATAATCCCCTTTCCTAAAAATGTTTTAAACGTATATTTCAACAGTGTTTATACGGCACAGTTTTGCTGTAAACCTTCTACGAAGCCTTCTGATGACGACCATGCTACCCCGTTTTTGACACAATTATGCCGTAAATAAAAGGAAATTGTTGGATTGGAATTGGAGGAATGCAAACGAATGGAAAGAAAAGAGATTTGGCTAAAATAATCTCTTATTCAACATATTTCTAACTTAAAAGACACCCTCCAATATTCATGTCACATCAGACAGGAATTACATAAATATGCAATTTGTTTGTTGTGGTTGAGGGTTTATTTGATTTCTTTGCATTTCCTCTTCTAGGTCAGACTCTTACTGATGATTGTGTTGGATATGTTGACTGACAAAAAGGCTTGGGGTTATCACCCTCTTGCAGAGGGCTTGCTGCCGGTAGACTCTGACAACATGTTGACTCCCACAGAGGATGTAAACCCTCCCTTTTCCTCAGCCATTTAAGGGCAGTGTGTGTGTGTGTGTGTGTGTGTGTGTGTGTGTGTGTGTGTGTGTGTGTGTGTGTGTGTGTGTGTGTGTGTGTGTGTGTGTGTGTGTGTGTGCTTCTGTGAAACGCATCCTCCTTCATGGAAATGTGGGAGATGTCCATAATGATGATGACAAAATCAGGCTAAAAACTATGCATTATTACTTGTTATCAATTGGTGTTGTGTTGTTCCAAAGAGGTTTCTGTGATTGATGCAGAGGTGAAATTATTTCAGAAAAAGCAAAAGACATTTGAAAGAGTTCACCTGAATGCTAACCAGACACGTTTGTTACACAGAACCCAACCCTTGAAGCATCTACACTAACCTCTTAAGAAGCCGCCATTGTTGTTTTGAACGAACAGTCGCTGCCAGTAGCTCTGACCAGGACAATTATTGGCCAGACTTCGGTGGCTCGGGCACAAACACAGCCTGCCAAGATTCAACCATAGATAAACTACAGCATAAATTGCTTTACATAAATAACATTGATCGCATTCAGATGATCAAAACATACCACTTATAGCATCATGTATGTCAAAATTGGTGGAATAAGTTCCAGCACTTGTACAATTTATGACTAAGTGGGT
The DNA here is from genome assembly GCF_031162955.1 of Sander vitreus. Classification (NCBI taxonomy): domain Eukaryota; kingdom Metazoa; phylum Chordata; class Actinopteri; order Perciformes; family Percidae; genus Sander; species Sander vitreus. The sequence continues at coordinate 6,701,848 of NC_135867.1, forward strand.
GACACTGGAGGCTACGCAGACTTCCAACATGACATGAACGTATCATGAGCCCAGCTCCAACATCAAAGCGGGCTGAGCTTCCCAGGCCAACACATTTTCACCGTCTGAGAGACACATTTGCATGTCATTACACGGAGATTGCTGCACGGCCCAATCAGAAATTATTTAAAAAAATAAATAATTCCCAGCACCCTACATGAAGAAAAAGTATGGCAAGCCACAAGCAGCAGCGACAGCAGGGCACACCGCAGCCGTGCACAGGCTTTTAAAAGAGTCACCTCTGGATCTGAAAAGGAAAACAAAGAGACATCAAACAACAAACTTTCCACACACCTTCTCAAAGCGTCCACATACATACAGGTGAGTTGTGGTCTAAACACACAACCTCACACTCATCACAGCAGGTGTCAGTCTGTGGCCAAAAGCTATGTTCTTAAGCTTTCACTTGTTTTCTGAGCACCGTAGCAGGAGCCAAACAGACTCCCACACACTCATGCAATCGTTCGCCAGGGATCTCGCCCTCTGGATGGATGTCAGCATGTAATGGCATGAGCTGTCAACACTGTTGTTATTGCGCATACACTAAACACAAATAAATAATAACTGAACCGTGTCGTCTTGATGATTTCAGGCCTTATAGGACAGGACAAGATGACAATTTTGTGTTTGGGTAAGAAAAGTTGAATCTTTCATGGGCACTTGTGTTCATAAAACATGTATGAACATTTGGTATGTTGTGTAGTTGCTGTCTGAAAGTTTGTTTTTGTTTTAGCATAGAAAAAAGCAATTGCTAACACAAGGGCTTGAAAAACATATGACCAAAAACCTTGAATCTATAATAATCAAGAACAACTCCTTCTCAAAAGCTAGCTTGCCTTCCCCTCAATTGTATAGGCTTTCATTGGCTAAGATTGAAGGTAGTATGCTTACAAAAGCCCACCTTGAACCTCCATAAAACTTTAAACTGCTGTCTTGCCCTTCGTGATGAATAATGGTTTTGTTGTCCTTGGTTGAAAACAGAAAACCATCCAGATAGATTTATTTAAAAGCCACCAGGACACTGTTAGCTGTGCAGCTCTTATAACAAAGGAAACACATGCTGGAGATTTGCAAGTTGAGCAGTGGGAGGACACATTGCTTTGGTGAGCGCTCGCCAAATGCTCCATAGCAGCTACTGATTACACAGCATTTAAAAGCGGTGAAGAATGTTGTTTTGGATAGAAAGGCCTTGGCACAGCAAATCGACCGGGCTAAGAGATGTCAACATGTGTCGTGAATGCAGCTTGTTTTGATGCTGCTTCTTTATTGGCAACCACTCTCTGTTGCATTTGAGCATTTTCCAAACAAACACATAGATTTTTTCCCACAACGTGCAACATTGCTGTGTCAAAGCTGCAGAAAAGATCTAATTTTACTCTACTGAGTACGGTGGCCCTGAAGTGCAAATCACAACAGCAAATAGAAAAACGCAACAGCAAATCATAAAACACAACGGCAAATAGGAAAACACAACGGCAAATATGAAAACATGACAGCAAACATGAAAACACAACAGCAAATATGAAAACACGACGGCAAATATGAAAACACGACGAAAACACGACGGCAAATAGGAAAACACGACGGCAAATAGGAAAACACGACAGCAAATACGAAAACAAGACAGCAAATACGAAAACAAAACGGCATTAACTTCTACCGGAAAAGGTAGGGCCTATCTAGCAGAGGACGGAGCCTCCTGAAAGGACAGACGGACTGTCTCTCTGTTAAAAGTAGGCGCTTTTCCGTGTTTTTCAACTCTCCTTCCTGTTAAAAGACAGACAGTCCGTCTGTCCAATCAGGAGGGTCCATCCTCTACTAGATAGGCCCTACCTTTTCCGGTAGAAGTTAATGCCGTTGTGTTTTCATATTTGTTGAAGTGTTTTTATATTTGCTGTTGTGTTTTCCTATTTGCTGTCGTGTTTTCATATTTGCTGTCGGGTGACCCTCCCCTCAGCAAAGAATAAAAAGACACGACCCTCCCCTATTTTCCTCCGTTGGTCCATTCCATAAATACCAAACGGTCCCTTACTAACAAAAAATGTCTGTGTTCCTTTTTTTCCCTGAACACGGCAACAAAAGTGTATTAATACACAATTATTTTATTTTATTGAATGAAAGTGTATCTTTGTTTTTAAAAATGTGTGTATTCAGTAGGAACCAATTGGGGCGTGGGGCTGAGTGCCACAAACAGGGCAGACTGTTGTCATTCACTGTTCGTACTTATACCAATGAAAAGTAAGGCACTATTTAATTAATATAACCCAGGACGTGCAGGGCAAGAAAGGAGGAAGTTTTATAAAGAGCGACAAAGTATGCATAGGGAGGAGCACGGGTGGATGGATGGGTCAAACCAACAACGAACTTTCACCCTGGAGGCCGCTGTTCGTGTCCTGTGTAAAAGTAAAAGTCAACGTTGACTTATTTTAAAAGTGAATTAACTTAACATACTATTTTTTCCTTAACCTTGGCGACCCAGGTAAGATAATGCACGAAAATGTGTGCATTACTTTTCATAAGATACATATGAACCGTTGTTCACGTTGATCAGGGTAAGGAAGTTGGAAAGTGTTGAGAGACGGACTAACAAAGACGGACGGACTAGATTTGACGGACTAGATTTGGTGTTTCTGTGGGATTTGCTGACAATAACGGAAATGTATAATATTGCCATCCATACCCTTTTGAGAACCACAAACAAAACTCCATTCACCTCATTGTATTTGGTTGGAGGCAGAAATCTTAGAGATATTCTATATCTCAAAACACATCACCACTGATCATAGTGTTGACCATTATTGTGAGTGTGATCTTCACTATACTCAAGAAGTTGAAGAAGTGTTGAACTGTACTTTTTTTTGGCATATCAACTTTCCCTCAACTTATCTGTCTACTTTTCTTTCAGGTAGTGAATTATTAGCTTATCTCTCCAGAGAAGGAACTTACAGGGATATATATGGAAAAACAGCACAGCTAGAGCAAGAATGTTGCCAGTCTCAATAAGAGTTGAAACTCTCACCTAAAATGCAACATGTCTTGTCTCAGCATTGCATGCTGGTCTATGGAGGCAGCTGTCAGTGTGAAGCTGTTATCTCTGCCTCTCCTATGATAGATCTCTCCCTGTATGATTGCTGAACGACTGTAAAAATGGTAAGTCTAAAAAGAAACCTCTCTCTTTGATTCGGAGGGGCTGATGCCGAAACCTGACATTTACAGTTGATGTTTTATATAGTTACAGATATTTCTGCTGTCAGGCTTCATTGTAGCTGCTCTGGAAATATCGTGACAGGAGATCACAGTCTCCATGACTGGCCTGTTATCCACAGGAATAAAATATAAACATTAGCCTACAAAAAATAAAAATGGGAACGGAAATGTAAGCTACATCACCATCAGCTGCTTTGCGTGTTTTTCCCCACTTTTGGTTTCAGCATTTTATGTAAAAAATGTCATTGAATTTAAGCCCAGGCATTACAGAACTCCATATATGCACTTTGTTTTGACACATACAGGTTTTGTCAAGCAGTGTGGCTCCTCCTTAGTGGTTTGATTTGATGAATACTGGGTTTGGAAGGCACCCCACTGCAGTGACCCGATAAGGCATAAATGGTACGTATGCTCACAGAGGGCCTGCGGATTAATTTACTCGGAGTCACCCCTGCACTCCACATAGAAACAAATAACCACTAAGCTGAATCTATTCCAGTGCTGAAATGCCACTGACATACAGCATCAGAAAAATTATATGTTAAACAAGTGAACACTCATACTGTTTGTCTGAACATCAAATGTCTAATTAAATGGATGACCACTAGTATAAGTACGAAATGACAAAATGTATGCTGCAAGTAGCCTACTGTATATTTTTCCATAAGGGGCCGTTCACATTGTACGCGCAAACGGCAGCGCTGCGCTATGAAACCCATGATTGTCAATGGCGCAAGAGCGGCCGCGGTGCGCTGTGACGTGCATTCAAGTGTCTGAAAAAAACAACAACAAAAACACAGAATACACGTGGATCCACAAACGGAACATGGACGAGAGGTTGATTTTGGCCGTCAGCGATCTCCCAGAGCTGTATAGGCTACGACACAAGTTCGAGGTCGTACAGAGACCTCGGACGCAAAAATCTTCAGTTCTGCAGCCAAATGTATTGTATAAAGCCCAGGTTCAATATTCTTTTCTCAAAAAATCTTTTCTCAAAAAATTCTAAATACATTATTTCAGACTGTTAATGTACCTAACAAGCATGCTGTTGCAGGAGTTATTAACCATGGTTGTTGATGCTGTTACACTGATGTCTTTCTTCCACTTACTGTAGTTGTGTCTGCTAATCTATTTGAAGACCTTCTGTCAGCACATTAATCTGTTTTAAGATGAGTCACATACATGTTACAATCTATATTTACAAATTGTTTATTACCAAAATATACATATCACTAAAAAAGTGTTGGGTACAATACACATTGTCTAAGATAAATTTGACATGTAGGAGTATGTGTTTACTTAATACTGCATGTCCTCAACTGAAGCATACCTTCATGTACAAGCTCATATACTAATATAATTCATTGTGATCTACCATGCCTTAACTACATGTTTGTCTTTACAAAGGTATCCACACTGAAAACTGAATGACCAGAGCCTACAGAAGGAAGACCTGGTGTATAGAGCAGCGTATTTGGTGCGAGTGGAAGTTCTCATTGAAAAGTATCTTCGTATGGACCAGCGCAAGCTCCTGATCCCCATTGCAACCAGTGGAAATGTTGTTATCCCTAAAACGCGGCGATAATTGTTTTATATACAGCTACATTTTATTTTGTCTGGTTTCATCTTTGGACTGTTATACATTTTACTTACACTGCATTTGATTTGGATAAGTGTTGTCTCCATTTAATGTTGTTAATCAGAATATAAAGGTTTCTGTACGTGTGTAAATATTTGTTGACAAGAATTATTATTATTATTTATAAAATAAGTTTGTAGGAAAAAAGAAGAGGAAGAATCCGCACCAGTGTTGAGGTGGGGGGCGGGGTCAGGGTGGGCGATTCTCATTTACATATTGACATTGATTTTGGTCAACGTACAACCTCATGTCATGACCGAAAGAATGAGATCCAGGGTACAAGCGGCCGAAATGGGTTTCCTCAGGAGGGTGGCTGGCGTCTCCCTTAGAGAAAGGGTGAGAAGCTCAGTCATCCGTGAGGAGCTCGGAGTAGAGCCGCTGCTCCTTCGCGTTGAAAGGAGCCAGTTGAGGTGGGTAAGGATGCCCCCTGGGCGCCTCCCTAGGGAGGTGTTCCAGGCACGTCCAGCTGGGAGGAGGCCTCGGGGAAGACCCAGGACTAGGTGGAGGGACTATATCTCAACACTGGCCTGGGAACGCCTCGGGATCCCCCAGTCGAAGCTGGTTAATGTGGCTCGGGAAAGGGAAGTTTGGGGTCCCCTGCTGGAGCTGCTGCCACCGCGACCCGACACCGGATAAGTGGACGAAGATGGATGGATGGAAAATGTGAGTCCTGTAATAGATGTGTCCTCTTGTGTTACTGTTAGGCCTGCTGCTCCTAGGTAGCTTCTCTGTCTCTCCTCCCTCCCTCTCTCTGTCTGTCTCTTATTGCTGGAGTGGAGTCTAGAGTGTGGGAGTCTGGGTTCCAGCTGCCTCTCATCTACCACAATCAACCAACAATTTCTGATAATACTTTTGTTGTAATGAATTTACAATAACCCTACACAGATTAAACAGCACCTAGTGCATTTTCAATTACCTACTAAACACTGTCAAAATTAAATATATGTCTATAAATTAATCTAAAAGGATTTTGGTGAAGTGTTTTCATGGTGATTAAAATTGACAAGTACATAAAGACACACAAGAAAAGCACAAACTACATTTTCCTGATCCTTCTTTGTCAACATTCAAGTATGGTAACATTTAAGAAATCATATTTATGTTGATTAAAGCCAAAATAGACACTTTTAATCAATTACAAATTCTATCAAATTACCAATGTCTTCTTGTATGACTACAATATTGTGTATGTTCCTATAGTTTCTTCAGAAAAACAACAAATGTAGCTTTAGAAAGACCTTTATTTCACATTGAAATGGGCATTAACTTCAAAAACTACATAAACCAACAACACTGGCAATATTTTTTAAGATGATGTTAAATTGATGAATTAAATAATGTAGTTCTTAGTACTTCTAACAGTTCACTTTTGAATGCAAGAGTGCTAGAAAGAACGACAGGACCTGACATATACTTAGACTGCTTTTTTCCGATAGACCATCAACAATTAATGCTAAAGACCCCTATTAGACCCCATCCCAACAAGGCTACTTAAAGAAGCGTTATCTGTGGTTAACACTTCGTTACTAGATATGATCAATATGTCTTTATTAACAGGTTATGTACCGCAGTCATTTCAAGTAGCTGTGATAAAACCTCTTCTGAAAAAACCCACCCTCGATCCTGAGGTCTTAGCCAACTATAGACCTATATCGAACCTTCCCTTTCTCTCCAAGATCCTTGAGAAAGTAGTCGCTAGTAGTCGACTTTTTACGTAGGAATAGTCTATTTGAGGACTTTCAGTCAGGATTTAGAAAGCATCATAGCACAGAGACGGCACTGGTGAAAATTACTAACGACCTTCTAATTGCTGCTGACAAACGACTTGTCTCCATACTTGTCTTATTAGATCTTAGTGCTGCATTCGACACTATTGACCATACCATCCTTTTACAGAGACTGGAACATTTAGTTGGCATTACAGGAATCGCACTAAGCTGGTTTAAGTCCTATTTCTCTGATCGATCTCAATTTGTTAATATCAACGATAAATCCTCCAAGTACGCTAAAGTCAGCCATGGCGTTCCTCAAGGCTCGGTGCTTGGACCAATTCTATTCTCCTTGTATATGCTTCCTTCAGGCAATATTATTAGGAAACACCCAATTAACTGTCACTGTTATGCGGATGACACCCAATTATACTTATCAATCAAGCCAGACGAAACCAGTCAGTTAGCCAAACTTCAAGTATGCATTAGAGATATAAAATCATGGATGACCTACAATTTCCTGATGTTAAACTCAAACAAAACTGAAGTTATTGTGCTGGGCCCTAAACACCTCCGAACATCTTTATCCCAAGATATAATTACTCTAGATGGCATTGCCATGGCCTCCAGCACTACTGTCAGAAATCTAGGAGTTATTTTTTGATCAGGATATATCCTTTAACGCCCACTTAAAACAAACCTCTAGAACAGCCTTTTTTTCACCTTCGTAACATTGCCAAAATTAGGAACATCCTGTCTCAAAACGATGCTGAAAAAACTAGTCCATGCATTTGTTACTTCCAGGCTGGACTATTGTAACTCCCTATTATCAGGATGCCCAAATAAAACTCTTAGGACTCTCCAGCTGATCCAGAATGCTGCAGCGCGTGTTCTGACAAGAACTAAGATGGGAGATCATATTTCTCCTGTGTTGGCTTCTCTGCATTGGCTTCCTGTAAAATCCAGGATTGAATTTAAAATACTTCTCCTGACCTACAAAGCTCTAAATGGTCAAGCACCATCATATCTTGAAGAGCTCATAGTACCTTATTGTCCCACTAGAGCACTGCGCTCCCAGAATGCAGAGTTACTTGTGGTTCCTAGAGTCTCTAAAAGTAGAATGGGAGCCAGAGCATTTAGCTATCATGCTCCTCTCCTGTGGAACCAGCTCCCAATCTGGGTTCGGGAGGCAGACACCGTCACCACCTTTAAGAGTAAACTTAAAACTCTCCTCTTTTATAAAGCTTATAGTTAGGAAGTAAGGAGTTGCAGCGTTCACCTAGACCGGCGAGGGAAGGTGTGTAGCCACAGTCATGACGCACCGCCTCCCTATCTCGGCTTCCCTTCATAGAAAGCTTACTATATTTAGGGTATGAGGAGTTGCAGCGTTCGCCTAGACCGGCGGGGGTGGGTGTGTAGCCACAGTCATGGCGCACCCCCACCCTATCTCTGCTTCTCCCCATAGAAAGCTTACATATACTTAGGGAGTAATGAGTCGCAGCGTTAGCCTAGACCGACGGGCATGCATATATGCATGCTCTTGGGGGAATCACTGGAATTGTTGGGTCCTTGTAAATTATAGAGTGTGGTCTAGACCGACTCTATCTGTAAAGTGTCCTGAGATAATTCCTGTTATGATTTGACACTATAAATAAAATTGAATTGAATTGAATAGTTCACCTTTTACAATCCAGTGTACATTCCACACATAAAACACTGCTGAGGGTTAAGGTAAAGGCAAACTTAACTGTCACAAGACATGTCTGCATAATAAAAAGAGGTAGTTGAATCACTAGTGCCACATTGTTAATTACAGTAGAAATGGTTGAACCAAACCACAATATAAAAATATAGCTTAACATATACAGCTTAAAGCACTTGTGCAGCACTCTGTTCAGTCAAGTCCAAATGCCTGGGTAAAGAAATAAAAGCTGCCTTTACAATTAAAGTGAGCATAGTGTGGCAGTCTGTTGGTTGTCTGTAATGCACAGTGGAAAAAGAAAAAGAAAAACCTGTGAGCCTTGTCGATCTTCCCGGGATTGTTGCCAGAGAAGATGGACTTCATGCCTGGATACTGCAGGTGGAGGTGCTGCAGGTCCTCCTTCATTCCTGTAATGAGGTTGACGCCCTTGGCATCTCCCAGGTCATTCCCGCCACAGTGAAGAAGGAGGGCTGCTCTTCCTTGTAGGGACTGGAAAAAGAAAGGGAGAAGGCTCTTCCACCGCAGACCACCCCAGCCGAACCAATAGATGTAGACATCTTCAATGCCAAGGTTGTTCCCCATGGTCTTTGCCTCTCTCTCGGCCCCACGCCGGACGTAGCTGTCTCCAATTATCCAGACTGTTGTTGGATGGAAAAACACATTGTAATAGTGAGAAAAGTATCATATTTTAGGCTATAGAGAAAAAGGATAAATGAACAGCACTCTTAATTACACACTGTTATTTGAAAATGCATTATTACCTCAGCTTAGTTGTACAAAACAAGTCTGCTAAAAGTTTAATTGTGTACCATAAATAGCAAAAGAAAAGTAACTATTACTAACTATTACTTACTTCTGAGGCATTGGGTGGGTGCACATGCCATCGTGGCTCCCCACACTCCTATTTCTGAAAGTCATCAATTTCCATTTGAGCCCCTCATAGTTAAATATATGTAATACTAGCATGTAACTGTACTTCATTAATTGTCGGGGGAGAATAAAGATGAATCAGCAACAGTCTATTGTTCTTTAGTGTAACTTTAGTTAAATGAGCTTATTTCTGCTAACGTTAGCTCTTAAAAGCATGAAAAGGCTAAATGCGCCAACCATAGACTGATGGCGCAAACAGTAGCAAGACATTATCGGTGCATTATGGTTATTACAGTTAACTAAACGTTCTAAGAAACTTGGTTATACATTTGCTAATACTTAGCGTTAGATAATGATATGCATTGACAATCCCCGTTTTGCATTTCACTGACACTACGTTTAAATTAGGAAAACGTAAACTTTGATTTGCAGAAAATTAACGTTAGCATGTTTTACCATAAGTGGCTAGCTAACGTTACAGACAATTTACATGGTAACTTCAGATACATTTACTTTACAATGTGACTCCTCTATATGTAATATAACTATTGGACAAAGATATATTTAAAACCTAGCGAAGCTATATCTTACCTCGAATTATGTATGCTAGCTTTCAGCAGCAGTTGCATCCAGCCAGTGAACGTGTTTAAGGTAACTAAGTTGTAAACAGCGTTGCAAACTCAAAAAACCCCCCAAAAAAACAGTCAGATACCGCCCAACAGTCTATGGCTCCTCCCTCACTCCTCCCTCTCGTCTAAAAACGTCACACCCGCAACCACCTGTAAGATCCGTTCTGCGCATGCACATAATTACGTAGTAGAAAACTAACATTAGGCTTGTTCGAGATGAACTGCGCCTCGCCTACTTCAACAGAGAAGGTGATTTAATCTAAATATTTCAAAGAACAATGCACACAGTTCATTTAACCTAACGTTAGTGGTTTAATTGTTCAGATAGCGTTCAGTAAAAGCACTTATCAGTTTTGATGATGCTCCTAAATGATCATGTAGCCTAATAATGAGTTTAGAAATGTTCCTACATTCTTGGCAAATTAAAACGCTTAAAAACGATGGAATAATAAAGGGATATATATATATATATAATATATAATCATTTTAATTGTTACGCTGTTTAAGACAGGGTTCGATTATTATTTCATATAAAGTATTAAATAGATGATTATCATTTGTCAGCAACAATATTAATTCAATAACTGCTCCAGAAAGCACAATGAGTTCTTAATAATTCTGTATATAATCAGCTTCATTATCTCCTAGGTTGGTTCCAAAAATACCACATTTTGTTGAGGAAGTCGTACCTTTGTACAATGTGACTGACTTTAAAAGTTATTTCAGACTGTCAAGAGGACAAGTAGAGGTAAGTAGAGGTAGATTATCTGAAGCATTTTAGTAGGCTATTATCACTGATATTTGTAGCCTACTTCAATTTGATCATTATTTCTTCTTTGCTATAGGATGTTATGACGACGTTGGGACCATTCTACACAAACAGACAGCATACCAAGTTGCCTGTAACCCACGCTGTTCTTGCCTGCCTGTGGACTCAAGCCAACCAGGAGTCATATAGGGGTGTTGCAGACCGATTTAACATTTCAAAATCCACCATGTCAACCCATCTCCATCACTTCTGTTCCCTGGTCAACACACATCTGTCACATCACATTTCATGGCCCACAGGGGAAGCACTTCACACATTGCAATTACATTTTCAAACAGCCGACTTTACAAATACAGTCTGTGCTCTTGATGGATGTCACATTCCCATTGTTAAACCATTTTGCAACAACCCCATAGCCTATTATAACAGGAAACAGTTTTACTCCATCATTCTCACCGGATTCTGTGACAGCGAGCGTCCCTTTTGTCATGTCAATGTAGGACACCCTGGAAGTTGGCATGATGCAAGAGCATTTCGATACAACTGGAATTGAATCCTCAGGCTGCACGGAATGCACATCATTGCTGATTCAGCCTACCCTTTGTCGCTACATTTGATGAAGTCCTACAGGGATAATGGGCACCTTACTGTTAGGCAAAGGTGCTTCAACAGAAAGCTCAATGCAGCTTGTGTGTCCATTAAGCATGCATTTGGCATCCTAAAGTCAAAGTTCAGGAGGCTCAAGTGTCTGCACATGAAGGAAGTGGAAAACATCAGTGCAGCAGTCACAACATGTTGCATTCTACACAACATTTGTTTAGATTCTGGTGGCCGGGTTGATGAAGATGAGCAGGGTCTTCTTCAGGACATTGAGGATCCACACCCACCACAGCCCAACAATCATGATGCCTCTCATTACAGAGACATGATTTGTGCCCACCTTTAAGGATAAGATACACTTCAGTTCACTGGTCTTCGCGGGGACATGCCCCCTACTGGCCGGCCAAGGAGATCTTCATCTTCCCCCTGGGGCCGCTTACAATCACCGGCTTACCCTGGGGGGCCACCATGGGCCTCAGCGCCCTAATGAGAGGCCCGTTCGCTACGTTGCGTACCTGCTCGTTTGCTCTCTTCGCAGCCTCAGGCCATGGAGCCTATCAATTCCCCTTGGGGGGAATTGGGGCCGGCTTTCGGACGTTTCTCCCAGCAGCAGCTCTCCTGCCGGGCAGCCTGTGCTTTGTTCCTTGGGTGGTTTCCACCTTAGCTCAACGGTACAAGCCAGCCCCCAACCTTCAGCCAGGTCAAGATGACATTATTTTCTGGTGTGCTTCGCCCTGTTCTGGATCTCAGGGGACTCAACAACCTTTTGAAAGCGTTGCTGTTCCACATGTTGAGCACAGCAAATGTTATTTGTGCTGTTGCCAAAGAGGACTGGTTCACGTCCATCCATTTGATGGATGCTTATTTTCCTGTTCCTATTGTGCCTCACCACAGGCAGTGTCTTCGTTCTGCCTTCCTGGTCAGTCATTGTAATTTCAGGGTCCTCCCGTTTGGACTCTCCCTCTCTCCACGGGTATTTACCAGGTGCGTTGCAGCAGCCCTCTCACTCCTGCAGTCGCAGGGCATGAGGATCCTGCCGTGTCTAGGCGGCTGGTTGATTTGTGTGCAGTCCCGGGCAAATTGACAGCTGCCTCGGCTGTCGTTCCCTTGGGCTTTCTGTCTCTGCGCCCCCTGAAGGGATGGCTGAATGGTTTCCACTAGGTTACTAAGTGGCACAGGGCGTAGTGTGGCTAAACAGGACGGCTTAGAGCCTGTGGTCGGCTCACGAGGCCCTTGAGCACATCATTGTGATGGAGCTACAGGCTGTGCACCTGGCTCTACGGCATTTCCTGCCATACCTGTGGGGAAGGCACATGCTCATCAGGTTGAACTACACCTTGACAGTCTTTTACATATTCCACCAGGGGGGCACTAGACCTGGTCGCAGTCTTCCTCTCTTGTCAACAGCCCCACCGGAGAGGTGGCGGTTTCATCCAGATATGGACCCCTGTCGCCTTCAGCTGTGGGGCCTGACGCGCTGTTGACAGATTGCATAGGACCTGTCAGAGATACTATCCTGACTGCTAGATCACTGTCTGCCCGTCTGCAGAACGGGAACAGGTGGTAACCTTTTTCTGGGTGGTGTACGGCTCATACTTATACCCAGTGCATTGTTCTGTGCCTGCAGAACCTCCTGGACGGTGGATGGTCACCTCCTACCCTAAGAGTCTGTTGAGCTGCCATTTTGTCGCAGCATGTTGCGGTTGACAATGACACTGTGGGGAGCCACAGGTCGTATCCTGCTTCTTAACTGGGGCTCTAGGGTTGCATCCCTCGGGCGCTCCAAGGGCTCCTGCAGGGGTTCTGCCCCTGGTGCTGGACGCCCTATGCTCGCCTCCCTTTGAACATTGGCACAGGCAGAGCTGAGGTAGTTGTCAGCCTAGGCTGCGTTTCTCTTGTCCATCACTTCTGTGGAACGTGTTGACCTGCTACATGCTTGGCTCATGAGTGATTCCTGTTTGAGGTGGTACTTGGATGGATCTGATGTCACTTTGTGACCTAATATGGCGTTCCTCCCTAATATGCTGGCACGTTTTTCTGGAGAAGGAGGGGATGAGTCAAGTCTGTTATGCCCAGTGCGGGCCTTTAAGGTTTGTGTTGACACTACCATCTGAAGCTGTCAGTCTGAGCAACTTTTTGTCTGTTATGGTGGTCGTATGACAGGCTGTGGTCTCTCAAAGCAGCGCCTGTCCCACTGGTTTGTGGAGGCCATTGCCTCTGCATACAGAGAAAGTGGTCAATCCCTACCATCTGGAGTGACATGTCACTCTACCAGGAGTGTCTCCACATCATGGACGACTGGAGAGGTGTGCCCTGGGAGGAAATATGTGCCGCGGCCTCATGGCATCGCCAAGCACATTCTCACGTTATTGCAGGATGAATGATGCCACCCCCCATTCATTGGGCACGGTTCTCCGGCTGAGGGCCTCTGCTGCATCCTTGTGTGGTGGGTACGCAGGCTTGGTATGAGTCATCCAGTGTGAAACACTGCCTCTGGCGGTCAGTAAGGATGAAATAGAATGAAAGTTACGAATGTAAATACAGTTCTATGAATCCTGGATGACCGTCAGAGTTCTTGGTCACTCGGAATCTTGCGAACCCGCGAGAAGATTCTGAAGGAATCAGCTTGGGTGACACCGGAACTTTATACCTTGGCTAGGGTCACCCCGAGGTCACAGGTGACTTTGTTGATATAAATACTCGACCTGCACAAGCGCAATATGTAATATATTCAGTGTGAAACACTGCCTCTGGCGGTCATCAAGGATTCACATTCGTAACTTTCGTTAGCGGTACTGAGCGTGGCAGCCCTGTTTTGACTAATTTTACAGTATCACACAGTTGTATGTATTCTTTGTTGGACTCAAAAGAATGGTTATGAACCACAGAAACCACTAACACTAGGCAAAACGATATGAGAAAGGAGAAATATGTAATTACTTTGAAATTGTATTATTAAATTGTTATTGCATTCGCCCTTATTTTTCACATTAAATATGCTTGTAACCAATTGCTTTAAAATTTAATTGTACTTGTAATCACTTCTCTATCATGCAAATATGCTTATTACAATAGTACATGGGCAAAACATGTACCAGGCACCAGTATTCCTGGTCTAGGAGGAATACAAAGGAGTAATGGACCTGATGGCCACCATTTTGAAAATGGAGCCTTTCTTGGAGTCAAACTTTGGTAAACTTTTAGTATGTTCTTAAGTACATCTGATACTACTGTAAACCACTGACAAATCTTTTGTTAGAATTTTTTTGGGTAAATACAAGGGGTAAATGGCACCATTTTGATGCTAACAAGCACTCACCCGACGTTAGCATTCCATTGACTGCCATTCATTTTGACGTCACTTTGACAGTGAATAACTTTATATCTGAAGCGTTTAAAGACTCTATTTGTCCATTGTTTATTTCTAAAGAAACACAACAATGTATAAAAGGCTCCATTACCTTGTATCTCACCTTATGGCTCCGTAGCAGATGTTTTTGTAAAAATAGGCTAACGGTTGTGTCATAACCATGCGACTTACTGTCGCACAGTAGAGAAATTACCATATATTACAGGAGAAGCTCGCAGGCAGTTTTGACTTACATTAGCTGTTTAAGTTTAATTACTAATGTTAACTAGCATTTTAGTTAGCAATAATTAGCCTGTACCTATGTTATCTCCTTACATATACCTACGCTCTCCGTCTCTTTCTCTTGGCACAGCTACCAGAAGACTTACAACTTTCAGACAGGTTGCTCACGTCACAATTACGTTGTCTATCTCAGTTGGAGGCTGCGCAGTAACGCTCAGCCCTCACTGGAAAAGTGCTTCTAATGTCCTTCACTGGTCTCTTTGCAGAGCAATGGGATCTGTTGGTCCATTTCTTTTACATTACTTTTCGCTCATGAACAACACATGGACTGACGAGAGGAACCGCATGACCATTCCCAAGTTAAAGGCGCTACTCGTCACACTGTGACAATTTTGCTGACACCTGTGCGCAATTTCACAGTAGGCTTTCAGCCAACAAATTGATTTTTGAACAAATTCACTCCTCTAATAAATATACGGAATAAATGTTTCCAATAGGGAAGCTATCTGCTCTATCAAATTAGATTACGTGTGTGTGTGTGTGTGTGTGTGTGTGTGTGTGTGTGTGTTGTTGGTTAGAATAACACTGGTAACACTTTATGGTAAGGGTACATGAATTATCATGAATTCATGCATGAATTAATTGATGTATGTAGTATTATGCATTATGTAATTAATGATTTATGTATTACTGCATTCCTTAATATCCCATGAATCATCAGGAATTGACATGTTCATAGTCTATCATTCGTGACCTCATATATGAACAACACAACTAAAGCATTAGGTACGTGGGCACATCATTATGAATTATGATTTATTAAGCATGATCATGATTATTTATTTTTCTGCAAAAACTATTTGGTCATCACTGCGCAAATTCTGATTTGAACACAACTTGTGCATAATGATGTATCCACCTTACCACCTTTAGTTGATGTGTTGTTCATGCATCAGGTCATGAATGAGAGGCTATGAACTTATGTCAATTCCTGATGATTCATAAGATATAAAGGAATAAAGTAATGCACAAATCATTAATTCATACATGAATTCATAATTCATGCACCCTTACCATAAAGTGTTACCATAACTTTAATTCAAGCCTGTGGCAGCAGTTCCAAATAATTTGTTTAGTGCCATGCAATGAAAAATACCTTTTCACAAAGTTTTTCACAAGTTCAGTGGGTGCATTATCCAAAAGAGTGCTTTAGTTCTGAAAAATAAAGTTGGTCCCACAGCTGAGATACCCCATTATGTTGTGAGCAGTAGGCCTACGTATGCTGTTGGGCAAAATTACGTCTAATCTGTCTGTGTCTATGTCTGACCTGGGCTTGTACATGTTCACGTTAAAAAGCGTGTGCGTGCACGAGCACTACGGTCACGTGCAAAGTGTCCCGGTTTTAGTTCTGGGAAATCTGGTCACCCTATCGGTACTAGCTACTACTTCCAGACCCGGTACAGTCAGTACATTACACATTATGGTTGCATGCCAGTTTGTAAGAAAGTGGGAATCATCTTAATGTCCAACAAATAACCTTGAAGCTGGCGATGGTAATGTTAGCCACAACATAACATTACATACATTGCAAAGTGACCTGCAGAGAAAACTGTGTCCCAATCCAACAATTCAGGCTACTGGGTGTTTTGCCAAAGTTAAATTGCATATTTCCATTACGAGGAAGTCAAACTTGCGGTTTCTGGCATATGTTATGGATCCTGCGTTAGCAGTTAGCGTGTATTAGCATGGCTGCGTTAGAATTAGTCAGGATCACTTCGACCGGCTGTGTCTAAATTTTTATTTTGCGAGTGACTAACCTAGCTAGAGTCATTGACATATACATATATAATGGACCAACAGATCCCGTTGCTCTGGACGGAGACCAGTGAATGATATTAGAAGCACTTTTCCGGTGATGGCTGAGCGTTACTGCGCAGCCTCCAACTGAGAGAGACGACGTAAATGTGACGTGAGCAACCTGTCTGAAAGTTGTAAGTTTTCTGGTAGCTGTGCCAAGAGAAATCTCAATCATTCCCAATCTTGCAGAGACGGAGAGCGTAGGTATATGTAAGGAGATAACATAGGCACAAGCTAATTATTGCTAACTAAAATGCTAGTTAACATTAGTAATTAAACTTAAACAGCTAATGTGAGTTGAAACTGCCTGCGAGCTTTTCCTGTACTGTCCGGTAATTTCTCTACTGTGCAACAGTAAGTCGCACGGTTATGACACAATCGTTAGCCTTTATTTTTACGTCTGCTATGGAGCCATAACGTGAGATACAAGGTAATGGAGCCTTTTATACATTGTTGTGTTTCTTTCGAAATAAACAATGGACAAATAGAGTCTTTAAACGCTTCAGATGTAAAGTTATTTGCTGTCAAAGTGGCGCCAAAATGAATGGCAGTCAATGGAATGCTAATGGGAGGTGATGGCTTGTTAGCATCAAAATGGCGCCATAGGATCTATGCATTCCGAGGAGAAGCTTACCCCCTTGGGAGCTACGCGGTCCGAGGAGAAGCTTACCCCCTTGGCTAGAGTACTCTAATTTAATGCGAGCACATGAATGTTGAAATGAATAAAAATGACTATCCCTGCGTTAGCCGTGATATAAATGAATGAAGCTCAACGCTTTACCTGTTTAGGAGGAAATTAGTCAACTCGGTGCCCTTTTAAAGTTTTAGGCTCTAAGCTGTCTCCATCTTTTAAATGCATCAATATTCACCCGTGTTTTACCTATGTGTTTTACCCATGGTTTTACCTCGTCTCTGGTTATGCAACCGTTTAGGAAGATAGCGGTTTTTTTAGGGCGGGTAGAATGAATCTATCTCCGTTGATCCGGTTCGTTTGCTGCTACCATGACTGTAGTGTGCTGGGTTTGCATTTTTACAGGTGTATCTGGCAATCCGGCCCAGCGGTCAAAATAGGCAGTTCATATCAACAAACAGGCCTTAACAAAAACAGACATTTCGTCACGGAATGTATTTTTCAAAGCCGAAAAATACTGGCTTTAGCATTGTTGTCAGAAAACATAGTATTTCAACTTAGCATGTTTCCTTAATATCTGATGACACATTGTGGTCATTTTTTGATTACAGTAAATGTAATTAAATCATCATGGGTTATACTGTACTATCTCTATTACTTTGCCAATGGATTTTTTGAAAAGTAGAAATCTGTTTGTGCTTAAACCAGTGTTACAGATATTATCAATGCATTTCTTTCCTTAGTGAAAACAGCTACTGCATGTTTTGTTCCTTTCCAATTTCCTGACAATGTTAAATGAATAAATTCTAAATTGTTAAAAATGTGCATGGTTGCATTGTGAACAGGGTGTGTAGATACACTATGATTGCAGGGTAGGTAGAGTTTTCATTTTTATTTTAGATCTCCAAGACGAAATCCAGCAATAAGCAGCAGTTTATTACAGCACTGTACTGTCCTGTGCTATATGGAGGAGGTTTAAAGTAGCTGCTGACAGGAGCTACAGTGTTGAGGTCACTGCTCATAGAGCACAGACCCTCTGCACTTACTCTTGCACATACAAATGGATACAACATGGCAGCTGCTTTCAGGCTGGGCTGTATGAAAATGCATTTAATCTTTGTAAAAGGTCTTATAAATCCATTACAGGATTACATTTTTTTAATTATACCGATAAAGACAAAAGTTTCTTGATTGAGAGAATGATGAACAATACTTGTCATTTAATATTTTCTATATCACTGATATGACAAACGTTTGTCTGATTCATATAGATTTACACAGTTTGTTTCAGTAAAACTGATTATAGCCCAGACAATAACTCTCTACAAAAAAAATTGTATTACCTGGTTTTAACCACATATCTACCAGTTTGGGATGTATTCGGCTGAAATCTGGTCAACAGAAGAAGCAGCTGGTAATATTTTGGTAGGAATCCAGATTTCTGTTTTTCCAGACACAACTATGAGTATGAAATCCTTTTTTAAATTGTACACAAGTCTTTGACACCGGTTATCAGATGTAAGCATCTGTCTCAGTTCCATGAACCCACCAACTCTCCCCTATTGACTGTGTGCCTCACCTGAGTTCAAAAGGCTTTGATCTCAGCTTCCCAAATGAAGTGAACTAAAGGAGTAAACACTCCAGACTTCAAGTAAACAGCTCCAAGTATAGATTTTATGGATGAGAGGTGCTAGATGAGTAGACGTGCGGTATAGTAGGTGTATACACCTGTCTCTCAGCAGGATCTTTTTGCTGCTGCGGGTATTGCCAGTGAATACGATGAGAGGGTGATCAGACTCGGCACAGCGAGGGGTGAACAGCAGTGATCCATGTGCTGCAAACATTATAGGACTCAAGGTGTTAGATGAATAGATAGAATTTAAAAAAAGACATACTCTTGAGTAATTAACCTCCTCCAATGAGCCAAACTCCTTCAAAGTCAGTGTCCACATTGAAGCTACTGAGGCTGAATTGCTAAAAAAAAATCCTTGCTGACATACATTAGACAAAAACTCTTGTGTAGTCTTCAACACTGGTAGGTGAAGTAAAAATGACACAATGTCATTTGTGTATTGCATTTTCTTTAGTACTTTACATATAACGGGAAAATACAAGGGTTTATTTTCAAGAGAATACAGGAAATTGAACAGTGCTCTGTACATTAACATATTATCAGTGTTGTGGTTACTTGGCACAGCCGACTGAGCCGTGTACATCGTGCACAGTTTTCCATGGGGGCAGCAGAAAGGTACAATTCAAGATGTTCAATTACATGTTGTAAAAAGATAAGTTTCTATTAGCAGCTTTAAGACAATACAAAATTAGCAATATGTGCACCGTCACCAAAGCAGCATTACAAAAAAGAACATTTTAAAATGCACAGAGGAAGGGGAAGTAGAATGTTAACATTCAGTGAAAAATAAAAATGTTTTTGACACGTATCACGTAATGGGCAACATATTTACACACTATGTGAATAAATCAACGGAAAATACTGAAAAACCCGATGGAAACTGTATAAAGCTGCTATTAGATACTTAATCTGTTATAGTAGTGTCACCAGATGGACCACATTAACACTAAACAGCCAGGTTTAGATTATAATCCTACATTCATCCTGAGAAACCATAATTTCACGTTAAAACAGAAACACTTCCAGCTGGCTGCTGCTTCTCTAAATTTCATGGCAAATCATGTTGATGCTGTGGCTGACGGGCTTGGGCTGTCAAAAATAATATCTTCTCTTTAGATGTTAACACAGATTGAATACTATTATACACTAGAATCAAGTCATTATTCATTTCAACCACATGGAACATAGAGAGGGCATGCAGTAAACCAAATCCTTAAAGTCCCAATCCAGGATCAAATGTGGGTCTATATACATGTATAATATTGAATGAAGGTATGGTTTACTGATGGAACATAATCTCATTGCAACTTTCAGAAGTTCAAAATTAAAGCCATTTTTGCTCCAGTATTTACAATGTTGCTGTAAGCAAACCAGTTCCATCTTCAGGTCACATTTAACACTTGTGTTTAGCTGTCACGTATGGCCAGTTAATAGACAAGGAGCTCAGGAAACAAATCTTTAAAGTAAATATAAAATATGTTTTAATTTAATGTTTTTTGTCCCATATAAAGCTGTTTTGTTGTATGACAGCGCTGCCTCAAGGAGAACAATTCTGGATTGGGTCTTTAATAGGGTTGTGGGGTTGAAAAGCAGGTAGGATGGCAATAAAATGTTGTACATTTTGAGTGACAGCTTTGAGTGACATATGAAGCTTAGGCTCATTATCAACACAGAGGGAGCATGTAACTTTAGTTTTCTCAGTCAGTTAACATAAAAGAAAAATCCAAGCCCTTAGATGCAGTACAGAATTAAAGGAAAGTGACAAGGAAACTACATTTTATTACACGGTTGCTTCATTAATCCTGAAAATAACTTGTTGTATGTGAGATCAGAGTGTGAATAACATCAACCTTCAAAAGTAATCTCCAATCACCCACTCTGCTACTAAAAAGCACACGCTACGCTAACGGGGCAACTGCAATTAAAAATACTATTAGCTCTGCTGTTATCATGCTCTCAGTAACTATGTGTCTGGCTGCCTTTTGGGTGAAATCTCACTCAAGATATTTTACGCTCTTTTAAAACCTGCCAGATCTTTCCCCTTTCTGCTTTAGTGTAGTTTAAAACCTATGTCAACAAACCTTTAAACACTCAACACAGCAATTAACACTGCACAACAAAACCTGCAAATAACATCCACCGGCTGTGCTGTTTTCGATCACTTTGATTTGTCAATGAAGCCAATCAGCATCCTGAGATACTTTTACACGTTGTCACAACCACACCCATGGCATCCACACAGCTCTTCTGCCAGTAGCAACACAACTGATTTCTCTGCTGCTAGTCTCTCACCTCGTCCATATAGTTCAGACAAAGCACATTTGTTACTTCCAAATGTGAGTTCACTGGAATAGATTGAACAAAATAGGGACTACATACATAGTAGAGTGTGTTTTAAAAACAGCATGACAACATGAAATGGCCATGATTTAAATGATGGAGCAGAATCTATATTTATTCAGTAATCTTTTTTTTCTGGGTGAATGGCATTTCCTGGAGAGTTTAGAGGAGCTTGTGTTCAGTGAGAATGTTTCCAACAAGTACATTACATTTTTTTTTTAACTTTCCCAAAGGCTAGAGGGCAGCCGAAGTTGACGAAGAGAAATAAATCATCAAAAGATTAGATCTATTACAATTCTGATGCATAGCAAGTCCCCATGTCCCCAACAGTCAAATGTGATAAATTGTGTGATTTGTTAAAAAGCTACAGCTCTGTCATGACATTTCCGAGGGGAACATTCTAATCACCACAAGACTATACAAGTTTCAAGACTCTTCTATCTCCGAGTGAGAAACTTGTTGAACGTTCGTGCGGGTGGGATGGGGGTGGGGAGGAGCGAGAGAGAGACTCTGGCTTGATACGGTATATACACTAGAGAGGAATGTCTGCATGTATGTAGGCCTCACATGGCATACGTGTAATGCATGATAACATATTTACTTTAGTAATGTGTATGAATAATTATATAATTACAATAAAAACATTTACAAATTTGGAAAATGTTGCTGATTGTGCCTCAAGATCCCTTTCCATGCAAAGAACAGTAGAGATCCTCGCAATACACACGCTCTTTTCTAATTTGACCTCATGCTCGAGATCAGTTGTAGTATTTTACATCTCACTACACTGTCTCTAGCCGTATGGAGAAAACAGGGAGTCTGCGCTGAAGTGAACTGTCACCATTTTTATAAGGCATTAGATTTGTTTAGGACCAGGAGGACTAGTAGTAGGGCACTGCTTTTGACTACCTATGAAATGTAGAAAAATGTAAGGAATGAACATGAGTACAAATCATGAGAGTGCTGCACCAAGAACAACAATGGAGAAAGTTTCGCCATTAAAAGAATGCTTTTCCTACTTTGGCAAAAACAAAATGATTTTTTAACATAGCCTTCATGAGTGTCTTTGACAGTTATTTGTTCATCAAAGGCATCTTTGTTTGGAGTAGGTACAGTACTGCAGAGTCCCACTGAGCCAGCAAAAACACAGCCAATACCAAACCTCTTCTACATTCCTGTCCACATCAGGCTTTCTATAGAATCAAATCCTGAAAATAAGAGAGGAGCAGCTCTCACATCTGGCCATGGCTCAGCTTTCCAGTGAAACATGTTTCCTATATAGCCAAGATTTACAGATTTCTCGAGTGATTGAGATCCTCTGGTTAAGTCTTTGGCTTCCTTGCATTCTCTTCTGTGTGAGCGTGTATGAGATTACAGCACTGTGCAAACTAAATGGAACACACCCTAACCAAAACAACAGTTGGCCTTTTAGTCTGTGAAAAATGATCTTTCACTTAGGTGAAAAAGAGAAAAATAGAAAGGAACGTTTCTTTAGAAAGCTGAGAGTTTTGCTTCACGCTGCACTTCTTATCTCAGGCTATTTCTTTTATTCTGCGCATGTAATCATGCAGTTCCTCTGGGTCTTGAAAGCCCATATCCTGGCAAACCCACTGAATGTCCTCTTCATCTGCTATGGGGATGGCGTTATAGGGCAGCTCCTCTGTTGGAAGGGTGGTAAAGGTGGTAAACTTGACTCTTTTGCGCTTGGAGGTGGGTGAACTGGCCTCCTCGCCATTCTCCTTTGTAGAGCCCCCAGAGCTGCCGTCACCCCGCCCATGTACCTGGCTTTGAACGCTAGTCTGGGAACTGCCACTGCTGTGGTGGTCCCCATGGCAGCAAGTCTGTACGCCCTCCAAAGGGTTACTGGGACTTTCTACCTGCTGTGGTGACAGCTCACACTGGGCCCTCAGTGGCTGGCCATTTCCTAGGAACACCCAGTGGTGGGAATGATCCATGTTGGCCTGACCCTCGGGCGGGATCCGCTTATGACGGTATTTAAGCACGAAAACGATGCAGTTGATGAGAAAGACTAAGATGGCCAGACAGAAGACTCCAAGGAGAGCATACATGCCAATCTCAAGGTCGGTCATGTTACGAGGTGAATGCACAAAGTCGTCTTCCTCCTCTTCATCACTCTCAGTTGGTCGCTCCTGGTTGCTAATGGTGGGGAAATTGGTGTAATCAATGGGAACACTGGCAGGCTGCTCATTAGATGTCTCATAAATTCTTCCACTGATGTTTGGATCAATGATTGGACGTCTGGTGACGGGCGCCAGCTCTATCTCGCCCTCGGTTGTTGCCTCTTCCTCAGAATCTTCCTCAGGGCCAAAGCGGACCTTGACATAAACTGCAGCAGATGCGATGACGCTTTTGCGTTTGGTCTTCTGGCAGGCCTCACAGATGGTCATCTCTAAACGCACCAACTCGCCAGATCCCTCCCCTTCTGCCACCACCACAGGCCAACGTTGCTGTGGCTCCTGGGATACCGACACCACTCTGTCATCCAGTGTGGAGGCATTGATGTTGTAGTCTTTGGGATCAAAGTAAGTCAGAGTGGCAGCTGTGTTGTCACTGAAAAGCATCCAGACAGACAAACTGGCCTCCTGTCAGACAAAAAGAGAAACATAGAGTTTAGATTAGATCTTTTATATTGCTGATATTCTGGGTTATTTTATGGATTGTATAGGATAGGCAAAATAAGCATTGGGCTTCAGCCTATTCCTTTTTTTTTGGTTATTGATTGTGTGAAATTCCAGGTATCCCCTAAATATATTGAGGAATTTCTACTCCTGCATCATCGAGAGTGAGGAAGACTGAGGTTGAACATCACTGCCTGTTATGCAAACAGCACCGAACAGGACCGCAAGGCCCTGCACAGAGTGTTTTGTTCAGCTAAACATAGGATAGGCGGTGCTCTACCCTGCCTGAAGGATATTTAAAGGCGCTGCAAGAAAAAATGCTAGGAGAATCATTAAAGATACAAATCACCAGGGTAACAGCCTTTTCTATGTGTTACGGTCGCAAAGAAGGTCCTGATACACCAGGCCAGCACTGACAGGCTCAGGAGGAGCTTCTACCCTTAGGCCACCGGGATCTAAAATTAGGACACTGCCTAAGACTACACACATACACATATATATTTATTATTATTATTACTATTTTAATGCATACATTGTAAGAACTGACAGGATTACATTTCACTGGAATTGTATTTTGTATGATTTTACGTTACAAATAAACTGATTGAATTATATCGTGTGAAATGGATTGGTGTAAACATGTATGCTAATTTTTTTGTCAGCTGCATAGTCACACAAATTGTTATGTTCTACTTTGTATAATGTAGTACAACTGAAATAAACTAAACTGTTCATAAAATGTTCTTTAAAGGGGAAGGCAATGAAAAATTGACCTTTTTGACCAAGTTTGTGGGCTGATACTTTATTCATACAGTTAAAATAATGGTTAATGATTTTGCCTAAATTGCACCCTTAGTTTTGATAGAAACAGAAAATCCAATTAATGTGTTTGCTAAATTGTGTCTGCTCAAAAAAACTGATGGAGAAAATAATGCGCACTAAGGAAAAACAAGTTCAACTGGACCGCGTTTCAGAGGTCTACCAATAATGGTACAGCACAGGTTTACCATGAGCCCTCAAGGGATTTTAATAGTGTAAGATGAAAAACAAATGTTGGGCAGGAAACTGATGAATAGAGTGAAGGAAAGGTGATAACAATACAATTCGTCCCCCATTCAGAAAAGTTACATATAGTTGCTTGATAATTTCCGCAAGTAAACAACATGCTGTATTCATATCAAAGTTAAAAAAAAGAGTCAAAAAGCTGTGACTCTGCCTTGTGTTTATATCTCTCCAAAGAATGGTTCAGAGCCCATTCTTTCAACGTGATTTGAATATTTGTTCCCAACTGAGTCTTTGAAGTTCTGGACTTGCTCCAATCCCTAAATCTCCAGAGTGTTTGTGAACATCCACACTGCCCTGTGCTCAGTACAAGCCTTGACAAGCACACAGGCGGCCTGCCTCTGAAGTGCACACTAGCAAACCACTTTCAAGCATGGAGGAGGAAGGGGATGGCAGGAGTGACTATGTTGTCCTGAAGGCTACAACACAGCTCCGCTCTGCAGCACAGACAGATAAGGCACACAGCAGTCCAGTCTCCAGTCCAGTCTCTTTGTCTTTGTTGTGTGTGACCTTCTCATTTTGCATTTTCTATCACTCTTCACTGTCTATGCTCCCATATGGAGAAACCGGATAAAATAAATTCCTGCAGAGTGGTTACCTGGCTACATTCACCTGCGGCAGAGTAAATCGCAACACTGGTATCCATGTAATCAAGGCTGCGTTTGACACTCCCCTTTGTTCACAGCTTGCTTAAACATCAGCAACCAACCATTAGGAGAGCCGACATAAAACAGTGTGAGTCAGACAGTTTTAGGCTCCTTTTTTGTGTTGCAAAGGGCAGATACACACCCAGCCTTTTCAGGGCAAAAAATCCCTCTGGTCCAGTCTGGGAGCAGGCTACTATGTTGCGCCGATATCCCACTGAGAGCCAAATATCATCTCAGCATGAAAGCATCCTTTGATATGGATGATTTAAATAATACATTGCATTCTGCATATCTGTTTTATGAGCTGACTTTGCTACGAATAAGCTGATATATGGGAAAAAGGCAATGAGTGGATGTTTCGACACTGACAAAACAATTGGCACATGCTTTTTTTATGCCGATCCATGAAAATGTATGTATGTAGTAGAGGAGATGATTTCGTTAAGTCTGGGGGCAAAGTTTTACTAAAAAGAGAAAAGAGCTGTCGATAGTAAAGCCATGTCGGTATTACTTTATGCATCTAGCTTACCAAACCATGGGCCCACAATGAATGTAATCTGTGCATTGTATTAGGATTAAGTTTCCCATCTTTGATTTCACCATTTGCTATGATTTGTGCTTTATGACATCAGGGAATATATGTGGATGTAAACTGAACATAAACAGCTTGGATTATAAAATATGCATATGCAGAAAAATACCCTGAAAATATTATCCTGAGACATTTGCATCAATTTGCGATGTAATATTACTATCCAGATTTATAGATACCATATTAAGTAGCTAATTTAAGCAGTAACAGTGAAAAAATCATAGCAACAAAAATGGTCCATGTTGAACCGTCAAGTACTGAAACCTTTTATCTCTGAAAGACTTGAACTTTGTCAAGTGGAAAAGAGACTAATGCAAAGAGACCTTGATTGTTCAACTGCCCCCATCAATAGTTTATGTGTTTCATTCATTTCTAGAGTAACAGAGGACATTCAGAAAGTTTTCCTGTGAATCAGAATCAAATGGCTTGAAATAGCTCCAGCACTCCTCTGAGAGCTTTGCCGGCAGAGGAATTGGCTGCCTTTTATGGCCTGGCCTTGGAGAGCACTTAGGACAATACATTACAATAATTAAATTTCAAGGTGGCCAAGAAGCGGAAAGCAAGAAAAATTGGAATTTAATGCTTGCTTCTCTCTCCTCTCTCACTGATGCCTGATGTGGTTGTCGTTGCATTTTTAGCAACTTGCAGGCCAATGAAAGGGCAAAGCAGGAAAAAGGACACACACACACACACACACTTCTCCCTAGGTGAAGCAGGGCTGCCAATTAATTCCTTGCAGAGAATTGCAGAGATCCTTACTTTTGAGAGACAGTGGCAGAGAAAAAGCACAGTCTCTACTTTTTTTTCACACCCAGACGTCTTCTTGCTTCTCACTTGAGCAATAAAATCAATTCTGGGAAATGCATTTGGACGTATTAGTGTAGGCTATTGTTATGTAGTATTTTGTCATTAAAATTAATAAAACAGCACCAAGGATACTTATTAGTTCACTGCAGCTGCCTTTATCTGGTGTCCTTGCTAACAATGCTGTCTGGAGCTTAAAAGATTTAGCTCGGAAATAATTTTATGACTTAGAAGTGAAGCTAGTGCCTGCTTGTTGATATAGAGTCACTGAGGGGATTTGCAAATACACTTTATTTTACCACTCTGGAGACAGAAATAAGGAATCACACTGAGTACTTAGTGTAAGTAAGGCAAAAGAAGCTACAATACTATATGTACACACTACTGCATTTAGTAATTGGTTCATTTCCATATTTAAATGTACAGTATATAGAGGTCAATGGTATTACATTCACACTTTAAAGATGCAGTAGGTAAGACTTATAAAACTAACTTTCTGTCATATTTGCTGAAACTGACCCTATGTTCCAGTAGAACTACATGAAGCAGGTAATTTAAAAAAAAATCTAGCTCCTCTGGCACCACCTACAGCCTGTAGTGAGATTTGCAAAAATCCACAGCTCCCTGTTCAGATGCACCAATCATGGCCGGGTTGGGGGAGGGACTGAGAAGTTGTCGATATTCAAATTCTTTGGCTAAGTCCTGGATCTTCACAATCCTACCTACAGCACCTTTAAGTAGGGGTGTGTCTGTATCCCTCTCAGAAGTTTCAATCCGTATCTACATACATAGTCTATGATCCGATACAAAACAATACTGATAGATGTGTACAATACCATACTGTGATTCATTTTAATATTGATCCAGCTGAGATTTAAAAGGTTTTGATATTTTGTTTCAAGTCCTAAATCAGAATAGGTCCAGAACATTATGTATACATACTGCCAGAACAAAAATAGTATATGGACTGGATTTATATAGCGCTTTTCTGGTCTTAGCGACCACTCAAAGCACTTTACAACACAAGCCAGCATTCTCACACACTCACACACACACACACACACACACACACACACACACAGAGATGGCTGTGCAAATCAATTTAGGGTTCAGTATCTCCCCACACTGATGGCCGTGCAATTTAATTTGGTGTTCAGTTTCAGTATCTGCCCACACTGTGACATAGGACCAGGGATTGAACCATGAACATTCTGATTAGTGGCAACCGCTCTACCTCCTGAGGAGGCTTGAGCCAAATCATCAGCGGAAACAGATGCATCTGCAGGTGTCTGGTTTTATTAATTTGGTCTCCATACATAATTTCTGCTGTGCTCAAAACCGTAAACCTAATAATCTAATGAAAACACACACACATGCACATATGTAACCTACACACACACACACACACACACACACACACACAGAGTGCAGCTGACTGCCAATCTCTTTTTATCAAAGCTCCTGTACCTACCTCTACCTCCTGAGTCACAGCGCCGCGTGGACATGCAGTGACACACTAGGTAACATTTTAGCTAGTCTCCACTATGGATAGATTTTGCAGTGAAACGGGGCAGACTAAGTTCCAGTGGCAGTATCATCCATCTAAATTTGTGCTTTGAAAGTAGTACTAGCGCTTCTTACCTCAGGTAGACTGCTGGTACTTTCCCATCAGCGCACACACAGCATTCATAAATATGTAGCAAGGGTTGTGGTGCCACCTGCATATTTTTCTGATACTGTTGTGTGTTTTGCAGACTAAAATACACTGTCATTTTTGGTTTTGTTTTATTTGAAAAGAAAAACAATTCTCACACGCACACACACACAGCTGTGCAATTCAATTTGGGGTTCAGTATCTGTCCACACACACAAGCGGCACAGGGGCACAGAGAAAGAGTTCCATATTTGACAAAGATTTCATTTAGACTTATGGTTGTGTACAAATGTAGCCGTATCTGATACACTTCAGTTAATCTTTACACCACTAACATGAAGCAGCTACTGAACATAAGTGAAACACTGACTGGGTGAATAACTGGTAATTTCTCTGCACTGTGTGATAAGTTACCTGCTTGGGAGCAGTGAGCGTCTGGATGCCGGTTGCCTTGGCCACCATGGTGTGGCTGTTGCCGGGGCTGGGCTGCAGTGATAGGGTCAGGCCTGAGATGCCGTGAACACGCATCTCTGTGATGGAAACCTTGTCATCTGTGACAGAGAACGCAGACTCTCCTAATGCTGCATCCACTGCCAGCGGAGACTCCACCTGTGGAGAAAAGATGCTCTTTTATTGTTTCTCCACATGACGGAGGGACATCATTTAACAGCTTTATTGTTTTCCTGAAGCTCATAAAGCCCATGACAAGCCAATTTTGGATTAAAGTGCTTTGTGCTGTTGTTTGTTCCAGTGCATCTTGGATCTATAAGTCAATGCCAGGCAATGTCTGTCATAGTGAAAACCCAAACAAAAAACCCAGTCGAGATGGAATCCATCAGCAACCAGACAACCAGTACAATCTGAAGCAGCCACCAAACACTTTGAAAGTGACAGTTAGCCGAAACACTTGTGTCCATCGAAGTGTCACAACATGAAATAACAAAACGATTTGAAGCCAGTCTCGCTTCTTCTGGTAATCCCAGTCTTCTGAAAGGCCTCTGCACCCGGTACTTTGAGCACTTTTAAAAGATCATCATCTCACTTCACAGTTGCAAGCAGAGGTCACAAGGGACTTAAACAAAGTAAAGAGCCATTCAGCGAAGCAGTGGCCTTGTCCTCAGAGTCAGACGGGGAAAATCTTTTCCCCCTTCATCTCAAGCGTTTTCCAACTCTAGCTGGTGTCAAATGAAGCATGCTATGCTAGAGCAGTGAAGGGTTTGCTGCTCTGACAAGCTTCCCCAATCATCGTCAACTGAAACCTTGAAACAGCAAGCCAACCACATAACCTATACACAAGTTCTGCTTCCAAACATTATTTAGAAACCTTACATTTCATGTGAAAATGATTGAAAATCTGGAAGAATGCTACAAATTTAATTTTAAATAAAATGACATGGTTCTTTACTTGAAGCCTTTGATCTCTCTCTCTTTATACTGTATGTGGTGCCTTGCTGTGACAGAAACCCAGTTGCTATGACTGCATCTCTCCCTGCGTGACTTCTAGATCATTTATCATCCAATGCTCCGCGCCCCCCCCCCTTTTGTTGCCACATAATCTGGTGCAATAATTTGTAGTATCTTCTGATGCAATGTAATTTGTCATGTGAAGGGTTGAGCCAAATCATCAGCGGAAACAGATGCATCTGCAGGTGTCTGGTTTTATTTATTTGGTCTCCATACATAATTTCTGCTGTGCTCAAAATCGTAAACCTAATAATCTAATGAAAACACACACACATGCACATATGCAACCTACACACACACAGAGTGCAGCTGACTGCCAATGTCTTTTTATCACAGCTCCTGTAGCTTGTACTCTTGCTCTCCGTTCTTTAGTAAGCGAAGTCTACATGACAGAGAGTTAAACTACATTTGGTAACAGAAGAAATTAAATACAATTGACTGGCAACACTTCTCTGTGGAGCACATACTATTTGTCTATTGCATGTCAGAGATCTTAATGCAATTCAGTGCTATTTGTTTTAAGGCTTTAGTTGTTGTTAAGCAAATATTCTGCTCTGTTATTCTAGTCTTTTCTAATTTTTTTTCCCGGAGCTTTCAACAGCATCTCACCGTCCTTATCAGCGATAGTTGTCTCCTCCAAACTATTTGCCTATAATTCTTGACACACTGTATCTGTAATAAAATATTCCTCACTTGAGATTCACTTACTAGCTTCGTTTTTTGGAGCTTCTGACCGCATCTTTCTGGGAGCTCTATCAAAATCTATATTCTTCACTTAGATTCTCACCTTCAGTGAAACCTTCATTCTTTATTCTCAGTGTTATGGTGTTACAACATGATTGCTCGGACTAATTAGATGGCTCGATGAATGTTG
The DNA here is from genome assembly GCF_031162955.1 of Sander vitreus. Taxonomy (NCBI): domain Eukaryota; kingdom Metazoa; phylum Chordata; class Actinopteri; order Perciformes; family Percidae; genus Sander; species Sander vitreus. Next base: position 6,732,801 of record NC_135867.1, read on the forward strand.
TCAACCTGTGTTGCACAGCTACAAGAATGGTATAATTCTCCTTGCTAATGTCCTCTTAGCCTCCAGAGGTTAATGGTTGGAAACAATTAAGGAGTGGTGTCTGAGTTGAGTGAAAGCTTCTCTGTAGAGTGTGTGAATGCGTCTCCACTACAGCCCCTCCACTTCCCTGCCCTTGATATTGTATATCTACACAACACATTGTGTGTAGCGCTGTTTATGCGCTGCATTTATATCACAGCAAAGTGTTATAAAGTTACTAAAGAATTGCTGAAAATGTTATAAAGGAATAGAAAGAAATCCTCCACACTGGTAAATGCTTCAGGGCTAAAAATAAGGGAGGAAAAAAAACTTTCATGCAGCAACAAAATTCTGCAGTCAGGTTCCACTTTTATATGCATATTGTTCGGATGTAATGGATTAATGTGCCAGAAAGGAGTGTTATGGTTAACTGGGCACCACACATATACACGCATGCACGCAGGCAGGCAGGCACGTGCGCACACGCACGCACACACACACACACACACACACACACACACACACACACAGTGTGCATACAAAAGCCTAAGGCATGATAGTAAATGGATGCATAAATAAACTTTTAAAGTTTTCATGAGGACAACTCAGTTGCACGATGGATAACTCTTACAGTACTGCGGGAGCTTTTTCTGCTACAACTTTTTGTTTCTAGGGATAGATTCAGGTTAAGAGGAGTTAATAGAGGTGAAGATCAGATGCCATTTCATGAATAGTCACAGAGAGTTGAAAGACGTGTCCAGAGCAAAAATAAGTCTGTGTAAAAACACATCTAAACACAAATCCTACTGAGGTCCGACTGAATACGACTTCGCAAGTAAAAACAGTTTGCTTACAATTGATTTTCTGCTATTTCACGTTCCATTCCTCTGTGGTTGATATTTTCACAGGCCAATTAAAGTGACTAAAAAGAAAATCTAGTACTATTAAAATCAATATTGGCAACTATGTACAAATGTCAAAACACGATTCAAAAATACACCACATTGTACACATTGATTGTCTAAATCAAAAGATGTAATCAGAAACTAATATTGTTTGGGATATGATCCTGAATAGAAACATATTGTGTAGGAATTTATTCCTGAGCTGTCATGTATGCAATTTCAGATATATTTAAGAAAACTAATTTTGTCACTACAGATTGGGTGCTGCATCGCAAGTTTGGTATCAATGCTTGAACCTCCTCTAGTCACTGCTATTTTTGTTGCCTGAGTTGACACACACACACATAGACCCTCAAACATCACATACACCTGTTTCATGCACATACTAGTTTTCTATAGATTCTTTACCCTAAATGTACCTGAATTGTTTTCCAAATCAAACATAATAGAAACATAGAATAATAATTCTATTTAAATAAAAATAAATATTCTAGTTTTAATCGATAAGCAACCATGCTCACATTATGGAACAAAAGCGGAACCCAATGATATTTATAGATATATTGGCTCATAGCAGTTGCCACCCACAGTTGCCAAAATACAAAAAGAGGCTTGAATGTGAAGGGGAAAAAAAACATTAGAAGTGAACAGAATGATTCATGATGCATTCCTTCAGCAGGTGCACATCTTTTTATGAGATTGCTGTAAAGTTCCTTTACACTCCACTGTTGTAAGTTACTGTTGTAACTTATGCATCAGTCTTATTGACTGAGCCATATTCCTGTATTGGAAACAGTGATGTTAAAAATTAACATATTTGCAACTATTACTACTGTATAATTCGTTACTGCGCACATACTGGGCAAGAACACATCTTTTCTGTTAGAAGCAGCTGATCTGGACTGGTATTTAGTTACAAATGATTTTGTATTGTTTGAAGCTGAAAATAGTTCAATTGTAGGATATGACTGATGATACTGAAAGTTTGGGTATTCAAATATTGGGTAAAGCTATTAATATTAACTTACAAATATAAGTTGCAGACATTCAGTCTATAGCACAGAAAGATTAGTCGGTGAGAGTCCTTGTATCACAAGTACTATGGTTTAAAATAATTATCCAGCTATGGTCAGTTTATCATCTGTCCTATTGGCACTGATGCAGTCTTCTGTTTTTAAAATACAGTAATACTTGGGGGAGAGAACTGATGGCACTTACAGAAAGAAATTAAGCTTCAAACAAGCTTTTGTCACATTAAAAATGAAAACCCAGGAGGAAAGATTTTCTCCCAGACTGTTATCAATTTGCGATGTTTTTGATGTATTCCAGGGTGTATTTGTTTATGCAATGCTGCAATTTGGTCTTTCATTTTCCCTCAGATTGTCTCATTTTCTTTTACCACAGTTACTGATTTCCTAAGTTTCCCATTATTCCTGTGGAAAACTCCAACAGTAAGTTCTGGGATGTGTTGCATCCAGCATGTGTAGGTGGATAACATCAGTAGTAACTGTATAAAAAAAGGAAGAGATCATGACTCAAAATTAAACGTACAGGATGTGGCTGTTGGGTTGTACTCTGGTACACTGTATCTCTTCTTTCTTGTATAATGTTTACCATTTTACCATGCTGCTAGCATGGCAAAAAATATGTGCAATCCCACAGTGATTTGTAAGGACAAATATGGCTGGACATGATTTGCATGATATATTATATCATTATATTATGTTATATTTTGCCTACCAAATGCTATTTGTTTCAACACTAAAGTGATCAGCAATACTTGATCTTTATTGGAATTTCAGGATATACGTTTCAACATTTTTTGTAATATTTGTTTTAATTTTATTCACTGTATTGTTGTATTTATTTTCATTTCCAAATTACCACCTGCACCACGCAGACACCATGACCAAACTGTTGGAGTTGCTAGTGTAGAAACATGATCCCTCACGGAGTCACGGGCTTCCTACCTGAAAACTCTGCTAATTCTGCCAACTAACCAATGGTTGTTTTTTTTATTTTTACGTTTACCCCTGTCAATGTGACCACTGCTTTACTGCGTTTTAAAAAGCAAAAACAGTTTGATGTTACATTTATTAAGTCAATTTCAACAACTTGAATCTTGTGGCAGGGTTCCTAATTTGGACAGGGACAAATACGAAAACCCTGAGAGGCAAGTGAGAAAAACAAAAATTCTGGTGATCCATTTTCTAAGTTGTTTTCTCTCCAGTGTCTTTGACTTAATAACAGGTGGAAAAACAGGTTTGCCAGGATAATCTTATACAAGTTCCTTAAAAGTATCATCTGTGAAACAGGTGGGAAAAGGAAGGATTATCCTGACATAACCTGTTCCTAATTCAGAAACACAGCAATGAAAGCAATTAAAATGGATCACCAGATTGTTTTTGTCACTTGCCTCTCAAGGCTTCAGTAGACAAAATTGGTTAAAGAAAAGCATATTCTTAAACTCAGTCTGTCCTTTTTACTTCAAAAACACTTTCTCCCCCTGTGAGAGATAATTAACATATGAAAAGCCAGCACCTCCCGGCTGAAAGTAAACAGAGCTATTTTGACAAAAAAATGTGACAATGTGTGGGATGAATATTGATTCATAGCTACACTAAGTAATGAATGATGAATGTGTTCCATGTCTGCATTTCTGTCTGCCAGCAAGGAGAGGTCAGCTGTAGTTTTGTAGCTCCTTCCAGCCCAGCTCCCAGTTGAATTTGTCATCTGTGCTGCAGGCAGGGGAGGTGAAGTGAAGCATGAAAGTAGTTACAATTTACATGTTCTTCAACTACAGTAGGAGCCCCTCTATCAGTCTCTGTTAAGCGCTCCGTTGTAGCTCTGTGTGGCCTCATGTTGGTGGCATTCACAGGAAGCCTCGGCACTATTTCACTGATGCTTAAGTCAGACAGATCAAGATCAATGATGAGTCCAAGCATCAGATTGACAATGACCAGCAGAGTTTCTTCACTAAACATTGGTGAGCACCCACTCATGCTAGTGCATATTACTTGCATCACACTATGTTATCTTCTCCCTATTACACTCTACGCTTCTCTTCTCAAACCTTCAAGCATTCAATAAATCATACTTCTACGGTTCAGAGCAACAGAACGTCAGTGGAAGATTTATTCATGCAAGCTGTAGATTTCATAGGTACATTGCGCTGTTTCCTGTAGCAGAAACACAGAAAACAAGTAACCTCACCCATCACATCAGAAACTTTTTGAAGTGAACACCACTCAAAATACATCTTGAGAATAATTCATTAACACTTTTTTCTTTCACTGAAATGCCCTATTTTACCGTAGGTGCTAATGCATGGGTCTGCAGAAGACAATTTAAACCTTCAGTTCTACTTTATTAGACTAAAAGGAAGTCATGCTAGTTGAAAGTTAAAGTTGAACTTTGCGAGATTTCATGTATTTAGAAAAGAAATTACAAAGTTGAGCAGCAGTAAGAGTACGTCGTTCCCACTAATTGGGAAACTGGTGGAAAACTTATCAAACAGACATCATACAGTATGAAGCCAACATACATATTTTCTGAAATTCAAACAGTTTATTCTTGCTGTCACTTGGGACAGCCAGTGTGAAGGCGCATTGTCTAGATTTTTCTTAGTTTTTAAGAAATATATACACACAGCTTTATTTGAAAGTCTGTTGGTGTGTAAAATAAGAAAACTGAAGAAAAAAAACACTATTGTTGCACATAATAAAGTCAGAAGTGTTCCTTTTGCATTCTGTAAAAATAGATATTTTTCCATTTTGGAAGTTCAGAGTAGTACTATATAATACTGTATAATTCATTTATTATATTGAATTACCTTCACAGATCAAACACTGTTACCAGTTTTCGTATTGATTTTAAAATTCTCTTTATTAGTTTATAAGGCACTACACAGCCTTGCACCAGACTACATCTCACAAATGCTTTTAGTTTACAAAGCAGGAAGGCCCGTCAAATCCTCCAGCTCTTCTCTTTTAGATGTTTCGCTGCTTCCAGCCATTCTGCACTGAGACATTGGAAAATCCTGTCGGAGGATCTGAAAGGAGCTGGAAATATTGATACCTTTAAACAGACTAAAAACCTACTTATTCACTCTGACTTTCACGTAATGTACTTTTATGGTTTTAGTGTTCATTCTTATTTTAGTGTCTTATAATTTCTATGGCTTTAGTATTTGGGATCGATTAATTGTTTTCAAATCGAAATCGAGTGTTGAAAGAATGCGATTAGCTAATCGTGAAGACCGCGATTTATCAAATGTGAAATATTTAGTTGAATGTTTGGTCTAACATTTGGTTTAACATTTCTTATTCCTCTTAATAGTTATAGGTTAGTTACTGTTATTTCTGCAAATACATGCTGGAATAATCTTACATATCACAGATTCAATGTTCCATGCTTATTAAAAGAAAAACACTTAATTGCTGGTAATTCATATCTATGTTCCAATCCTTGCATAAGAATATAGAGCAGTTTTGGTGGTTTTTCATGTAATAATGATCCGTGACATAAATCGAATCATAATCGCAATATCTGGCAGAAATATTGCAATTAGATTTCCCCCCACGATTTGTTCAGCCCTATTAGTTTATTGTTTTAAACTAAACTAAAACTATAAACTTTTTTTATTTTTAACTATCCATATTTTGTCTTAGTGTGCATTAGTCTCTAAATCTAGCTCTGTTTTTCAATCGCTGCACGACACTTGGAATTGCATTTTGTTATATTACTATATAAATAAAGCTTGATTGATTGATTGAAACATATCAAAACAGTTCACCTGAACAGCTTTTCCCCTGGTTATTGTATAACCTTTTTGCTGTTTGCTATAATTAATTTAATATTCAGCATCAGTTAACAACATCAGACAGTATCTGTGTACAACAAAGAAATCTACCAACAAAATATGATTAACTATTCAGAAGAAGAAATTGAAACTTGATCCTTCTTAAGTGCGAGATCAGTTTAGTCTGGTTACGCTTTGAGCAAGCTCTAGCCTTCATCTTGAAGAAATGCGACAAGGCGATGCTTCCAAGATGCTGAACTGATGAAATACAAATGTAATGCTTCTTGAAATGCAGTAAAAAATGAAAACACGACCCTCGCTTTCAAATTTTAAAGTCCTGTAAACTTTCAGGCAAGCTTACCACTCTGCAAAGTAAGTGGGTGCAGCACAATAAACCTCCCTCTCCAAGAAAACCATTACTTTCTTGGGAGACATATTCAATGTCATTAGGCAGATCAAAGTATGGAGAGACAGAAATAGGGGGAATGACATGAGTTTGATAGATTATATAACTCTCTATTTTTTAAAAGATATAATATTTGAAGACTATGCTGATCTAAATGATATCCCATTTGAGCATGGTATATCATTTAGATTGGTCTACATTGTGGGTGGAACTTGTACTTGCAGAATTCGCTCAACAGACTTTATGCAAGTGACACAATTTCTGCATTTAATCCATTTAAACCATCCAATGAAGTTAATTATTTGAATACGGATCACATTGTTGCGATACATACTACATACTGTCATATAGTAAATAGTGAACTATAATTTTCTGGTTACATTAAAGATGCTGTAGATTAGACTCAAATCCATTTCTGTTCTGCTGTGTCTCTTTGGACGAGTGGTTTGGTGTTTGCAGATGTAATTAAATGATCTCTGATCAGAGGACCAACAGTGAATTCTGTTCATGTCTGGCTTTTCACTTTGAGAAGCAGCTACTGTTCAGTAATCCTCTGGATTAAACCCCCAAGTCCCACCAGGTTTGGTGAAATGTTAGAAAGTCATCATTCTGCCATGTAATCACAGGACATAAACATACCCTTTACAGCAGTGGTGGTTTCAATAATGTACCCCCCTTTGAAATATTGTTTTAGCCAAGTACCCCCTGACGAGTGCAAAGCATTTTTGGTAGAAAAAAAGGCTATATAAAGAGGTACATTACAGCTCTGCAGCATTAGTGACTGAAACACACTTAAATGTTACTTCAAATGTTTAGAATCCATAACTAAATTAATTTTATGAATTATGCATGACTGATATATTTGAAATTAACATTTCAAAAAGGAATCTCACATACCCCCTGCAGTACTAAAAAGTACCCCTAGGGGTACACGGACCCCCATTTGAGAAACACTGCTTTACAGAATAAGTAAGATCTGCTATCTTTATAGTTTTACCTTTAAACCTCATGTATTTTCTCTCTTGCATCTTCAATTAAACAGACCTGTCGAATCTAACATAGAATCACTTAATTCATGGAATAACCCTCAACCATCCTTCCAAAAAGAGATAAATCAAATGACTGTCTAGAGTATTGCACTAAGTGAACAAAAGCTGCTCCTTTTCTGTATTCATATTCATGAGCTGGTGGACAATTTGAATCAGACATCTAAGACTCAAAGACTAATTCAAATCCTCTGAAAGACCAGAAGGACCATTGTTGAAATACACAGGGTTCATTTTCAGAAAATCTGCACAATAATTTCAGTGTTCTTTGTAAAACAGGCTCTGCGAACTACAGATATTTTACTATAACTTCTTGACTCTTCTTCAGCCTGCAGAGCTCTTATTTAGGTTTCCTTCATTGTGTTTTATCATAAGAAGGATTTTTTAAGTTGCCTCACACATTGCTTCATTAATTCATTCATTCACACCTACAGGCGCTGAGGTGCAGGAGGCAGCTGGAGTTTCAGTTTGGTCTCAGTGTTCCGTGTTCATTTGACTTACACATAATGAAGTGATGCTGTGCCCGGAATTTTGAAATATGACTGAGTAAATGTGCAACGACGTCCACCTAAAATATGCATAAACTGTCCTTATTTTTATTAGCCATGTTAGCTGCATGGCTCAGTGAATGGTAATGCTCATATCACTAATCTAACAAATATTGGATTGAGTGCTATGAATTTTTTTTACAGACATTCATGGTGAATCATACTCATTCGTTTCTAAACAGTGGAAATGTAACATGCAACATATACAGTATACAACCTTTTACTTTCCTCCTGGGTGCTCGCTTTGTTTCAGGGACATATTAGAAGTATTTTTGTTTCGGTTTGTTTACATGAAAAACGGGCGCATCTCCTGAAGCAAGTCACGCAACGATGTGTTTTCAGTGAGTGTCTGAAATCTCGTTTGGTCGTTCCCTATATAGTTCACTATTTAATAAACACTATATAGGGAATAGCGAGTGAGTGAATGGTTTCGAACACAGCTTTAGTCTTGAGGACCTTTGATTTGTTGTTAATTTAAAAAGTGAACATCCTGTAGTTTGCTGGGATGAGAAGGGAGCCTGAGGGCCACGTCAAGGAGGATCTATATTTTTATTTCTAGATCATAACATTTGAGTAATCAAATCCAGACCAACTCTAGCATGTCGTTCTGGACCAATCCAAGTTGTTTGAGGGATGAAATCATTTCTCAACACCTTATATATTTATTCATTTATTTATGTAGAATTGCTATGAGTCAGTGTGGCAAGTTACCTCTGTTGGTGGTAAATTGATGTATAATTATTCATAACCTTCAACAGATTACAAATGATCCATTGCACATTTAAAATGATGGATTGGTGATTTATATCTTTCCTCCCTATTTCGCCATCATTGGACGCATCCATCAGGCAACCATTCTTTCTCCTGACAGGCCGAAACTGTGATCTGTCACTGTGATCAAAACTCTCCCTGACCGTTACTTCTCCCTGTCCCCATAAATGACCAGTGAAGCATCAGTAAATCACTGCCCAGGAGTCATAACTTGTGCCGCATTCTGTTTTAAGGACTTCTGAACCTGACTTGGCCGATGCATTTACTATATGCACTTTACGTCAGGGAGCTCTTTTACTTGAGAGAAGTGGACATCAACAGCAGAATACACTTACAGAGAGACAGATATGTTTTTGTTTATAACAGACGCAGACAAAAGGTGAAAAAAAATGAAAGTGATAAAAATACTGTATGAACTTCAAGGAACAACTTCGGTGTTATATTCATAGTTTAGGCCATTATTCCCAATTGTAACATTGTAGCCCTCAAGTTAATTTCTAAGATCTGTGTGTGAGCAGTGTCACCCTTTTCCAATATTCAGCAATATATTTTGGTGATTACAATGTTATCATAAACAATCAAAATGACCAAAACTATGAAAATAAAGTTGTAATAAGCCTGCATTATCCTTTAATCAAGGCACCAACAAGGTATCTCTAAAAGAAACCAGGTTCTTTAGCTCCCAACAGCTGCAGTAAACTCAGAAAGAGTAATGAGCTCTAACTTTTAAATCTTCCTTCCTCATCTCTTTAACTCAACTTTCTGTGTGTGTGTGTGTGTGTGTGTGTGTGTGTGTGTTTTTGTGTGTGTGTGTGGTAGCTGTGGTGGGCACATTCAAGGAACACCATGCCCTCTTTCACGCTTCTCACTCAGACGCATCATTTGTCATCACAAGACACTTAATTTTTCACTGCTGATTTATGTGAATTTTCAGCAATGAGGCGTGAAAAGGCGTTCTGTTTACCTTGAGCACAGTGGATCCCAGCTCCAGTCCCACCAACACCGTCCTGTCCACCAACTCAGCTATCCTGGGGTCGGCCACCTTCAGGGAGTCCTGGACCAGGTCTGTGACATCCACCTGCCATTCGGGCCCCAGCATGGTGATGACCTGGTCGGTGCCCTCTGTGGAGGTGGTGTGGAACTGGGTCAGCACCTTGACCAGCGCCCGCTGGTACTGCAGGGTGCAGCCTCGACTCACCCGGCGCTCGTCGTCTTCATCGTCTGCGTCGCTGTCTCTGGTGCTCCTTGGATGGAGAGGAAAGGGGAAAAATAATTGAAATAGAGAATAAATATTCATTAAACACTCCTCTATGTGGTGGATAACGTTGTGGGTGCCAATGTTAGGCAGCTGCGTTTCCTGCAAAATGAGGCAATGAGTTGAAAAACTTGAAAAGCTTCACTCAATGCCCAAAATCTGGCCAAATGTGTCTGGATTTGGCCACCAAAAAGATTGAAAACCCCTCATAAAATCATTAAAAACTTAAAGCCATCACCAATCATAACTAGTCACTTCTTTAAACTGAGCAGCTGCTCCCAAAATATGCTCCACACTGTGGCATGATGCTACATCTCAATGTGTTACTTCTGTTCTTAAAGGTCTCTAGTCATTTTATAATTTGACATCATAACACTGATGAGAAACTCGGCACCACTCTGCTCCAATCCATCACACTATCTGTTCAGATGTAATGGTGATGAGGAAAGAAAATCCTCCAAGTCAGCAGGGAGGGAATGATAGGCACCATAAGCAGAGTTTTGAAGTGATGCGCCTCTTATTTCACAGGAGCCCTGGGAAGCAGGGTTAAACATGCCAGGTGTACCCCTACCGAGTGCAATCTGCTCTACAACAAGATGTATGAGTTACCCAACTGCTCAGCAGGCTTGATAGTCTGCCAGTGCCTTCTTAAAAAGCACTATTCTGCTTAATCTTAGCTTTGACTAAACTATCTGAACGACTTGAGATTCAGCAGAGGCAGCAGAGATGTCAGCCACTGACGAAGTATATATCCCTTGATTCAAGGAACAGGTCCGATTATTAGACTAAACACTTCTGTCCCGAGGTCTCATAAAAGCTTAGAATACACTACCTTAAAGGCTAAATGCATTGTTGCTTGTACCTCTCCACCTACCGTGTTGATTATTAATTCCTCTTAGCATGCTACGTCTCCACACTTCATCATTCCCCCCAATACTTCAGCACTCTGTTCTGCTTATACTTTTGCACTGGCAGGTTAGATGATGTATAGGAATAAAATGGCCTCCGATAAGGCTCTCATGGATCATTGAAGGTACCTGCATCTAGTTGTTTATTCAAGCAACTTTAACTTCACCTCATGAACCTCTTTTGTTCTGATTAAGCTTGGGTCATGGACTCATCACTTCTGTGTCTATGGTTGGTTGAATGTGTTACTTTGTAATGAATAAAAAATGCAAAAGCTCTTTCACAGTCACGGTGCGATTTTGTAACTATGTGGCAAAGCCACTGTTAATTCAATACATTGGAAATTATTGCCCTGACAGGTAAAAAGCTATATGCATTAGTCAGTTGAATAATGGATAGCATTAGTACATCTGCATCAATGCAGTCAATAAAACAATAACACAAACATCATAAAAATAATAATGTAGCTAAAACAACAAGGTTCTGTGTCAAATATTAAGGCCTTACAAGCCTCTAAAAGTTGCATACCTGGGCTTTGTTTTTTAAATTCAGACGGTATGAATAATTCCGTTTGAGACTGGACCATTTGGTGAATCTTTATTCATGGGAAATCAAATTAGAAGAACAGCTGATACTATTTTAGGTAAATTGTTTAAAATTTTACACAATAAGTTCATGCATGCAAATATAAGCAGTTCTCAGGTCAGGCTTTGAGACTACACATTTATAACAGAAAGCCTATGTTACAGACTATAGGTGAGGAGTTTGAAAGACGCAGGTCTTTTTCAGTCAGGGAAGGTCTAACAAAAAGATGCAACTGGGTGCATTATCGGAAAAGGAGGATCCAGTGTAAAGGAGATTGACTCTTATTAGGGACTAAAGTCATGATATCCAGTCCTCTGCTGCATATTTTTTTTTGTCTCATGTGTCCTCCAATTTAAAAAATGCATAACTAAATTGTGAGTCCCTAAATAACCCAACACCAGCTAACCTAATCAAAAACTTTTTTTTTCACCTTAAAAAGTAACGTAATACAAGAAGACACTGAATCAAAAAACTGGAACCTAAAAACTGATCTTAGGTATGATGCATTTGTCTTCCAGTTCATATTAACTCTCTGGCCTAGATGTTATCTGGACATCTGTAGGCCTCTGTGTGTTTGGAGACTGACAGTGTAGCTTCAGGTTATGTAGTTGCTGTTGTTCTTAGGTAAGTGAGTTAACTCCACAGCAGACGCTGAGACTGCACACACAGTTACTCATTCAGTTAAAGATAGAGAAAAAAACCCCAATGAGACAGTAAGACTCTATCTGTCTTTGTCAAGGAGTTCCACATCTCTTGGCTCAGGTCAGTGAAAGTTTACCTTCTTGAGTCAGTACCTTAAAATAAGGTTGATATTTTTTCTCCCTCAGAAGAATATTGTCTGTTCTTATTAGAGTCTTTGATACAACCGTACAGGCTGAAGCTTCAGTGCACACGGTCTGACCGCCTGATTACACTTTCTTTCCTTTTTTAGCATGTTGCTGGATAATGCAGCCAGTGAGCAATTCTGTTGCACTGTAGCAAAGACCCACTGCAGGCCAAGAGACCTTGCTGCGCATCAAAGTTCGGAATATGTCACGTTGCAGAAGTGAAGAAATGTAGAATGGAAAGAATGCAACAGCGAGAAAAATAAAAGAGCTAAGGAGGCAAGGGCAAGAGAGTGGGAGGTTAGAGGTTGTGTAAAGGAGTCGGAGCGCTTATGAGAGGAGGAAGATAAGCAAGAGAGACGATGGGAGGATTGAGAGGAGTTAATGAAAAGACAATAATTCATTCTAACAATCACAAAATGAAGCAGCTTTAGCAAAGTTTGATGCAGATAATCATCACGATTTGGAGTAACTGGAGTGTGTTTGAGATAACAAGCAACATTATATTGTATCAGAGTTCTTACTTTGCGGTATTATTTAAAGTGTATTGTAAAGCCAGTACAAACATCCTCTAATTCATTATCACAGCACTCTATAATGACTGTAAACAAACAGGACGAAGGCCAAGATGCAGTGCTATTGTAAGTGCTGGCGTTCCTCAGAATTAAGATGATTTCTTGTAAATCCTGTTGCTGTCTGTCCGTTCTCTGCCTGCTTGGCATCTTGGTACAGCGGAGTTTGCCAGACTCGTTGGCAGTTGTTGGTTGTTTGCAGTGTTGTGTTGTGAATGGTAGATGTCCAGGTTGTTGATTTGCAAGTCACAAAGGAATGTCAAGTCTTGACACTCAAGTTCAAGTCCCAAGTATAGAAACCTTTGGTTTGAGTCTTAAACCAGTCAAAGTGTAAAAACCAACACAATAATAGTTAGTAGTGTGTCGAATTAACATTATTCATGATCGGGAGTGTGATTAATAAAAACTATGCATATGAAACTCATGCTTTCAGGTGAAGTCTCCGGGCCAAAGTCAAACTGGGGAAATTGTGATTGCATGGTCAGCATCTTTAACCCCTGGGTTACCATTACATGTAGGGTTGGGCATCCAGAACCGATTCCTACTTGGAATCGTTTCAAAAATCACGATTCCAGTGGAATCCTTTCTTTATTGGAATTGTTTGGAATCTTTTGGTTTCAAATCTGATCATGGGTTCCAAATTTAACATGCGCAAGTTTTGGTTCTGTAGCGCCAGGCGCTTCTTGTGTTGCAGCCATGGAGCACAGTAAGCGGCGCTCTAGTGTGGCTTTATTTGACGTTGAAAAAGCCCGGTAAAACTGCAACCCACCATTGAATCAAAATAAAACGTTCCTCTTATTTGTGAAATAAGCATGTGACCCTTTTCAACTCTACCCCTCAAAGAATCGGAATCGAGAATCGATAAGAACCGGAATCGAAAGGAAGAATCGCAATTAGAATCAGAATCGTTAAAATCCAAACGCTGCCCAGCCCTAATTACATGTGGAATCTTTGTTCCTCATAAAACCAAGTGAAATATGCCAAAACTAATTTCAAGGTCAAGAATAAACTGTCAAACTCTATTTTTAAGTCAACATGGATGAGAAGTCCTCGATGCTCTCAGAATCACGGAAACATTTCCATTTTCATGGCAACTGAGCAATCTACTAATGAGGACCGTATGATACAGTCAAAAGCTCCAGAACAAGCAGGTGATTGATTTATTCAACACGTACATTTGATTATGTACATTTGATAATATCTTGATATTATGTATTATCTTATGTCATCTAGTTTATATCTTGTCTTTATTTTTGCTATCTTGTTTCTATCTTCTTATCTTGATTTTATCTTGTTCTCTTGCTGCTGGTCACTTAAAGCAACCAAACGTAACTTCATTGTATGCCTACAATGACAATAAAGTGTCTTATGTTTTATTGGGATTGTTTTGTCAACGTAAGAAATTGATGTTTTCACATTGTTACATGTGATAAATGTGGTAAATATATGTTTTTTTTGTGAGGGATTAATTAGTTTTCAAGGCTTTTTCCATCATGATTCATGGATAACCTCAGCATCGACACTTTGTACAACAACCCTGTAATGAGATGTAGGCTGTTTCTAAAACAATCAAGAGGTGCAAACATAAATAGTAATTAATCTATTTCCTGTGAAGTAAAATGTCTTTTCAAACAGAAGGCCTAAAATTAAAGTGGTAATTACTTTAGGATGTAAAAATACAACAGATTTCACATTAAAATAGTACCAAATGAATGTCAGCCTGCTGTGATACTGCTACAACTATGGATCAGGCAACAGAAAAACAGAAAATGCTATATTGCATACATCAAAAGATATGTCCAACACCACCACCAGAAATATCACTGAGAGTCCTGTGGGAAGGCCAGTCTAGTCAGTATCAGCAGCTATATGACAGACAATAGTCTGCATGTGGCACCATTGAGAATGATGGAAGCTGTCTTTGTCTGCAGTTGCCTGATGCTGCAAAGAACTAAAGGGAAAAGTAAAGGAAATTACATTCCCTCAGTAAATCCAAATGACAGCATGCAAGAAAGAAATGCTTCACTGGCAGTGAAATGAATTATCTGGCCTGGCTGTGTGGCAATCATTGCAACCTAAAATAGCTCACAAGGGTTCTTTGATTATTGTTTTCATGAAGGCACAAGGGAAGTTATATGCATAGGAAATGGTTTGGAAGAATTGTAGAGGTACATACTTTAGAGAAACATACTTTAAAACACACCAATTTGCTTGAAACAACCAGTCCAACTACTGATATACGGGGAAAGTTGAATACCAAAGAACGTATGTTATATAAGAGTTATACCATATGAGGCTGCCGGCAGACCCTGGGGCCTGGTAAACACTGGACAAACGGAAAACACCATTCAAAATAACGAGGTCTGCACAACAACAAATCTAATAAAAGCACATATACAATTCCTCATCTGCAGGGTTCTACTTTAATAGGCTGAGCCTTTTACAAAACAAATGAATGAATGGTGCTAAAGTGGGGATTTAAGACACATTTGACACGTAAAAATAATATACCACATACAGCACATAATAGCCCATTGGGGAACTTTAAAAAATGAGGTTATGCAAGATGTTTTCCAAGCACTCTAAGCCATTTGAAATAACTTAATTCTTCAAACAGCTCCTTAAACACGCCATTTATATTCAGGTTGGGTAGAAATGGATTTGGTCTACTGTGATGTACTCCAGCAGCGACGACAACAGCCACCTGCGTGAGTGTTAATGCTCTCATTAAACATTTCTTAAATGAAGGGTTGTGGGCCTGTTTGTTACTGCTCCATCCATGACAAGAATGCTAGAATATTTTAATGAGCCCAGGTTCCTTAACCTAAGACCACATTGTTCATTGGGGCCCTGGCTCAAGCCCACATCTAAAGGTGTTATATTTCTAACAGCTCACTCATATTTTATTGCCTGCTGGATTCCTTCTATCGTCAAAAGCTTGTCTTGTGTAATATTGACAAAGAAGGCCAAGATGTCTGATTCCTTCCCTATCATAATCAAAGGCGTAACTTTGGGTTCAACATTGGAGGGGCTGAGATCTCCACTTTTGAGCAAAATTTAAATTTTGGGTGTTTTTTCCTGCAACAATTTGTGCCTTTCTGCATCAGGTTATTGTGAAAATGTCTTTATTTATGGAAAGGAAATTATAATAGGTTGTTGGGGTGGGTGCGCTGGCCAGTTTTGATTATTGGGGTGGTTGTACTTCACTCACCAGTTTGTAATGAAGCACATATAGACACAATTATACTGTATGTACTACATGGCTGTACTACTGCATCAAAAGTGTGGCAGCTTCTTCAAATTACAGCTACAACAACCCTGACCATCATTCTGAACTCTGAGTAACACCCCAAATTACCTGCTTGTTAGTCCAAAAACATCATTATCTATCTCTAAGTACAACCAACATTCATTCTGGAAAGCTTTCTGTGTACTTACCGAGAGTCAAAGCAAGTCTGTGTCTTGGACTTGTTGTATAAAATGGGTTCAGATAGGTATGACACAAACATGACATCCTTGTACATCAATTTGCACTTGAGAGCCTAATTTTGCAGGGTACATTTCTGCCTTGTACCTGAGCCTGAGAATCTAATTGGAGCAAAACAAACAGCTACACATAAAATCCTGGATAACAGATAAATCTGGGCTGCTTTTTAGTTTCTAATGTTTAAGACTGCAGGGTTTCATGCTCTTTGGATAATGAGTTCTCTTGTATTGTACAAAAATAATAAGAAAAGGAATTCTACTTCACCTAACACATTCTGGCTTGACTTTTACCACTGGGTATATTTAGGAAAATAATGCTCCCTTGAACAAACTTTTGAAATGTAGAGTGCATCATAGTTTGTTTCAATCAAGGTTTACATGAAATAATTTTTTTTGGTTTATTACAGCTCAGGTTTTATTTTTGTACCACTTTATTTTGAGAAAAATGGAAGGTGAGCATTATAATCCCTTGGGAAAACGGTCTGCTCACTTCTACGGTTATTACAGTAGGTCAAAGTTGAGGCAGGAAGTCGGTTTGTAAACTGTGCTGAACAGTTGGGTAATTATTTTACAGTTCACGTTTGTTTTTTCTTCTAAATGCCTAGTCCACATTTTTTGTGTATGTCCACACTCAAACTGCGTTTTAGGTAAATGAAAACAGACCTTTTGTAAGATGCTCATAAGCTCCATTTTGTTGTGTAGACAGGGGAAACTGAGTTTTTGGCTTGTGACCTCAGAGTGTGTGCCATTATCTCCGTTGTGAGGCATCACAAATAAAGCGACATTTTGCACAATGGCAGACGTGGCCAAACCAGTGCTAGTTCCAATCACTAACAACTGCTCTTTACATGTTTGCGCATAAATATACAGTTACTCTTCCACTTTATTGAGGAACAGAGGCGCCAGAATGCGCTACAGAGGTCACTGCTAGATAATCTAATACTCCCAATTCGCCGGTTTTGGACGACGGTCATCTTTTTTCAGGCATCTGATTGGCCAACATATTCTTCTTTGCATGACTAGCTAACGTGCTCTATGCTCTTGACAGCGCTTCAGTGTATTTGCATTTTCATTTGGAAAGAGATTTTTTTTAAACTGTGCTTTTGTGGATGGGATCTTTTTGAGGGCAAAGGAGGAAAATCCCTGTTTTCAAAAATACCTGTATACATAGGCCTACATTTGGCTAATCTGGGGGTTTGTTTACAACCTGTCTGATCTCATGTTTCTTGCCCTTTCTTCAGTGACGTTGCCACGTTCCCAAATCTCAGCAGTTAACATGGTGAGTACAATGCTATAATTACAGATGGGAATGATGGCCAAAGCTATAAAAAGTAAGAACCAAGTTGCATGAACCTGTAATTTCCCTATAACATTGCACGCATGCTAATTGTCTAACTCTCCATTTGGATTTGAGCCTCACCTTCGGTCAGGCAGAATGGGAACCCTCCAGCCTTTGATGAAGCTGAGGTTGTTGTCAGAAAGTTCCACCTGCAGGGGAAGTTTGGGCACCCAGACGGTCAGCTCCAGCGGTGCGCTCAGGTGCTCGTAGCTGAAGATCACCCTTGCGTTCATGGATCCCCGCGTCTCCTTCCCATTGACGAACACATAGTCGCAATTCATGGACACCTAGAACAGATCAGGGTCAGAAGTCAGAGACCATCTATATGGTAATAGACACGTCGGTGGCAGAGGATCTAAGTGATATGCGATGATATACAGCACAGTATGGACGCAGCTGTCAGTGCCACAATTCATCACAGAGCAGTTCAAGGTTGACATTTTCAGCAGAGCAAACATACAGCAAGGATCTCTTGGGTATTTGAATGTGATTTGAAAGTTCACAAAACGTAAACCATCTTTGCCAATACTTTCAGTTTGTCTTAAAGTGCCCATATTATGAAAAAAACACTTTTTCTGGGATTTGGGGTGTTCTTTTGTGTCTCTGGTGCTTCCACACGCATACAAACTTTGAAAAAAATCCATCCATGCTGTTTTGAGTGAGATACGGTTTCTGAATGTGTTCTGCCTTCAGTCTCCAGGTGAGCTGTTCAAAATCAGCACGGCTTGTGACGTCACAAGCCGAAGCGAGCTGGCTAACCGCAACCATTAGCTCGTAGCGTTAGCGTTAGCATGCTAACGCTAGCATGCTACCTCGTTCTCAATAGCAAAGCACTGCTACAACACACACAAGTTCACCATAATCTACAAAAGAACTACTTATATGTGCACCCTCATTTAGAAGTGTCCCAGCTAATCCTGCCTCGTAACTGACCGAAGTTGGAGAAACTTTCTTTTTACTGTCTATGGAGCTAGCTAGCTGACATGATCTACATCTGAGCTACCGAGCATGTGCGAGTGCAATCAAAGATAGTACAGAAGAAGAAGAAGAAAAGAGGTCTCACTCTGTAGCTAAAACAGAGACCAGCTGAAAAGAGGATCTGCAGCAGTGAGAGAGAGCTGTGCAGTACAACAAAAATATGGTGTTTTTTGAAAATTAAACCATGTAAACCTATTCTGGTACAACCTTAAAATACAATTATGAACCTGAAAATGAGCATAATATGGGCACTTTAAAGAATCGGTTCGCCCAAATGAATTATTAAGAAATAGAGGTATCACTAGTTTACCTGCCAGAAATGTAACAGGAACAATAAGCAGTAACAATATCATGGGTAGTCAGGATAACCCAGGAACTACTTTCTAGTGAATAAATAGTTTCAATGAAAATTGTGAACACTGATATATCTCAAACTAAACTATCTGCATGACTGGATAACACTAGGAATAAGTAGTAACATGCTGTGTATCATCTTTGCAACTTTTAAAATGAGGCTCTGCAGTATGTTAAAAATCAGCACACTGTAGACCAGCGCTTTGCAGCCATGGGTCACAGACTCTGCAGGTTTTCATTCCATCCAAACACTACAGCAGCTGATTTCAGCAGCTTAAACCTGAGACATGCAACGAATCAGTGAAAATCAGCTGCTGCTGTGTTTTGTCAAAATAAAAGTACAGTGCTGAGAACCACTGTTGTAAACAATGCTTACTAGCTGTGGGCTGCTCTCTAATCTAATTTGCAACTTTTATGCTGTCAAATTAGTGCTTCCTTACCCAGTGTTTGTTAAGCATGAAAAGTGCAAATTAGGCATGCAAACCACATCCTAACCCCACCACCTCTCTTGCCCATACTCAGCATAATAGATCTATGAACACTTATACAGACACATAATATGCCAACAAAAGCTTTTAGGCAAACATATAATTCATATAATATGAAGGCTGACAGCAGTATGACATTTCACATGATCTTTAGTTCATAACACCTACATGGCACATTAATAAACACATTCACACAGTTCACCTTTCACAAGACATTCATGTAATGTGATATGTGACACAGCAATGACACAGAGTATGAATTCAATATATGGAAATTTCTAAATTTAAGTCCTAGCCATGCCATTTTTAACTTAAACCATTCTTTAGCTTTCCCATCTAGCGGCTCCATTTGAATGATCATAAATAATTGTCCCCCTCTAAGACTAAGAATTATTAACTGCAATGGAACTGGTGGGTTTTGCTTTTGGGCACCCATCGAAGATTTATCTAGTGGTGGGAGGTAGCTGGCATTGTAATCATAGGATCTAATCTCCAGCAAATGGAGGTCGAGCTGGCCAGTCTTCTCAGGGCTGGGGATTCATCATAACTGGGAGGAGGTCTGGGTAATACAATTCCCCTTCTATGCAGACAGGCCACAGTGGGGGAAGAGGGTGGGTGGATGGACTTCTTAAGATGACAGTCTTTCCCTCTGGTTCAGTTAATGCAATTTTGCAGGGTTTGACCTTATGGGCAATACACAGTATCCAGTCTGTGTGTTATTGTTCTGTCTGCTCATGTGTAGTCTTATCTGTATGAAGCGAGTTACAAAAGAAGAAGAAAGAAGAAGTAACTCAACACAATGACCGCAGCCACCTTGATTAATCACAGCATGGCTGGCTGTATGTAGAGCCGAGAACATCTGCCTGACATACTCCCTTCTACCCTAAAGCCACACACACACACACACACACACACACACACACACACACACACACACACACACACACACACACACACACACACACACACACACACACACACACACACACACACACACACACACACACACACACAGAGAAAAGGTGCCCTAGCAGCAGTGTCGCTTCAGCTCCTGCAGCTATTGCTGCTGATAAACTTGGCCGGCTAATTGCAAGTCAAAAGCTGTTAGCAACTCTGAGTATCAGTGGCCCTGTGGGTGCTTGCTGAGGAGGGCTTTCACACACTGAGCAGCCACATGCCGTCACACTGCTGCTAATGTGCTGTGGCATCTTCCCTGGTGCCAACAGATTGCATGGGTGGAGACAGATCACCAGGGCAAGTGCAAGCGCTTTTTGCATTTGGTCGTGTACTGGTCACATGAAGCAGAGTGAAAGATTGGGCTAGGTTAATAAAGGTGAAGCCACCGAAGGAGCTGTCACACATTTATTGCATAACATTAACTGAATTAAGTTCCCAAATGGTTCCAGTAAAGGCCGCAGCTTCTGTCCTTCAAGCAAGTGATGCTTTAATGCCAATATATTATGATGTGACCATTCCACTCTGTTCATCCACATTCTGCAGTGATAGCAGTTAAACACATTTGTTCACATAATCCGGTGTGGAACTTGAGCCATAATTTTATTTCATACTGTGCTATCAGAGTGCTTAAACAGATTTACTGCCATTACATCATAGGCTCATTATTTACATATGACCCCTTGAAGGGGCACTTCAGAAATTTTGTATTGAACTTTCACAAAGTTAGGGGACGAGACAGATGGTCAAAAAAGATGCAGCCGAGGCAGAGATATCCTGACCTTTAGTCCACAGTGTGGGTCAAGATCCCAAAACACTGGATCCTACCCATAATGCAACTCCATGGCATATTTTATTATACCCTTTCTGCCTTATAAATACCCACATCTTTCCAGCTTTCTACCCCCAGTCTGTAGCACAGACTTTATGTTAAACCTGCATTAACTGATTTTTTTAGCCACTTGAGGGGAGCAGAAACAGGTTGTGACCACAACATTGGCATATCATCACCTTTAAATTGATATGGCAAAGTTGATAGCAAACAGTTGCTTTTTCAAATATACAGCAGTTATTGATCATAATTATCATTCATTTGAAGTCTTGTTTCTCCTCAATTATCAAAAAAAACCTTTAATTGCAAACCACCAATAAGCAAAAGAGCCTCAAGTGACCAGGGTGAACAGAAAGTGAAGACTGACTGGTGCCGACATAACTGCACTGATTAAAACTTTTTAACTATACATCTACACTTATTTTAGGTGACACTAAAATATAAAATGTACTGGAGATTTTGTATGTTTACATTGTAACTTTGGGCACGTTATTTATATAAACCATCACAGGTTTCTAACAAACACTCACACATACTTTATATTTCTTTCATGTGATTTGAATTTATGTGTGTAGACAAAATAACAAACATGTTTACTGATTATGAGGGTGAAAAATAGAAATACAAATAAATAAAATAATAAGGCTGTAATTCATAATTCACAATCTCATTAATAAACCAGTAATCTGTCTGAATAAAATAAGAAGAAAAAAACTACAAAGAATCAAAGACTTGAGAATTACAATGACAATAACAATCTTGTGTTCCATTTTAATGTTTTCTCGAGGGGCAACTGCAGATGTTCTGACAGCAGAGCATATATATATTTTTTATTTTTATTTTTATTTATAGAGTATGTCGGATATTTAGCTTTTATTAGTCAGCAGGAAAGGTCAAGAGAGAAAGCGGATGACATGTCTCTGGACTGGACACCAGTTGCCACGGTTACATGGTATGATCTACAAGCAACCTGCTCATGGCAAAGCAAAAATAGGTGTTTACACAAAATGGTAAAAAATAAAGAAAAGTAAACAAAACCAGATGCAAGACAAAGGACTGAGAATATTTTCCACGTTGGGAGTTGAAATTATCCTTGAGGTGGTGAGAAATGAACACTCAGCTGGGCTGCTTGAAAGCTAAAATATACACTGTGTGATTTCACAAACACTCTACAGTGTTGCGCCTACACTCTGATTTCCTTTTTAGTGTATCAAACAGACTACAGAAGACAAGTGATTTTCTAGCCCACGTTTCAATGTCAAAGACACATAACAAAGAATAAATCGGTGCAGAAGAAAAAGGAAGCCATCTTGATGACATTCACATTTTCATGCTTCATGGCATGTGTTTCCAAACAGATATCGCAATTACTGCAGATTTTTTTTTTGGAAATTTAAATATCCACTGAATTTATTGCCACAATATTCTGCCAAATAGAGTTTCCATTTAGGGATAACATATGTGTCAAATGAACACTAAATGAAAGCTGACATATGGTTAGCATTACTGGGATTGTGTCTTAGAGCCATTATGAAGCTTTTCTTTATGTGATGGATGTGTGTTGGCTTCAAGAGCAGTGCAACCAATGAGCTCATTTAGCTCTGTTTGCTAAATGAGCCAGCCCCCATTAGCTTTAGCTTAGTTTGTAGGATTAATGAACTTGAGGGTGAAAATGATCTGTTGTTCTGGAGAGTAGGGACTTTTGGAAACAGTTTGGATGTTATTTTAAAAGAAATCCTCATCTTTTGATTTATTTCGTATTGCAAAGCAGTGATCTATGTACTTTAAAGGGTTGTGTATCCAAATAATATATTAAACAAATGTACCTCAGCCATTCATGTAGATATATACAGCCACCTCCATTGTAGGATGGAGGTAGAACTCTCAGAGACAGATATCTCCAAATCCCAGCAAAAAAAACTATATGGCCAAAAGTATGTGGACAGCTACAGTACAGTACACCACATATGTAATCTCATTCCAAAACCATAAGCATTAATATGCTGCTATAAAAGCCTTCAAGCTTGAATGCTTTCCACAATGACAGAAATGTAGATCACATACATTCGGCAATATAATGTATATGTCTATATATTGTTTTGATGTTTGAGCACAACTCAAAACAAGAGCTATCCCTGAAGTTATTAGCACACTTCTTGGCTTTTACATGCTAAATTTGGAATTGGACTTAAGGTAAATGTGTCAAACTAATATGCAAGTGTCGCAGGGAAAAAAGAGCCTTCAGCCATGTAGTGTGCAGGATGACCACAGGCTTGAGATGTAATGTACACACACAAGGCCTTATCTTTACCTTCAGATGGGTTACTGTATATGAGTCACAATGCCAGGGGAGAGGATGATGAGTGGGGGTCTCTGTTCTTTATGATGGCCAGTCCTTATGACACACACACACACACACACACACACACACACACACACACACACACACACACACACACACACACACACACACAAACCTACAACTGTGCACATCTAGGATTGGCTTATAGGCTCTTGATGCATCTTAGTTATTTCTAAAGAAGAAAGAACTAAATAAATAAAGAAAATATGCAGTAAAGAAAAATGACAGCCTCTCACCTAGGTTTGCTCTCAAAAACAGCCTGTGGGATGGCAAATATTCTAATGAGAAAAAGACTGGGCTGAAAATAAAGCTTATTTCAGGGAAGAAGTTTTAAAAAAATACATTTAGTTTAAATGCAGTCTCAAGTCACGAGGCTAGCAGGAGATGTGACAGCCAGGTACTGGAAAGCTTTGTGGGGAATTGTGCTCAGAATAAGAAAAAACACCCAGCATGCCGCAACTAAAACAAGACAATCTGATTAGAATAGATCGGCGTGGCTATTGGCATGAAAGTAATGTGGGTGGTATAAAAAAAGTAATGGAGTGTTCCACTTTTGTCTGTCTCAGTGTGAATCTTTTATTTCTGTGTTCTCTGGGACTGTCATGACTCGTGTATTTCCTGGGCCTGAAGGGCTCATTTTAAATTAGCTTTGAATGTTCAACGCCAGGGGTACTGAAGCAAGCCCACTCAATATCACATGGCCCAGCGCCTTGTCTTTAATGGATAATGAAAAATGATAAATGACGTGCTGAGGCCAGCCATCCCAATGCAACACCTGCTCTTTTCTATTGACAGCACAATACAATACACCACAACTGGAACCCCTCCCACCTTAAAGACACATGTGTATATAGGAAACTCATTGATCTGAACTAGTCCAATATATCAAAGTGATAGTGATATACTGGACATATACTGGTCTTTTAATAAGAACTGATACTGGTCAGACACAACTGATATGATTGAAGTCAGTGTCTGATTGGGCTTTATGGCTTCAGTCTGTAAAATCTACAATCAAACCTGCCGCACCTGACCTTGAGGAGATGCTAAACCACTAAAAAGGATTTCATTAGTCTGACTTGATATAATAGTTTTACTATTCAATGAACAAAAGGCTATTCGACACAGACTGGATTCGGTATTCGTCAAATATAATATATTAATTTGTTGAATTTTAAAGATTTCTATTATTGGGAGACAAGCCTGACAAGTCAAAGTTGATTATACTACGAGTCACGTCTGTCCTCCCTCTCCCTGATGGCAGTTTCCCACTGAGTGCAGTGTATTAAGATGCAGCTGTTTCTGTATTCAGAGCAACCTTTACACGAGAAGGAGAATGAGTCATTTGATAAGGTATAAACTGGTTTAAGAAAAATACTGCTGCCATTTGCCTGATTAAAACCATCTTGATTCAAAACACTCTGCAGGCGTTCTGATAGACAGAAGGAGATGGCTTACACTTTGGGACATCTTGCTTCTGGCAGAATTTAAGCGTTCACAAAATACATGCTTGGACAATGAACGTCAACCTCCTGGTAATTAGAAAGTGGATGTAAGACGGCAGAAACAATGCAATTCACAATCCTTTCATCATCATGCTGCCATTGTCACCCTTTGTGTCCAACACCTAGTTATTGTTAAATAGTGATGATGAAAACTTGTTTGGAAGTTTGTTAAACACCTTTGAGAAATCGTATACAGTTGACCATCTCACAAAACCAACCTAAGAACAAAATACATTTCTCAGTTTGGAGTTGATTACATGTCCTTCCTCTGATCATGAAGACCATGTCACCTACATTCGGCAAACCTTTTGTTATACCTCTTCTCTTTTTAGGTGATCCCTTTATTGTTGTAATATCTTCTTGTAACCCATTTTATGAAGTCTGCTTTTGTAAATGCTATATAAAGAAAGGTTATTGTAATTATAGGTTGCATAAGCGCAAACCTGAGGTAAGGAATGAGGCAGTCTGTTCCATTTTATATTTTAATATAATGACATACAGTATACACTGTTTACGTCATCTAAGGTCACGTCTCCCCTTACACAATCACTTTTAATGTGATCAGTGAAGAATGTTAAACAACACAGCAACACTTCACTGTAGTGCCCATACAATTATGCAATCTGCATATAGTGCAATATATTATGATCGCAATTGACTGGAGAAAATAATAACAGCGTAATCACAGCCTCTAATGTGCTCTGCAAGTTGTTGTGATCCCACTTTAATTTATTCAAACACCCAACCAACAAGTCTTGATATTGTACTCTCAGCTTGGATTCCCTGTGAGCCTAGTGATTGTTCTCTGGAACCTGGGATACTGGTGTCATATCTGCCTGCATCACACTTAAATGAGCAACAAAAGATGCTGGGCTTTGCCCTACAGCACAGCAGGTGAGCCATGTCGCTTCCTTCTACAAACCTTTGTCACCATATTGATTTATACGTAAAGTTTTATTAAGATCCATTGATTTGATCTGAGGCATAAGGAAAGAATTAAATCAGTCATAGGGAGCAGCCCAAAATGAAGGTTTTATGCTTTCCTGATACTGTCACTGTGGTGCTGGGCCACTCTCCAGTATTAGTGGAAGAGTAAAGGGATTACATTTTCTAAATTGACATCTTCTCCCAGATACAGAGATTGAGGAAATCAGATTCACTGTACCTTAACAATGTCTTCATTGGAGGACTTGCACTGCACAAAGGCTGAGACGTCAGTGACCGCTCCATTCATCTCTATGGAAACCATTTTCACAGGAATGGCCACAGTGCGTCCTGTCAGAATGGCTGTGTTGATAATCTCAGTGTCCTATAGAGAGAGAGAAAATAGACATCCTATTCATTAAACAGTGAAAGGTAGAAAGTGTTTTTCTCTTGATATTTCATCAGCATTACCACATTTCAAACCATTACCACCAGGGCTCCTGTGCCTCACTTTTGAAACTCTCAGTGGCAGACCAGAACTAATTTTACTGAGACGTCTTTCATTGGACTTCATCAATTAACATTTTCATTTCAAGGAAGCTGTCAGCTGTATGCTTGTGAGCAACAGGATGGAAATTAAATAAAGTAAAGTAATAATCTTAGCCTTCATCATACTGGGAGACTCATTCCTAATATGGTCCTTCTCGGTAAATCACAGCATCAAGCTTGAAGTTCAGGCAACATTAGAAAAATGGCATCTACTGCACCCATTCACAGGATCTGATGCAACTATTCAATGTGTTACTTTAAGTTGAGCACATAGGTGGAAATTGGACTTGGATGTTGGAAGAGATGGATTTTTGTCACAGCCGGAATCTCATTAGGGATGGATGCCTCTTCAATTCAATTTTACTTATAGTATCAAATCATAACAAGTAGAGATGCACCGATTACAACTTTCTAGGCCGATTCCGATTTCCAATTTTCTTTGAGTTAGGCCAGCCGATACCGATTTTAGCCGATTCCGATTTCATTTTTTCTAACCACTTTACAGCACACACAAATATTTATTTTCTATCTTTTCTTTAATAGAAAATGTTACATTTTGCATAGAACATTTTTTAAATAGATAACTGATCGCTATAAAATACAACTATATAAATTACTCCTGGTGTGGGAAATTAACACACATCTAAAGTGCAATGTTACGGAAGAACCATTTCCTTCTTTTCACATCCAATATCCAACTAAACAAATGTGATATATTTAGCAAACTAAACTTCTGTATGTATGAAAACAGGGAAACAGGTAATGGCAATAAAATAATATAAAAATCACAAATAAAATAAATATAGCCTTAATGCAGTATAAATATATTTCTCAAAACACACACACAGGCCTGTTTGAACGTCAATAGTAACGTTACCTGAAAACAGCGTGTAGTTCCTTTTTTAGCAAGTTTGCTTTGTGTGTCATTGTGCATAAATGTGAACACTGCCGTCGCTGTCAACGGGCTTATCTGCTAACGTTAGCTACCGATGGTTACCTCGGAACAATCCAGCAAATAGACGGTAGGCTACCCTAGAGTGCCGTTACCTGAAATAGATGATTTAACGTCACCGCTCATTTTACACACAGTTTAACAACAAAACTAAACTCTTTAAAGATTACTATGTTTTTAATGTTGGTTTTAAGCGGTATGCACCCCCACTAACCTGGAAAGCGTTTTAAACAGTAACGTTAATACAGCGTGTCGGAGGAATACAGCGCCTCTTTTTTTTTGTCTCCTACAGTGGCCAGCGGGGCGTCAGAGGCAGAGGGACTACACAGCGTTTGCTAACGTTAGCTTCTTGTCTCATCTGGGGTCTGATACACTCATCAAAGTCAGTGTGCCCAACGCGATTTTCCGATAAACTGTAGCTGTCATATTTCACGGGACCCGCGTGAGTGCGGTTTTCATGCTCCAGTTTTTCAGCCTCGGAGGGGAGAGAGAGCGACTGACTGTTCGAGCCGTGTATAATTACGACTTTATGACATTTCATAAACAGCTGATTGAGCGGCAGTGCGCTGCTGCTACATGCATACAGCGAAAACCCTGCATGTGCACGTGTGATGTTGCTGTTGCGCGATGTAAATCATGCGGCGCCCGAGTGCATTTGACCGGCATAAAATCGGCCAGTCGCAGGTCGCCGGTCAGACTGACACTGACATTGACGTGAAAATCGGCCAATTCCGGTCACCGGCCGGTCAATCGGTGCGTCTCTACTAGAAACAGTTAGTTGTAGTAATCTTATCTTATCAGATATGTCTACATTGACTCTGGAAAATGCAACACAAGGTGTTACAGTCACCATGATGTGTAAGAGCAAACTGTTCTGTTAATATGACGAAGTATGATGAACACAAATACCTAAAATGTGTTTTTGTCATGATTTCATCCATTTACAAAATTCTGTTTCAACCATGTTTGCTTAGTGTACCTCCATTATGTATTTTCCTTGCTAAGCACTTCACTCAGGAAGCTGTATTATTATATAAGTTTGAACCATTTTGAGGGTATTTGAAAATGAATGTATAAAAAATAAATGTGGTTTTAATTGGGCCAAATAAACACAGAGAGCATAGAGAAAATCATGAAGAATTTCTCAGTTGTTCACATCAATGGATCTCTCTATAATAACCTAACTGCTACTCAACTATTTGGAATTTGGTAATCCATTTGTTTAGAAACATCCATTATAAGATATTCTTGAATGAGGAAAACTATGCGGGAAAGAAAAGCCTTTAGTTTCTCCTTTTTTTTGACAATTGTCTGGTAACTTACATATTACACAAATATTATAGTGTTTATGGAGAGAATGTCTGTTGTGTTGACGCCATGTTTTTTCAACAGCATATAGTTAAAACTTCTGAATATCAAGTGGGATCAAATGATGGATCTGGCTAGTTGTACGCACTAATAAATATAATCCTTAAATTGTGATAAACAAGGCCAACATTGTCATCCCATCTGCATTTTTATTTTGAATGTACTGGAATACAAACAAACAATTAAAATACACACCAAGCCTTCAGTTGAAGTTTGAATTAATTCATTATCCATCATGTAAGCTGGAAGAGGGTTTTCCCATGTGTGGTGCACAATTAGCCCAGGAGAGAGACTGAGACCATGTCAATTTGTTCAAATCAAAAATAGCATTTTTAAATTACTGCCCAACACCTAAAGTCTTAATAAGAGTGTAGAGCATGGAGTATGGGACTTTCTTCCCCCACTAGTTTCTCATGGCTCAAAGCCCAGAATTGTTTATGCATTGAGATACTATTATACACAGACTCTATTCTACTCTGTGTAGCCTTAAGCAAATAACAAAAGTAGTCAGTGCTGAAGTGTCCTTTGACATGACCCTTTACCTCTGACAGTGACAAAACAGCAAAGCAAATTAAGGTGCAAAGCTGTAGAGAGGATCTAAAGATTCAATCTGAAACCTTTTCATTTATTTTATTTGACCAGGTTAACTTGAGGTCAAACACATCTTTTACATTGAATACCTGGCTGACCGCATATATACAAAAAGGAGAAAGATTAAGCATAAGAGCATAAAGCCAATACATAAACCCACTAAAACCCACATGTAAAGCAAAATCTGTCAATATGATTGGTAGTAACTGAGGCTATTACCAGTAAGAGTAATTTGCCATGGACCTCTGCAGCTTTTTCAAATGGCTGGAGCTGAAAACATTAAAGTTTTTTGTCCTATTTGAGCAGAACAACTTGCAATATGAAATGGTGGCTGAAAAAAATCAAATTAATAAAAAGGTGACCAAATCGTTAAAAAATATAGTGAAGAAGTGAAATGTGCAGCTACTTTCAGATAATAATAAATATGTAATGTAATCTAAATTGCCAGGGCCAGGAGGTTTTTGTGTATCTAGTTTTGACAATGTTTAAAATTCAACGTAGCGGGATCTGTCTGAA
This sequence comes from Sander vitreus, assembly GCF_031162955.1. Taxonomy (NCBI): domain Eukaryota; kingdom Metazoa; phylum Chordata; class Actinopteri; order Perciformes; family Percidae; genus Sander; species Sander vitreus. The sequence goes on from NC_135867.1 coordinate 6,762,636, forward strand.
ACATTACAACATGCCCTCTATACTGCATGTTCTGAATAAAAAATATGATTTCTGAGGCTAAAGCTCCAACAGAGCTCCTTTCAGTAAGTCCAATCGGAGCATCACAAGTCCTCATTATTTGTTGCTAATAATCTATAGTTTGAGAATCCTTTGAAAATGGTCTGAAACATCAGTGCCTGATGCCAATTAGATCACCCAGAATATATTTTTTGTCAGAGTAGCAAATTGATTTATTCTGACTGAACCCCATCTAATTCTATAAGTCTGTTATTTGCAATCATAAAGCAAACTCTGTTACAAAACAAAAAAAATCCAGCATTTCAGTTAAATTAGTGTTTGCTACTACAGATAGGCAGAGCAGCTTTGTTTGTATTTTCTAGGGTTTATGAAACGTGGCCAATTTATGGGAAGCAAAGCAAAGCAGACCTCTGTGGATAATTGACTGGACTCTGGGGCGAAATCCTAATTGAAAGACATCATCCCTAAGCTCTACTTGCTGTTTTGGCATCTGGTAAGCATTACACTACACAAGACACTTTACAATTACATGTGTGCTACTTTGGGAGCACTAATTATGCTTACCTGAATTCAGCTTGGAACAAAAATAAGTCATCACAGCACAGAGCTATCATTTCACTTAATTACTATGTTCTCTATGAAGCATCAACACCGTTATTAGATACCAAGTTTAATGGCAATGCAAAAATGTTGTAATTTTACAAAAATAAACTATTTTGGCTGCATTGAATGTATTTTAACATGGCAGTATAAAATAAAGCACTTGCCAGCACTTTTAGCAGGGATACTGAGATATGAGCATTTTTTTTTTTTCACTTTACATTAATTGTCTTTGACAAAAATCATAGTAGATCCAACTAGGATAACATATAAGATATACAATGGGAAAATGTCCAAAGATTCAAACTGCCTTTGATTAATGTAAACACTACATTTTACTGTATGTTTATGTTCATGAATAGATACACACGTAAAAATGTGATGTATGACTTTAAGCTGTGGGTTTTTTTAATTTAACATCTGGTAGCTACTGTGGCACAGAGTGGCTAATGGAGTTTTGAAATCTGGCATAACTGCTACCCCTTGCTGTGCATCATCCTTCCTGTTTTCTTGCCTCTTCAGCTCTATTCACTCAAAGTAATAAGAATGTCCTGGGAAAGAGGGCTTTGATGGCTTGATGTAAACAGTGGTATAAATCTGTGTGACAAGTCTCAGGGTTGATTCAACTTTACCATTCTGGTTTTTACATTGTAAACTCACTGGTAATTACACACCTTTCTCCCTCTTTCCTCCCCTTATCTGCAGCAGGTCAACTGTAGTTAGCGCACAATCTGTTGTCTGCCAACCATAGAAACCCTCTTCTTCATTCTCTTTACCAGACTTTTTTCCTTATCTTTTATCGTTCCTTCTTTACACAGTCCTCAGTCAAAAGTTGCTGTAGGGGTCCATCCTAGACCTTCGTCTCTGCTGATTTGTTACACAAAATGCATCCCGTTTGCATTTTGGAGGCAGAACCTCCCACCTGTTTCAGCGGATTTCTGAAAGTGCTCATCTGTTCTACAAGCTCTCAGTGGGTGTATGGCACCAGCTGAAAAGTGCTGGAAGGTTTGCATCCACTGCTCGCTTCCACATCTGCAGTCTGTCCAACTTAAGAGGTGGTCTTTTGTTACACTGTTCTATTTCCTCGGCCTCCTTTCCTTTAACCTGATTCATTTCTGTTTAAATGGCTTTAGTTTCTTGACCTGAGCACCACAGACATGCTCATTGAAAGGCCCTTGAGACAGATTGGTTGATTTATGAATACAATGTGGCCACATTCTCTGTGCCAATTAAAGTACATTCGGAACATCAAAACATCACTTTTGTACTTCAGTGTCGTATTGTATTTTTTTTCAGTGCTAAGAGATAAGCACCTGCTGCTGGGTCAAAATCCAGACTGGCAACTCAACTTTCATAGCCACAACAGCAGCTTTTGCGGTTCTTCCATTTAACAATCCATCAGAGTAATTGGATTATTCACATCACACAAAAATGCCTTGAGGGCTGTTCAAAGCACAATATGCAGGAGAGGTTAAACACAACTGCAATAACAAACAACTGCAACTAAGGAAAGCACAAAAGCACCACTGTCAGTGTTCATTTTCTTCCCAGATATTGTAAAGACCGAAGTCACTCTTTCAATTTGGAAAACAAACATTTTGAGAGTTATTTATTAACTGTGACGTAATGTTATGTCAAGATGAACTCCAGTGGGTTATAATCAAAAGGCAAACAAATACCATTATAAACAACAATTAAAGGGGCTGTATTCGAAATATTTAAAATACTGCAGAAAAAAAAAAACAGTGGGCTGGGATTGCCTCCACACAGCTCTCACTAGACACAATTCCCCAATATGTGAAATCCCTATGTTTTTTCATGGCCACATGCACTAACATGCATGCGTGGCCAGACTGGCTATCAAAACAAAGAACAGAGTTCAACACACACAGAGGGAGTCAGTGTGACTTCATTCTCTGCTCAGGATGCCATTTCTCCACTATATCTTTACATAGCAAATATGTGTATGATTTGAATGTCAAGTACTGCCCCTTCAATAATATATTCAGAAGAAGGCATTCATTCATGCTATTTTCCCAACCTGATCTTTACGTAACTTACATCACTTGGATGAAGCTCAATATGATTATAAATTATACATTTAAACCTATCTCAGGAGGGTCAAGTCATTTCAAAACTTTTTAATTGTACATCACACAACCTTGTCACTACACACCATGCCATTAAGATTACCTACCATGATGATAAAGTCAGTCTGTTCTGTTTGCTCTGAAAAGACCAGCTGTTTGCTCTTCATCAATCATGTATGATGGGGTGTTACCATTGTTTAACTTCTGGAACGTCCACTTTTTCTATTGACATAATTTACAATCCAATTAGTCACCACAACTGAAATGATGGATTAAACCTCATCTTTCAAGGTGACCACAGGTGGCCAACCTGCAGGATCAAACTCCTTGAAAATCATTGCCGGATGATTCAAGTTTTTAGGGTTAGTCTGACTCAGAATCCCTCTCTTTTTCGCGCTTCACTGTGCATTCTGACAATGTCAATCAATCAATTTTATTTGTCACATAAAATCGTAGGAGGTACAATTTCAGTGAAATGTTACCTCATCAATTGAAATGTTATCGCATCAGCTTCTTCATCGTGCATTCATTCATTATAAAGCCAACCAGTCCTCCAAACCATATGACGATATAGGTTGTTCATTCCTACCCTCTAATACAACTCACAGGAGCATTTCATTAATTAGCGCCCCTAGAAGTGGCAGGAAATACGACCCATGGGTTGCCGTTTTAAGTCGTTAACATTGTGAAACGGTCTCAGTTACCTTTAGGCACAAAAATGTATCCATAGATCTACCTACCAAGTAACAGAGTGCAGAGGTGGCAGGCAGCTACAGAAAAAAGCAGTTCCTGCCATATTGCTTCAGAATGCAAATTTTGGGGGAAAAAGGGCAAGTCACATAGACGGAACTCTAATTTTTGCTGCGGAGCAAAACACATCAGGGTACAAAACAAGGCAGGGCCGCTTTATTTAACACATTTCAGCAACAAGGCCTACAAGTTGCATGCTAATCCCAAATTTCAAGGGAACCAGAGATGTGGAGTGAACCTTATGTTACAACAGATGTGCAGCACAGACAAATTCATAACTGAAGCTCAAGTATATTGGCACTTTAGGTGAAGAAAAGTTGCAACTATGCAAATAGATGTCAGTGAATGTGCTACTGACCGAACACCTCACTGTTCTTGAAGAGCCTCAGAGCTGCAATAATGACCTTTGCCCACAATGAACACTGCAATGCGCTGTAGTCAGAAACACCCACTCATTCGCATTCAACAACTACTGGACATCTACTCCTTCTCACCACCTGCATCCTTTCTTTTATGATATTTACCATGCACATTACATTTTAATGAGCAAATACCATTAGGGTTTGGACTAGTTTTACTGGCTTTCACTTGAACAGGTGAGTGAAGCAAGATCACAAGAGCAGAAGTAGTCAGGGAAGGCATTGCCAGAGGTACTCAGCAACTCTTGCTTGATTCATTTCCTTTTGTTCCCATAATCTGTTTACTACCCTCACTAATGGCCCCTTTCCCAAGAAGAAGAGCCCCAATTAAAAGAGCGTGTCATGTGTCAGGATTGGTCGACTTTCTTAACAATCAGCAAGCCATTGCAGAGACTACAAATGTTGATTAGATTTACTTAATCTCTGACAATCTGTCAGTATTATTTCTGATAATCCATACATACTATCACCTACACATCATATTTACTTACATACAAGTGCAGGTTATCATTAAAATAGATTAGGATATTTAAAGTTTAGTGTAGATAAATTGGCCCTCATAAGATTCCTGATGCAATGGGAAGTCCTGTGTTGAAGGAAAGGAAGCATCATTACTGCACATACAGATCTCAGATTATAAAAACACAGTTTGCAGGATAAAAAAAAAAAGTTTGCTATAAAAAAAAGAGTTTGCTTTACATTTACGCCGTCACAATCTGCACAAACGTTTTTGGGGCTATTATGACGTCTTGAGCTGATCCGCAGGAACTGGATACAGCCCTATTCATGTGGTTTTGAAGGACCAGTAACAGATATGTTTGCTTTCCAACACACTCCAATACTTATTTTAGTTTAAGCCTACAGTAGGAGTGTGCACTGTGCAGCTGTTTAAGAAAACATTGTAGGAAAAAACACTGTACATTTAAAGTAATAATTTCACATAAGCCTTGACTAACAGACTAACATTTCTCAGCTACAAAGTTTTAACCTTTAAACCGACCAGGTATAACAAACCTTTGTGTGGCTGCTTGCTCTGTGTAGCCACACAATGGGTAGTGTAGTATTTCACAAAGAACAAGGCTTATATGAGATCAGACCTCCTTCGGCATATGTCATTATGCCTTCTGACAGCTCATTGATCATCTATCTTACATTTTAAAAGCTTTAGGCATTTCAGTTCTGGTGTTTTTGTTTTTTTTCAACAAGTCTTAACATGATTTATACGGAAGAGGATTAGGGCCACATTCTAACTAAAGTTAGAATTCTAAGAATAAAGTCAGAATTCTGAGATTACACTCAGAACTCAAATACATTTTTTCACATGTGGCCCTGAGCCTCATCCGTAGACTAAGGACCTGAGGTAGTCAGATCGTTTGAAATAATGATAAATAATCATTACAAATCATTTAAATGAATGAGTTTAATACTTATCAAGTCTATATGAATCTGGCTATCCTGCCACTCACCATGGCCAGAGGGATGATGGCCTGAATATCTCGCTGCACCACAGTCAACTCCGTCACAACCTTCTCTGAATCGGGAGGTGGATTTTGGCCCTTGTAGTCAATGTTCCAGTTGATCCTTCTGGTCACCGAGAGGCTGGTGAAGTTTTCCATCTCAAAATCCAACTGCATCACCTCGACATTACCCAATACATCCCTGCCAGACCATAAAAACAAAACAAAAAAGCCCAAATGTCAGTTACAGCAACATATTCATGAAAAACACAGAATAACAACAAATACTGCCACTGCATACTGCATTTGTTTTGGAAATTAAATTGTGGACTGTAATGTTTTGTACTGATAAAGAACAAATACTAAAATACATCATCTGACAAGTATCTACTTGTCTCGAAAGCTTCTGGCTGCAGTGCTTTACATGTTGAAGCCTTAATGAATACATTATGTCTTTTTTCAACTATCAGTTTTTTAATTATCAAACATGCCATTTAGTGAGCTGTTGACACACTGCTCTGCAGTTATTTTTAAAGTTACCCCTAAATTGAAAAAAGACAATGTATTCATTAACGCTTCAACATGTGAAGCACTGCAACCAGAAGCTTTCGAGACAAGTAGATACTTGTCAGATGATGTATTTTAGTATTTGTTCTTTATTCAATTTATTCAATTGTTATATTCTACATCTGCATATCTGAAGGTGTGTCTTTTTTGTGGAACATGATATACATAAACAGGAACAGGCAGCATATATATACGTAGTTTGCACCTTCAGAAAATAAAATCAAAGCTTTATTGTCTTGTACTGAAATGACAGAAGAGCTGAATGTACTTTTAACATAGTTTTCCGATTGACCACAGTATTCTGGTTGGATCAATGAAATAATATGAAATGACTGTCCAGAGAAGATTTCAGAATAAAAGCCAGTATCTAGCAGTTGGCTTCCGGTGGAGTGTAATCAATGTTATGCATTCAGCAAAGCTCACGTATGATGTCAGTCAAATTCATTAATGAAATACATGTCCTAACATTCCATTCAGCTCCTTCAGTCCGATCGGTGGATCTCAGACTGAGAGACACAAGGCAGTTAACATGGCTGTAGGATGCTAAAGGTCACAGTGTGCTGTATATAACCTGAAATTCCATGACTAGACAATTGACTGAAATTATACCATTCTTTACTTGCATAGATTTCATTACTTGATGTGAAAAATAAGCAGCAAAAGCAACCCTAAAGATATTCAGGTTTCGATGTTAACACTAAAGCTGTAAAGTGACAATCCACCATTACTATTAGTGGGTTTTATGATTTTGTTGTCCAGCCATTATGATAAGTGGTTTCCGTTTACACCCTTCTTGATTGAATGAGGTCAAGGTGAAGAAGCTGAAACTCTGCTAAAGCATATTACATGAATCATTCTCTCATGCTGCAATTCCTTTAGTACCATAATCCCTTTATAAATAGTTTTTTTGTCTAGTCAAAAACCCTGAATACAAAACGTTCCTTCTATAAAACTAAAAGGATTTGTAGACACCTGGATGAACCTTACTTGAATCTAACTAATGACTTACCAATGCACCAGCTAATATGTCTCTACATCTCATTTTGCACAGCTGAGATCAAAGTTACATTTCGCTCCACCCACTGTCTCCCACGGAGGTTTGTCTGAACCTCCCTGCTTTTCACTACCCTTGGTGGTCACCGTTTCCTATTCAGGCATTGGACCTGACCATCTTAAACAGCCTAAAATGGAGCAAAATAACCCACCCAGGACGAACTGTTAAATATGATTTTCTCAACCCCTCAATAATGTTAATTTGCAATGAAATAACAAACGGGCTTTGTTGTAAATGTAATTCCAACTCATTATGATGAGTAAATTCTTTGTACTAAACGTATCTACCAATCGAGCATTAGCGTTCATTCTTGCCCTTAGAAATAGTGGTTTAAAAAAATCGTTCACTCAAGTCCACTTACTAGCTTTTGCTATTGCTTGAAGTTGAAAGCTCCAGAAAAAGCGAGCAAATGGATCTTGAGTTAAGATTATTTTTTCACATTATTTGTCAAGTTATTTTGTTTGGAACCTGGAAAAGTGTTCACCGTAAATGTAAAATCTACATTACTGAAACCATCTGTAAAACATTCACTGTCAATGTGTTTAATTTGTTTTCTTACATTATCCTGTCCCAGCAACTAAAGCAGGATTGAGGTTAATATGGTTTACCATTTTTACAGACTTTTCTAACATATTTAACTTGCTAAACTATATGGATGCTGCTGTTATGTTTCATGTATGATAACATTGTAAGATTTATGTTAAATTGACATTTTTGACCTTGTGTCATTTTGTAATCATTTTCTTATATTTAGTATGATGCTTTTTTTACTCACTAACCCGGATAGCAATGTGTGTGTTAGTGTGTTCGCTCAAGGTATTTCCTTCGCTAATTGAACTCATTTCTGTGGTCCTCTGATTGGGTAATTGTGGCAGCTTCAATGTATATAATATATATGGAACTGTTCGGACTGACCCTTGTCCATACATATATGATCAGACTGAAAATGAATAAATATTCCAGCAGTAAGTGCAACTGTGTGCAGTGTTTTGCCATTCTTATTCAAGTTATGGTTACATTTAGAAATCTTAAAGCACTTGGTTAAGGTTAGGGAAAGATGGTGATCTTGGTAAAATATTGGAAAAGTCAACGGTGACTCAAAGCACTGGACAGAATGCATTGACTTATTCAATATTTAACCAAAACCAACATTTTTCACTAACCTTGACCTTACCCAAGTGTTGTAAGTGTTACAAAGCCTAAACCTAACAACACGTAGGATGCAGTACGCAGTTTCAAAGTCCTGTGCTTTGTGCGCCCGACCATCCAGCCCAGCCTCCTCACTATGGCTTCCTGGTTTGGAAGACAGTAAACATATTAAAAGTATTTGGCAAAGCTAGTTAGTCGTATACAAATGTATTTTGTAGGTGACTGGGTTGGACTGTCTTGCTAATGCAACAGATAAAGCTTCATGTCAGACATCTCCCCTGATAATTAAGTTATTTGTGTTTTAATGAAAAAAAATATATTCTTGACGTGAGACTTATTTATTTTCCTGAACTTTTTTCAACTTATGCATGGGTCTGTTGTGAGACGATAAAACTGATGAGAAGTGACAGTTTTCTAATGGCATCCCTGCCTACTTAGATGGAGTTATTATATGCAAGGGACTAATCAGTGATTGCCTCTGAATGAAAGCAGTGTGCATGTCTTGTCAATAAACAATCACTGCACCTCTATGTTGCTAGCTAGCATTCTTCTTCTCTCTTAAGGCCAGGGTGTAGAGCTTGTGCAAGGGGATTGCAAATTTGGTTCTGCCTCTCACTTTCAAATAACCGTAATTGCAGTGGCTGCAGATTCGCTTCTGACCAATCAACAGCTTTTGGTAGGTAACCTGATTGCTCTGATGGCCGTGCACATGAAATATTTGAGCATTCTCTCTTTTCCCTTCTCTGCAGTGCAAAGATACCAAAGACTTTGGCTGGGATCTCTGCTTTACTATCGCAAACATGCCAGTGATGTAGAAGCGATAACAGCCGTCCTGTTGTGAAAATACTGCTTGTTGGGTTTGTAATCCTCAGGTTCAACAAGCCTTACATGAAACCGTCTCACTGGTGGCGAAGGAGCAAATTAAATCTCTCACCCGTGACAAGAAGCATCCCTCCCATAACTTCACCTTTAGCTGAGAGTGAAGCGCTCGCTGTCTGTCCTTCACAAAAGCAGAGAGCCATCCCACCATTCAGTCTGAGAGCCTTTTAATGAAAGCTGGATCAAACTATCTGTACGAGCCTCCATCCACAAAAGGTTCCTCTCAGGAACATCATGATGAGATCTCAGCCTATTTGTCTCGACATCACTCACTGAAAACAAACACCCCCGTCTGTCTGTGACACACTTAAGGTGTCATCAATATGGCCCACTGGAGTGAGTACATGTACAGCCGCTCAATACAGTGTCTTCTGCTACCACGCTGGAGGGAAAGAAAAATGATGTTCACAATGCACTGATTTGGGTTAGAGGGTATGCTTTTTTATTGTAAAAATGTAGGCTAAAGCAGCTAAAAAAAAAAGCGGAAAAAATACATTTCTCCTTCACATTTTATGCAATTAGCCAGTTACATTTGACATGATTTTCGAGATCTGACTCAGAAGAACAGATTTTTAGAAAATATCACATCACTGTCTGTTTGCACAAGCTCTTATCAGAATCCCTAATGATTGCGGTTTTATCTCTTACCATTGCCTATAACAACAATAACCAAACAATAAGCAAAACCATGTCACTTAAATTAGTGAGCGTTTTCCTCTCCACAGCTCTAGTAGCTACTGTGTTACAGTATGTCTTTATTTCCTTAGGGCATGTCCATGGGATTATAGGGTGACCTTTTCATCAAAATACTAAATTATCCATGTGTTAGCTAATTAATGTCATTTGAGTCCAGTTCAGAGAAAAAAAAAGGAATTACCCCTTCACAAGGAAATGTTTTGGTGAAATTTCCTGTGCTCTGTTCTTCATTATCTTCCATTATTAAAATCAACCTGCAAACTCAGAAGGGCTGAAAAAGGTGAAACATCTCTGGATGGGAAAAAGGTATTTCACAATAACTGTAAATGCACCACGAGGCTGGCGAGGCGAGGCTGAGTCTGTGTTTTTCACACAATGGCAGTTTAGCCATGGTTTAGCTGTCAGCATTTTAACAGTATTTACTCCAGGTGCTAGCTAACGGTAGACTAACCTTACCTGCTGTCGAGTGTAGCGTTAACTAGCGTCCCGTGCGGCGATGTTTCAGTTCCCTCTAACGTCCATTTTCGGAGCATCAGAGAGAAGCGCAGGCATTTAAGTGGCACCTAAATAAGGCACCAAAATCCGCGTTGCTATTCAGTCCGGTAGATAACGGTCATTAAGGCACCGGTGTCGTATTAGCACCGGGTCTCGGACCCCCCCTCCAAATAAAAACTCTTCGGATCTACACAATTCACGTGGATTACATTTTCCCATTCAAAACGGCGATTTTCACCAAAAAGCGACTAGTTTGCAGGTATGTAAAATGGACAATTTAAATATGTCATGTAATTATTCCCTCCAGTTTTGAAAGCAAACAATATTGATGTTGATATTAAAACATTGTTAATGAGTGATTTCATACCAGAGGAGGAGAGGAAAGAAGTAAATTTGGCTCAAGAAAGTCCGGTCTTGTTTCCATCAAGTTAATGATGTAGGCTCATGTCTGTATAGCACAAAGTATATATTTTAAAAGCTGTAGCTTGGGGCATTTTCAGAGCTCAGGAGGATTTTATTCTTTGATCAGAGGTCTGTTTGAACTGATTAACAGGGGAGAGTTCATTGGATCAAAGCACTGCAAGGCAGTTACAACAACAGAAGAACAGAGATGGTGAAAAGAGGGCTCAGAATGGTCCATGCTTAAGTCTATGATAGAAAGTCTAGAGCACTTGAGTCTGTAACACTGATTTAAAAAAAGCATTTAAAGCTAAGTGTAGGGATGGTTTATTGAAATTAAGAAGGAATTTAAAGGCAGGGTTGGTAACATTTTCCAATATACAATAAGTAACTTACGGGCTCTGAAAAAGGAATGAAATATATCTGTCATCTTTAGTTGCTCCAATCCTGTAAAAACTCCCTCCAATTACTGCTCTGTAGTCCTCTAGCAACAGGGATTTTCCTGCATTGAGGAATTTTTGGAGCCCCCAAAGAGGTTTTAGCCAGCCCCAAAGGAAAATCCTTTACTCAAGGATAATAGACATTTTTGTTTATCAAATTGTCAGAAATAACAGGCAAATGCATATATATATTTCTGTCAAATAAGGTAACAGACTCATTGCTTTTACTGTACACAAACTGATCATGCTTACTGTCGTGCGTTGCTGCCCCCCCCCCCCGCATGAGCCTGAGCTCATTGCGCATTGTCGCCGCATTGCTAACATGAAGTAAAATTGCGGTCCTTTCTCTGCTCTGAAGCAGCGGTGCTCGTGCACATCTGTGTGTGGGGCGGAGCCATGAGGGCAGGGGGAGGGGTTCGACGGAGCCCCCGAGGAGATGCTACTTTCAAATCTTGCTAGCTTTTCAACATCACCAACCCTGCCTTAAAAGCAAAATTCGGGAGTGAGATCCACAACCAACCAAAACTCATCTTATAAATGATCGGTTATTACTCTTGTCCCGACTGGTGACAATGGTAATGCCACAGCCATTTCAAGAACATTATGCATTTGGAATCCATTGGCCGTGATCAATAATGCATTGGTTCATGTGGCGCTATCAACGAGCTGCCGTTAGAATGAGACTGTTCCAGATGGAGGGTTACAGAAAAATAAATACGTTGAATAATTCCAACACTGACTAAAGAGTGATCTGATGAAGAGAAACTCCAAGATAAGAAGAGAATAATAAAGAGAGGAGAGTGATGAAGAGATCACCCTGAAGGGAAAACATCAGCTTCAAGTAATTTGGAGCAAACAAAGCCAGATGTTCAAACAATAATGGTACTAAGATGTATTCACCAATGAGATGAGAAATGATGCTTGTCTGTGTGTAATTTGTCTTTTTTGGGGGAGAGGTGAGTATGTGTGAGGGGAGGGGGGCCTTTAAATAGTGAGCAGTTACTTCTTTGCTGCTTAAATCTTGCATAAAAAAAACATATGAATGAGAACATTTATTAAACTTAGAAAACATATTAGATTTCTGCTTATTACTGGATTGAATTGGGTAATTAGGGGAAGAACTGTCTTGAGAATGCATGTATTTTGGGGCTCATTATTGTAAAGTCTCGGAGTCTTATTAGGCTGCAGCACCTAGTTCAGTCCTGCAGTAAACGCTCATCCACTCAAACAAGAAAGACAAAAGGGTTGGTTATACTTTTTTTTTATAAAACAAAGAAGCTGCTGAAAATGTGATAATAACTATCCACAAGAACCCACTGGATTCATTGTGAACCATTACAACACATGTAACATGAATTGCAGGTCTATATTTGTCAGTTTATTTTTGAAGAATTAAAAGAAGTTGGATTAAATTGGTAGGAAGTACATTTATTTGGGATATAATAGTCTGAAATATATGCCAAACACTAAATTCTCAGTTACACAGAAAGTAAGGAGAGGCTGTTGTTATGCATAGGAAAGCATAATATTGTTCTTACACTGCCCACAGGCAACAAGTCCTCGTTAAACTAAATAGGTTATGTTTCACTGCCGCCCAAAATAACTCTTGACTTTTCCAAAAAAGACTCATATGAGGATTTTCTTCTCCCCCACCTCTATGGTTAAAATCTGGTTAAAACCACTGTGTGTAGGATTGCAAAATGTCCTGCTTTGCCGCCTCATACTAGTATCAGAATAAACACTGTGGCAGAATGCAATGCATGAAAAGAAACATCTGGAGCACCCAGATTTTCACTAGCACTTATTTCTCTACAAACACCAACTTATAATTTTAAAGATGCAACAATCACATAGAAATGTACACAGTGCGGCTTTAAGTTTAAGCATCTGATACTACATTAGGTTAGGAAAAGAAATCAGCTTTACCTTGCCCTTGTTATTTATCTGGTTAAGTCAGTTCCACAGCAAAGAATAGCATTACATGTTTCCACACATCACAAATTACTGGGGTGATATTTTGTTGGAATTCATTACTTAAACCTTGAAATTCTGCTCCATTTTGATACGAATAAAGACTTTCAAACAACCTTAAATACAAGTACCGAACCAAGTTCACAACTTTACACTTCTTCAGAGGCATGAGTGCTTTTTATACATAAAAAATATTTTATATAATAATAATATATAACTCATGTTCAATCAATTTGATGGTAATGAAGAATCAAAACATGAATTCTTCCGTGACTTTATAACTTCAGATGCGTATTGTTTTGTGTCTGTTTGGCTTAAGATAGCCACAGAATTTACTGGGTTTTTGACAAAATCCAGCATGACACATCTCTCTTTCCATGCTTGACCCCCTACTGAACATATCACACATGGTGACAGGGTGGCAAAAATTACATGACATGGGTCACTAAATATAGAAAGAAAGGCTGCCATGAAGGCGCTAAGAAGTAAACAAGAGAGGAATGGTGGATTTCTTTTTCAGGTAAGGCCACTCTGTCCTCGCTGTTCTCTTTCTCCCAGCCATTGTCCTCGCTGTTCTCTTTCTCCCAGCCATTGTCCTCACTGTTCTCTTTCTCCCAGCCATAAGGGAGTCCATAGGGATGCCAATATCTGGACGGGCAGTTGCTAATGTCTCAGCCTAACTCCCAGTGCTTCAGTTCTTAATGAATCAAACGCATCACATATTGTGATTTATTATTGTACATTTTAGGTTGCTTTTCCTCAGTGGGACTAGTTTAAAGGCAGGCCAAGCTGCACCATTTTAGTCCCTAAAAAACTGTGGAAAAAGACTATGGAAAGAAATATTGCTGTACTGTTGAACTTTTAAAATATAACTTTTCACTTTCCAATTTCTAATTCACCTCTATTGTATCGGAGTGGAGGCAGATATCCAAAATCTAAAAAACTATCTCCCTTGCTTCATACCACTTTTTTTGGTCATGTTTGTGTTTTGTAATTTTGGAGTAAATTGACCCTTTAAGCTGACTCGACATGTCCATGCTGATATTTACTGGTCAAATCATTTAGGCTGTATTCCTAAACAAATTCATTAATAGTCTCTACAGCATTTACTGTAGAGTTCTTTAAGCTTGAAAATCACTTAGCAACTCTAGTTTTACTATTATTATTATTATTATTATATCATAAAGTTGCATTTACCGTAGAATCTGCCCAGACAGAGTCCATTACAGTCCCGTCAGACACTACAGGAGTGTGATTAGGTGTTTTTACTTCTTGATGAACTTTGCATAATTACTGCTCTTAGACAAGATCTCATCTCAAAGGTATTTTAATGCCCGCAGTCAAAACCGTCTACCTCAACACTCCACGTAGACTGAATTAACAGCAGATGTAGTGAGACTAAGCAGATAACATCTCCACTCATTTAACTTTGTGCTACACAGCGGAGGGTGCTTTAGTCACTGCTGTGGGCCAAAGCTGTATTTTATCTTCTGTAGCTCCTGGTTCATTTACAAAGTATGGTGTATGCTTTTATAAGCTGCCTTTGATCAGAGAGTCAACTATGACTGTTACCACACAAGGAAAGCTTTTTGAGAACTTTTGTCCAGTGTTAAGGAAAACAGATATTATTTTCTTTGTGTGGTAGCAGCAGGGGCAACAATCAACAGCTGCAGCAAACAACAGTTGTTTAGGCACAGGGATGTTGACTTACCCCTGTTTGACGGCTTTGTTCTTGTTCACATCGATGGTGGTGATGGAGTGCTTGGCGCCGGACTGCACCTCCCAGTCCACTTTCCACTGGGCGTTCTTCGACTTGGTCTCGAGCAGGTTCACCCCTTTCTTTGCTTTGACCCTGCAGGAAATAGCGAGGGAAAAAGATTGGGACAGGTCAATTTTATTAGAGGGGATGATTTATGTCCAGGGTCAGAGGTGAGCGCCCTCTGTGTGAAGCAGTCCTCCTACTTGTATTGCGTCATGGCAAAAGCAATTCCACAGATGAATCAATAACAGAGATGGATGAATATGACGAATATGAGTGCAATGATATATGAGCCAGAAGGCTAGGACTACTTCAGGTCACAGTGTTCACTAACATTTCCTGTAAAATCTAATATATACCGTGCTTTATACTGCACCCACTGGACATTTATACAGTTTTATTAACCACTGACATTTGAAAGCTTCCAAATTCAGTTCACATGCTTTGTGAAAACATTTACAACTAATGAGGCATTTGAACGGATTAAATAATGTTGGATTTCCCAAAGACACAATCCAAAAGACACAATATCAAGATACTTGATTGATTGTGAGGTGAAATCCTCCTTTTACAACCCTCAGCTCATCAGGAAGAACATACCGCACTGAGCCTGTAGGGATTCACATTTTTTGCTCAAGGACACTTCAGCAGGGAAGATGTTTGAATTTGGAAACCACTCATACTCCCTGCAGCATCTTAATATTTCAGATGTTCACATTAAATATTCCAGAAATACACTGTGTGGAACATTAGAAGTGGTGCAATGTCGAATTGCTACATGCATGTTTTTAAAATGTAATGTATTTATTTTATTTCACCCATTTTCCCATGAATAAATATACATGATCCACATGTTACGGTGGCCCTGAAGTGCAAATCACAACAGCAAATAGAAAATATTTGCTGTTGTGTTTCCTATTTTGCTGTCGTGTTTTCATATTTGCTGTCGTGTTTTCATATTTGCCGTTGTGTTTTATGATTTGTTGAAGTGTTTTCATATTTGCTGTCATGTTTTCATATTTGCCGTTGTTTTCCTATTTGCCGTTGTGTTTTATGATTTGCTGTTGCGTTTTTCTATTTGCTGTTGTGATTTGCACTTCAGGGGCACCGTAACATGTAGATGTACAACACGTCACTTGATACATATGGAAGAAATACATCCCAATGTAAATACGAATCAAATTCTTAAATAATAACACTGAACCTTATATATGTGTAATCTTCCAAACATGTACATTCTTATGTGGCCGGTGCACATATGGCCACAATCTACACACTCGTACATACATTAGTGCATGCAGAGATTTTGCAAGTTCACATACTGAACATGCATGTGTGTATACAATGCACATACTAAACAAACGTGTAGATGCATATATCTGCCGCATCTGCCCATATACTGTATATTCCACACAGACAAAAAGGTATGTGTACATGTTTCCAAACCCGTCTGCTGAGAGAAGAGAAAACCAAAATACTAAATACAGTCAATATATAAATAAATAGCTTCAAAAGAAGTAGAAAAAAAAGTGCACTACAAGAGTGCAAAACAAGATAGATTGGCTGCAAGATAGATGCAGCAAGTACCTTCTTGAAGAATGGTCAGGTCTTGATTTATAATTTTTAACATCTAAATTTTAAAATATTTAGCTGCAGCTTCCAGATCAAAGAACCTGAAACCTGAAACATCATGAGTTAAATATTGAAAAGATGTTAAAGGCCAGGAGGTTTTTCTAGTGAAAAATGGACATTTCTGGTTCACAACTGCTAAAACTTAGCCTGGCAACGCCAGAATAATTCGCAAATGCATATTAGCCTGGAACCTCTCAGTTAATTTTCAATTTACAAGGGGGCGTTATCAACGGCACATACTACAATACCTCTGGACGCTATTAGATACACCGTCAACCAATCAAAGCAATGAAACGGCGTAGCGCCAAGCAACACATGCAAGTTGGGGCGGTTCTTGATCTGTTTTGAAGAAGGGGTCATAAACTTTCTCAAGTTACAGCTAAGCAGTACACTAGTTTGACAGTTTGAGCTGAGTTGGTGAACCTGGTGCATTGCACTGTACGGAGAATGCCAGTTACAATCAGTAACTACGTACAGTAACTACATTCAAGCATGAAGCTTCTATATTATTTATCATCTTAAACCCGCCCCATATTAGATAAACGGCTGTGATAGGTCCGCCCAGGGACCTAGTCGGCTGAAAATCTGTCTGAACGTGATGGAGGCCAGACATATCTGCCAGAGCAAAAACAAGAGCTGGCAGATTCGTCTGGTTTCCAGGCTACCTAAAACTAATATAAACTACGCACAAAAAGTAAAGAAATTTGCGTTTGATAGATTATTTCTT
This sequence comes from Sander vitreus, assembly GCF_031162955.1. Taxonomy (NCBI): domain Eukaryota; kingdom Metazoa; phylum Chordata; class Actinopteri; order Perciformes; family Percidae; genus Sander; species Sander vitreus. The sequence goes on from NC_135867.1 coordinate 6,779,738, forward strand.
TGTTGTAACAATGCTTCTTGGCAATACATCTTATACCATTGGAAAGCCTGATTATTTCCCTTTTAAATGGTGCCACATTTGTAAGGGATGAGCAGCAGAGCTGAGTAAGTGGGTTGGCCCATGAAAAATTTGCCAAATCTTCTCTGACAATGCCAAACAGCTTTTCTTTGTTGACTCTTGTTTGGTGGTGTTTAGTGGATTGGATGATTGAAGTCTGAAGAAACAAGACATATTGGCAATTTAACAATTTATTCATTTGACAAACAGAAGCCTCAGTAGCGTGTGGAAGAACCATACACAGCCACAACAGCCTGGCACCTCCTCCTCATGCTGGTCACCAGCCTGGTCACACACTGCTGTGGGATGGCATCCCATTCTTCAACCAGCATTTGTCACAAGTCAGCCAACGTAGTTGTGTTGGTCACTCTGGCACGAACAGTACGCCCAAGCTGATCCCACAAGTGTTCAATGGGGTTGAGGTCAGGACTGCTGGCAGGCCATTCCATCCTCTCCATTCCCAAATTCTGGAGGTAGTCTCTGATAAACCCCACTGTCATCTTGGAGGATATAGTTTGATCCCAGACTGTGGAGATATGGGATTGCCACTGGTTGCAGAATTTCATCTCGATATCTCTCTGCATTGAGATTGCCTCCAATGATGACAAGCCTTGTTTTTCCGGTTAGGGAGATGCCGCCCCACACCATCACACTGCCTCCACCAAAAGATGTTACTCTATTAGTGCAGCAATCAGCATAGCGTAGAGAGCCTGACGGGATCCGACGGGTTCGGTCTTAATCATTTTACACGGGCTCGGGCTTGCGCTCCGGGTTGCGTGGTAAATGAGCGGTCAGGTGATGCGTTTCGATTAGCGTGAAAATGGATGCTGAGGAGGTGAAACGGACGCTGGCCTCTGAAGGACTTATTTTATTTCTTTGTTCCAACTTCCAAGTGGCCTATAGCCTACGTTAGTCATGAATACAATGTATAAATTACTCATTCTTCACGAAAGACAAAAGAGCTGTGTGCGTGCGGTGCAGTCTCTTTTTTCTTTCTCTCACTTCCGCCGAGTGGTGAGTGTGCCCGCTCGCGGTGTGAAGCGTGTGTCCATGCTATTCTCTGACATGCCTTTTGTACAGTCGAGCTGTAAACAGGTTTGGGCTTTCAAAAAGCTGTCAATCAAAATTAACTTGTCGGGCTCAGGCCGAATTTTGTCGGGCTCAGGCCGAATTTTGTCGGGCTCAGGCCTTTTCGGGCCTAACTTGTAAGGCCCGATTATAGCTCTAAAGCGTTCTCCGTGTCTCCTTCACACTTTGACCCTACAATCCAAGTGCTGTAGGCATAATCTGGACTCATCGCTAAACATAACGTTCCTCCACATGTTCAGGTTCCAGTGCCTGTGTTGCCGACACCAGCACAAAAGGGCCTGACGGTGAAGGGCAGTCATGGCAGGCCTCCTGGCAGCCCTATGAAACCAGAGATCGCATACAGTCCGTTTCTAATTGTCTGGGCAGTGAGCAGTCGGCCATATCGTCCTGCAAACCTTGACTGCAAATCTGTAGAAGATTGCTGCTGCAAATTGATTTTGCAAATTTTTCATGGCCACAACCCACATACTCAACTCTGCTGCTCATCCCACAACTGTATGTTCCTTACAATTGTGGCACCATTTAAAAGGGAGATAACCAGGCTTTCCAATGGTATAAGATTCATTGCCAAGAAGCATTGTTACAACAAAGAAATAATCTACCAAACACAAATTTCCTTACTTTTTGTGCGTAGTTTAGAAGTAAGATCATAAGTAAGGTCTGTTCAATCTGCTTTGCTTTTAAAGTGTATCCTGATGACAGTGCTGGTTTCCACCTTAAACCAACAGCTGGGTAACAAACCAGTTCTGGCAGCTGTCCTTTGTGACTTTACCTTGACGTGCTATTCAGGTGTTCACTGACAGAATACTAAATAGCAGAGAAGAAAAACAAAAGCATTTTCTTCCCAATTATTATTGTGATTCTGGTTATTCGACCACAGAGCCACGCCTGACTCCTGCACTAAAGCCTGATGGAGACAAGCAGCCCATCCACAGACATTCAGAGCCAATCAAGATTATTGAGCTGATGGTCTCATTTTCATGAAATACAAGACAGAGATGAATTATTAACATGCTTGGCTTTTGTTTGTCTGCCTTTTGCCTTCAAGACTATTCATTAGTAAACACACTGGAAGTTAAGTTAACTGTAGCTTCAACATTGTGGCCACAGACACGAGGAAAATATTTTAAATTCTGTATTAAACATTAAATGATAATAATATTAGTATTGGGATAGGATAAGTATCAGACAGTGTTGTCCAGAAGGGTGTCACGTTTCTTGTGAAAACATGAGTGCCAATTTCTGCTTCACTGCAGGAAAAGCTCTGGGGCTCTTAATGATTTTGCCTTGTTTACAGGAAAACACATTGTCACTTTTCTCTTCCCGCCACAACATCACTGCATTTCCACTCTGAACAACAACAGTTTCTCTGGACAAAGTCACTGAAAGTATTGCCTAAATCATATTTTTCTCTCAAGTGTGTCATTAATATTCAGCTGAAAGTTTGAGGCACCTAAGACATCTTCCAGATCGTTCCATTTATTTCTCTGACAGATAAAAATTTCGAAGCCCCGCTGAGGTGTTTCCATTTGCTACGCTAACCTGCGCTCAGTGCATCGACCACTCATCCATGATTTGTGAAAGCAATTGACTTTCAGCTGAAACCGTCTCCCTTTCTTCATCCAGAATAGGCACACAGCTCAAACACAATCTGTGTTTTAACGTAATCACCAACATTCTCAGTTTGCTGCTGACCGTATTTAACAAGCTATTAATTGAAACTTTGCACGCTCATGCATAGTTACCATGCATTAACGTATCCTTAAGTTCAAAGTCATTAGCACTTTAAAATAAGTTTAAATTTGGCTTCTTTCATCAGTTGAACCTACTGTATACACAGCTCATGGAATTGAAGTCTACCAAACTTAACGACAAAATGATATGTATGAATGTGACCTGAGAGAATTATGATTCATGACCATGTGAAACCAACTACAACATTGCAGACTTAACCTATACATACTGAACTTTGTAAAAGCTTTGCTTTTGCTGTCCTAAACGCGCCATGTCTGGTACAAATCATCCCATCACAAATTATGTATTTTACTTTATGTCTGATATAAACAGGTTGCAGCTTCTAAAACATTGTTTCTTGTTATTGCATCGCTTATTGTCATCAAATCCCGCACATCAGAGAAAATACAGTAATTATCTGATACAGCAGCGTCAAGGGGAGATGAAACAGAAAAATGTAATGTTTAAGAAATCACCCTGATCAAGCGTGTTGCCTTTGATGTGAGTTGAAAAGGGGAAACGTAATACCCTCAGACTCTCACTAAATGAGGTGACCCAGTTGCTACTTGATCACTGTATCTTGTAAAAAATACTGATCCTAAGAGATGATCATCACACATCATTGTCGGGCACAACAATTCCCAGTGCATTTCCTAGTAAGGGTGCAACCCTGGTGAGTAATACTTGTATTTATATTCATTACATACACTCACCAGCAGCTTATAAAAGCCACTACATATTCATCATAATCTTCTTTAGAGAGCCTGCATACTGCACAGAACCAATGCTTTTAATCAGATGGCCCTTTTCACAGACTCTGGTTCATTTTTGCACCACAAATGAGAGGGGATGAATCATTACCCATGGGAGCGCCACATGAATCGGGCTCCCATTGAACAGTGTTAATGCTGATTAATGAAAGAGCATTGCAAATGGGAAAGCTGTACAGCAGTAACCTGCAAATAATACACGCCCAAATTCTCCGAATCTCTGTGTTGCTACACAGGAAAAGTCGAGAGGCAGTGTGAGCCACTTTAGCTAAGACAGAGCTATTACTTACTCATTCCACACAGATGCCTTCTGCCATGGCAACATCTATTAGACTTCGAGTTGGCTGACAGACTGCTAAACAGGAGAGCTTTGGTTCAATACATTTCAGGCCAGATTTCTGATCTGCCTGTTTCTGAGCTCCCTGGAGTAATCAAATTTAGTCTTGCATTTAGTGGTAAAACAGGCACTGACCCACAGAATGAAATGACCACAACACAGTGTGATCAATCAGTAATTAATTCCAAAATTACGCCATCAAGCCAGTGTAATTTTGTAGTCTACTATCAATACCTATTTTTTAGCCAGTGCAGAGTTTTGGAAGAAAAACTCATCACATGCTGGAGTGTAAGACACTTTTAAACATCTGTCCAATAAATGCATTGTAACTGCCTATCACAGACATGTGATAGATGTTCGCTCCAATTACAGCTTCCTTGTCTCTTCTTTGCAGCTTGCTGTGTCTCCATGGTGTGCTTGTACTCGAGAGTTTAGATTGCTCTCCACTGGGCACAGAGGCCCATGTCCTCATGACCCACTTATGACATTTGCTGCCAGAAATCATGGCAACTGCCATGCTACGCACTGTAATTTCATGTAACGGTCTGCTGTTAATAAATAAAATATGCAAACCAGGATAAAATCAAATAATAGCTCCCAAGTCTTTAATTTGCTTCTTAATGGCCCTTTAAAAGAGTATTTATTGAACACATTTGAAAAGAACGTCCCCACAGGCAGAGCAGTCACAAAACTGGAATTTTTCCACGACATAATGAGGCTGACTAAAAAATGCGTTTCTAGACTTAAATCACTTGAAATCTCGACAATGAAATACATTTGTAATAGTCTAGACATATGGGTACTGTATAGTATTAATCTGAATGTGTATTACAAACGGGCCGTTTAACAAGCTTAGGGTAGAAGTCAGGGTACAGTGGCTGGGATGTGTCAATTCAAAATGCAAACATGGTAAAACTGCTGCTTTTCTTGGAGAATTGATTGATTGGATGCTGGGATATAGATCAGACTGTTAGGGTGTGAACTACACAGGAGCCAGGAGGAGGATCCTCTTAATAAGACATGAGCTCCCCTGAAAACATGATGTGTGTTGGAAATCCTGGGGGTTCTCTAAAATATTGACAATATGCTATGTTTGCCATGCATTTCTATTTTTCTGTATCTTCATTATCATGGATCATGCGGAAAATTAGGCTATTAATGATGTATGATTTATGTTGTAAAAATATATGATATATAAAGAAATGAGTTAAAGTGAATGAGGGGTAGGACACTTTACAAGCTTCGGCTTCATCCTGCTCAATTTTCGGACACATTTTTTAAATCAGAAATGGTAATAGTATTTTTAATATTACTTGTAAACACTGTATGGATATTGTTGTTTTTCCTTTGGTGTGTTGCTACACACTTTTTATTTTATAGATATATATATATATATATATATATATATATGTGTATTTGGATATGTATGCATATGTATGTATGTATGTATATATAGGTACATGCTGTATGTGTATATGTATTTTTAGTTTTGTTCGAAATAAAAATAAATGAAATGAAAAAATGAAATGAAATGCATTAGGGGGATACATCACTAATATGATCACTAATAAAGATCCCCCCCACCACCACCTGAATGCCGTATCCTGACACGTAATAATGCACATTGTCGATGGATGACTTGTGTCACCAGTATGAAGTATACTTTAATGTCGTCACAGGACTGACTTGAAGAGTCTAAAAAGATGTCCACTGTTCAATCAATCAATCAATCAATCAATCAATTTTATTTGTCACATGAAATCGTAGGAGATACAATTCCAGTGAAATGTAATCCAATCAACTCCTTCAACTTGTGCATGATTCATGTTTTTCAGTGATGATTCAGTTTTAGATTAGGGTATTTAGCAAGGGTCTGAGGCAATGTCAGGGGATCATGCTAAACATGTGAAATTATTGGAGTTTTGATTTCCTTGTTTATCATTCGTCTAACCGGATTGATTTATTGATGCTTAGTGAAGATGTGTTCAAATGTGTAAATATATGTGTAAAATGGCAGTTTGAGACTAAAAAGAAACCTGCTGTCTGACCTGAGGAGTCGTTTACGATGGAGCATTAGGGCCACATTAAGGGGAAAAATATTAAGGAGGGCGATTTTTTAATTTATTTTGCATTTGGAGAATAAAGTCGAAATGTCGAGAATTAAGTCGAAATGGCGAGAATAATGTCAACCAAGTTTGTGTGGTTTCTCCTTCTGAACAGTCGCAATTTTCGGCACAATCTGTTTATGCGCTAAAAGAGAAATAATTTCCTTGTTATTAAAACCAATTTCACGAGTTCATATAGGCCTTCCCAATGCATTTTGTAGAAGACTATAGGTAAAGCTAGTAGTTTGGTTTATTCTAAAAAGTCCGACTTGATTTTTTAAATATCAAGTTTTTTCTCGACATGTCGACTTTATTCTCAAAATGGTATTTTCAACTTTATTCTCGTCATGTTGACTTTATTCTCGAAATGCAAAATAAATGAAAAATCTTCCTCCTTATTTTTTTTTTCCCTTGATGTGGCCTTAATGCTCCGTCGCAGTCTTTGTCTCACATTTCCAGACCTATCTCCGCAGCGCTGTGGAGGAAGGTCTGGCAACAGGAGCATACACTCCTGGATAGGAGAAAAAACAGTCAAGGGTTGTTTGCATTTCTTTTACAGCAACACCAAAGATTCTTTTGTACCTTAAAATAATGTTTCCAAAATCGTTTCAGTGGTTCATCAACTCGTAACAGGGTGAACGGCACTTCTGCATTCGCTTTGCGGCCCTCCATCGGCTGTAACCGCACGATGCAAGTTTGCCAGATTGGGTAGCGGATCTGTAGTTCGAATGAGACATACAACAGCGGTAATGGACAATTCCGCTTCCAACCTGTAGGGGGACCGAAGAGGAAAAGTGCTTTGGTGTTTGCTTCAACCAATCACAATCGTCTTGGGCGGTGCTAAACTCCGGACGCAGCGAGCATGGCTCTGCAAAATGGTCTTGGGAAGGATTGTGTTTAGGTGGAACATTTGCACCCCACAAAAGAAAACACCACGTACAATATTAAATTAAGTTAAGTGTTCACACAATACACGTGAGCTATATAAATGATCTGGATACATGGTTAAAACATAATTTGTAAACCAGTGTCTCGCTGTGTATTTTGTACTTAGCAAATCCCCACCAATAGGTCCCAAAACGTCCCAGTTAGAGTAAACATATTCCGTAAACGTATTCCTTGCAAATCTTTACAATCCTCCTTGAACGAACCAAGCAGGCCTGCCTTGTTGCCATTTTCAGTGTGTAAATGTTGCTCAGAGGTTCCGGTCAATGTTCCTAGATGCGACGGGAGTTTATAGTAAACACAAAGAAAGCGGAAAGTGAGGGACATCTGGCGGTGCCGAAACTATCCGGTAAATAAATCGTCGTCGATCCAGACTAGAGGAGTCTCTCTCATTAACACAGCTGATTAGCCCATTTTCTAACATGGTCTGCTGCTGGGTCTTTCATCTAACTTGTTCTCCCTACAAAACGTCACCAACCAGTCTACACAAATTTTCCTGGCACTGTGTTGGTTTCCTCGCAATAGTCGGCAGCTCCTGAGTGACAACCATATCCTCACCCTTGGATCACAAGCAGCAATCTTATCAATCGCCTCAAGCACTTTGATATCTATGATGTTTATCTTCACAAGTAAACAGCTCTGAGGTTTTCTCGACAGCAGCACAGAGACGTACAGCTGGAAAGACAGACGGGAGGGTGAACCTGCCAGGGACAGACATTTTTTTAATGGGAGGCTCCGAAAATTAGAATATGACAAGCTGGGGAAATATCACAGATTACAAATTTGAAACTGCAGCTGCTTGTTTGCACATGCTGAAACTGATTTGTATATTGTAGGTGAAAATGAGCAATGCAGTACAGTGATAAATATGTCTTCTAAAAAGTATGCCATAGTAAACAACAGCACATTCCTAGTTAATAACACCCCACATTTCCTACAAAACAACCATAACTGCTTGAATTTAAAGCACTTCCAGCTTCCAGTACTCTGTAATTAATACAAACAATAAAGTCACATTCTAACAGAAGAGATGAGTAAGCCAGATAATTATTGCAGAGATCCACAAAAAGCATCTAATGCTGAGGTAAGACATTACCATGCTAAACATTGCAATTATAAAACTTTTCTTTTTATCTGGAGACTGATGCTTTCTACCCTCAAGGTTGGAAGTTTTTATGACGCTCGTTGCTCCTGGATAGCTCTGTTCTCTATTTCTGAGCATTTGAAAATGCTCGCAGTTTTCTTTAAGTCTTTGTTCTAAAACAAGACAATGAAACAGAGTTTTTAAGGGTAAGGCTGACGTTATTCTACATTTTTTACATTGGTTCCTTAAAACACCACAAATATACGTTTCATTTTCTAAAAAGGCTCAATAATTTCTTCAAACAGCTGGGCACTATAGGTTTTAATAAACATTACTCAAACTGGAAAAAGAGAATTTGTAGGGGACTGTTTTCAGACGCAGATTAATTAACATGTGATGCTCTATTGCGTTTGATTTTCAGCAGCAGGGCGAAGTATGTGTGGGAGTGCCTCAAAATGAACTACAATGCCCATGTTTATTGTAATGAAGGACCATGTCACCCCACTCACCATGTAACAGAGTGGCTCATTTTGTGCTTTTAACAGTTTTTGAACAACACAGGAGCTCTATGGCACTGAGGAAAAAGCTACTGGCATTGGCTACAGAAGCAATACTTGTTTGTAGGACCAATTAATTGATGCTTCTGATCCGATTTTCATGGGATTTGTTGACAAAAAAAAAAAAATGGACTTTCACCACCAGCATTATCTTTTCAAAACCAGAAATCTGAACATCTGATGAAGTCATCTTAGACTCACTGGTATTGATCAATAAACCCCATCAAAGCTAGCCCAGCAGATACTGTATAATCATGATAAGCTGGTAAAAGCCGTACTACTGCCCTTCCCCTTTGTTAAGGAAGTATTTAACAGCTGGTGTTATGGCTTGCTGAAAGCGAATATCTTCAGAAGGCCATAGGGAGCGCAGAAGCAGAAAATTAAGTAAATTGTGACGCTACATGCCTGAACACGAGAATTATCTTTCCGTTTCTTCACCACATTCAAAGGCTGCCCAAACATGTGTGACAGAAATGCACTGGGGGAGGACTTTTTTTTCTGTCTTCGCCTTTGAACTACAGAGATGCTCCCACTGCTCTCAGCATATAAAGCTCAGGCCTTCTTACTCTCAGGACCAAGTCCTCATGATGAATAGCTGCAGTGCCTCTTAAAGTAGGCCTTAGTTCACAGTCTCCCTATCTCTCTATGTACCAAAAAAGACACAAATAAAAATAAATAATTGTTGATGTGTGATATTGTCATTTCTTGAATATAAAAAAATAGTAAGTGAGGGGATTTTTTATCAGTTATTGAGAGCGTTTTTCTCAGAAAAAATAAGGAATTCCAAGGTTGGTGTGCAGATAACAGTGCAAGCGCCATACTTAGCTGGTTTACTTTGCATCATCTTTTCCAACTCTCTCACTTTTTCAGTAGCTTTGTAAATAACTCTACAATGTTGCAACATTTTGTTAATATCAAACATAAAAAGCAGTGCTTTTTAACCCTAATGCCTTCATCATACCAAATTAAAAACTGAAAAGATCTTTAAAAAAATGTCATGACACATTATGACACATCATGCCCGATGGACAGTATTATTTTAGATTTCCTATGTGGCTAATATTGCATAAAAATTGGATCCGAAATAGAAAGTGAACTCTTAACAATGTGTTGTGTTTTTATTATGTGATAATGACAATGTAATAAACCAAAAATATCCACTAAAAAGGACTACAGCTCTGTCATAGATTAACACCACTGATAGCATATAGACATAACTTGAAGCTGTAAAATGTAAAATGATTTTTTTAGGATAAGAGAAAGTGTTTTTGTCATTGTTGCCAATTAATGCAAACTAATGCCAGAATCATAAAAAATGTCCTTCCCTTTAGTGTGAATATCAGATAATTACAACCCTTCCCTTCCCTCACCATGGAAGATCAAACTAGATTGAGGGCACTCCTACAAAAGTGATTTTGATGAGAACTTGATTTCTGCTGGACCATTCCCTTAATTTACATCTCTTTTCTGAAATACAACTCCCCTCTCTGGTTTGTGCATTTCAGCAGGGCCTGACTGCAATAATACCCTTGTGAAATTATCAAATAAATAACCTTAGTCTCTGTCTGCCAGCCCCAGACAGTTTGGTCTCTGGTATTTGGCATTCACAAATGGCATGTTATGCTGCCGAGTGGGACGTCGTAAACAAACATTTGATCATGGATGGCGGTGACAACAACCCACAGAACACTTGTAGTGCTACCACTGGTGAGCGAAACCCTGACGGATGGAGCCGGGGCTTCACGGTTGTCCCTTTAGTGATGCAGAGATGAAGGCAGAAAAGTAAATAAACAACTAAAATGTCAGCACTTGAATGTCTCAGAGGCATTAGCTGCACTACCGTTTGCATTACAGCAGAAACGGGGCCTCGCCCCATCAGCTAAATTTGGCCAGCAAAGCCTTTTTTTTCCTGTAGGCAGAAGCTCCATTAGTTCCTCTGAGGGGGCACTTTACAGACAACTTTGCCGCATGTGCTACTGCAGACACAACAAATTCCATTCCATGAAGATATGTATAATTCAAAGTGCACATTTTTATTTGTCCTTGGCCAGTTGTGGATATGGTGCTTTTACGTGTCCAATGACATGTGATTCAATCACATACTTCGCTGTGCACGATGTTTCAGCTTCAGCATGTCATGCTATGTTTAAAGGGGCCACTTTAAAAGCAGAAAAGGTTTGCTGTTGGTTTTTAGAACTTCATTGAACCGTTCAATCGACCTCACATTCAAAACAAATTCTAAATAATTTCTCAACCCGACATCAAAACAGGGAATAATTAAAATGACACCGTAAACATGCAATCTATAACCGCTTCCAATTTCATGGTTGTTGTTTTTTGACCATTCTTGTTTTACTTAATAATTGTAAAGATACAATGAAAGATATTCTGTACCTGTAGTATGCTGTACATGTAGTACAGTAGTAGTACCTGACTAGCTACACTCTTTTCCTTGTATTACTTCTTTCCAGTGGTGGAGAGGAGCCAGAGCTGGCCACCAAGAAAGACAAGTTTTGTGTTTCCTGGTCTGCCAGTCAAAGGTTGTTGGTGTGTGTGTGTGTGTGTGTGTGTGTGTGTGTGTGTGTGTGTGTGTGTGTGGCTGAGGTTGGGGGGGTATGTCAATAATCTGGGGGATTGCACACCCTCCCAGCACTGTGCTAGATCCAGGCCCGTTCTCTATTTAAAGTGTATTTGGAATGAAGCGAAAAAAAACTGTGTAGTAGTTAGAGTGAAAATATTCACCATGGCTCAACAGAAGACCCCATAGTACTGTATGGAAACCAAAGATGATCAATCGAAAAGGCCAAAATAAAGATGTTGCAATAATTGCAACAGTGTTGTGACATTTTGACAAGTTTGACACTCGACAGTGTCTGGAAATGCAGTGCAGAGACACTGTAATGAGCGCTTAGCACAAATGACAGACAACGCAGCCGAAGACGTTCACTTGGCAGAGTGATGCAAAAAAGACCCAATGCTCATTATGACAGTCAGACAAAAGAACGCCCATCTGATAGTAAACAGAGCGGCCAGGCCATGCGAGAGGACCCGGCCAACGGGGACATTATCAGCAGACTCAGTAATACAGTCATTTCTAACTGAAATGAAAAAAGGCAACAATGTGCCCCACAGTATGGTCCAGTAGTCAGGATTTGGCCTAATCTGACAATTCACTGGAGGAGAAAAAAAGGAGTGGAAAGCAGGCTTTTCTGGAGCTGCATGGATAGATACATGGATAGAACTACTGATCTAGTAGTTTTCTTTAGTTATGCAGCGATGATAACATAGACAGGAACATTCAATGTTTTATACATGAAAAAGAAAAGCAGAATGTTTTTTGTAGGCTAAACAAGTATTTGCAGCCATGGGAAAGATCTATCTGTAACGAGTCGAGTGATGTCTGTTACTATGGAAAATATCGAGACAATATAATTACAGTGTACAGGAGAGGCTTTTAAGAGGCTCAGCATTTTCGTCTTAAGTTAAGGTATAGAAGTTTAAATGTCAGTTGTGTTCCTACTTGCTTTGACTGGATTCTTGCTTCTTACTGTACTAGAAAACACAATTACAGGCCTTAAAACAGAGGCTGTTTGTCTCTGCAGCAGATGAAAAGGGTCTTGTGGGTCTTGTGGTGGGTTTTAGCTTAACAGGATGTCACCACCAGCATGTGTATACTGAAAAAAAATAGACAAGTGTGTATTTTACACACTTTTTCCTCCAATAAACAAATGCTAATGGGAGAGACAGGTAAAACCAGGACAAGACACAACGCCAAGACATTACACCACAAGCTGCTGTGCATCCAAGAGCACAGAACCACCAACATACCTCAGCTAAAAATATTTTTTAATCCAAAAGAAGACAGACACATAAAATACAGAGAACATCTAGTTCTGCCTCAGAGAGAGAGAAATGTGTTTAGAGTGATTACAACCTGCGTGATTCAGGATTTTTGCTTCACTATTCAAATTGTCAAAATTGACTTTTATACATTTCCAACATATGGGTTGTTACATGATGGAGCAGAACAGCTGGAATTGCGTGACCTGCTGTATGTGACCTGACATCACAACATTACTGTACTGCTACTATGCAGCCATATCTTGCTGCTTTTGGCCAACATGTTACTTCAAGCTCTGTGTGATATCACCAATGTTCATGTTGTGACTAGATGTGACCTTGGCAGACACACTGTCTATAGTGCTCACGCTGTCTGGAAGTAAACACATTAGTCATAAGGCCCTGACACACCAACCCGATAATTGGCCGTCGGACAGTCTGGCGAGGTCAGTGACTCGAGTCTGTTCGGTGTGTTCCGTGCTGTCGTCCATCAGAGGAGCCATCGGCGTTCATTTTGGCTGACCTTACTTGCTGGGCCGGAGGGCAGGCAGTCGGACTCAATGACCAATCTGATTGGTGGAATGCTAACCCGGAAATGACGAGCGAGATGAGCGGGACTAATCCTCTCAAAATCTGATGAAAATCTTTTAAATTGACCTTTGTTGATCTGAAATGAAGACAGATTCAGCAACTGCATGGCCTATTACTCACTTAAAATGTTTTCAGAAACAGTTTCGGTGAACTATCTTCGTAAAATATGAGATCGCATTCCGAACGAAGCCGCCATTATGCCCGGTTGAAAAATCCAGGAGCAGCCAGACCCACGTGACGCGTTCGTCCAATCAGCTGCCGGTTTTCTTTTTTTGGGCGAAAATACAGATTAGCGCCGCCTGCTGTTATGGAGACGTACTATGTCTTGCGCACGCGCAGAACGTACTCTCAAGTCAGCGTCGCTTCGGTGTGTTCTGAGGCACTTTTTGGACCTCGGGGAGCTGACTGATCAGTCCGAATGCCTTTTCTGCCAACTGTCGGCCGTCGGGTTAGTGTGTCAGGGGCTTTAAACCATGTTTGCCACATTTAATTAAATTGATTGTCCAGCTCCTATTTCATTGTAAAGACCTTTGCTATTTGCTTCTAGTTCCATCACAATGTTGTATGAACTGTATGTCAGGGCTACAACTAACATTTATTCAATGAACGTGTTGATTCTTTTTTTGACCGGATTACTTTGCAGTGTGGGGCAGTAGATAACATCAGACCAGATCTTCAGATTTACTCGCAACATTGGAACCATTATGTTTAAAATATAAAGCCATAAACACTCTGAGGGCTAATTAACTGATCACCAGACAGCAACTTACTGCAGATAATCAACAATCAGTAGATTGTTGTCAAGAGGCATCAGTCATACATATTGCATGAACCTCTCTCTCCACATTCCCTACCTTCTGATGTATAGCTCAAAGTGAAGACAATTACGTTTTGTTACTGCAAAAAAATGTTTCACTTGCTTCACTACAAATAAACCTGACCTGGCCTTTCAGTGTTCCCATAACAAGGCAGTCCTGAAAGTGAACACAAATCCTGACACATAACCTTAGCAACCTATGCCCCTTTTTTTCCTCCTTTTGTGTGTCTCGCCCTCTCAGTCGCACACACACACACACACACACACACACACACACACACACAGGACACACATCCAGCAGCATGGCGGCAACAGCATTAGAGGCGTCCTTTGGGAGGACAATTATTCTAAGTAGTTTTCCCATCAACCAAAGCCATGGGCAGAAGACCCTTGGGTGAGCCAGAACCTTTCTGAGGAGGCAATCGGGGAAGAAGCCACTGTCCAATTTATTTGATAAGGCGAGTAGAGCTCAGACCTGCCAACAGATGCAGAGGGGAAGAAAATTGGGGCTGTGTTGCAACCTAGCTGCATACATTTTCAGAGTTCAAATCACTATGCAAACATAGTGATTATAATAATATTTCAGCCATGGTTCAGGTTTGATATTCAAAGTTCAGGGTGCAATGGACAACTGTTAGCTTTCAGTATACTGCACCGACTAAGTGATCAAGCAAAAGTACTACTAGTCATTGGAGCATGAGATAGCAGGGCTGCGTCTTGTGAGGAGCAGTGATTACAGTATAGTGAAAATTGGCAACTGAGCTTCCCTTCAAGGTACTGACAATAGGAGATTAAATTCAAAGATCTTTTCAAGATGGGGGTGGTGTCAGCACTCCTGATGTTCTCAACTTTTCCCCGGAGGAACTTCTATTTCAAATTGGACAGCTTTGAGTAAAACTAGCTCCCTCTGGGGATCCTCACACACACAGAAGCCAGTGTAAAAGAAATGCTATCCCTCTCTGGGGAAAAACACACACACACACACACACACACACACACACACACACACACACACACACACACACACACACACACACACACACTCAAACTCACCCAGTAACAGAAATGATGCCTTCACAAGAAATAAACAAATCACAGACAGCATTGTGTCATACAAAAGCTTTGAAATTATCATACTGTGCATGGATTTAACTTGTTGAAATAAATACAAATGCATATGTTACGGATTTTGATTCAGGGGGTCTATGATGTCCTCCCAACTCCATCCAACCTGTGCACATGGGGCAAAATAGAAACACCTGCATGCCCCCTTTGTTCCAAAATAGGAACATTAGAACACATTCTGAGCAGCTAATCCAAGGCGCTGGGTGAGGGCCGGTATCGATGGAGGCACGAGCAGGTCCTCAAACCCATCGCTGAGGCAATCAGCAAGGGGATCAAGGACAGTAGATACACCAAAGCTACAGCCAATGCCATTCACTTCATCAGGGAAGGACAAAAGCCAGAGAAGACACCGAAAAACTGCTCTGTAGGTTTGCTCTCCACGGCCCGAGACTGGGCGATGACAGTCGACCTGGAAAGGCAGCTGAAAATCCCAACACACATCACCCAGTCCAAATTGAGACCTGACATCATCTTGGTCTCTGAGGCCACAAAACAACTAATCCTGTTAGAGCTGACAGTGCCCTGGGAGGAAAGGATGGAGGAGGCTCAAGAGAGAAAGAGGGAGAAATATCAAGAACTGGTGGAGGATTGTCGGAGGAACGGATGGAGGACCAGGTGTATGCCAGTAGAGGTGGGCAGTAGGGGATTTGCCAGTCCCACCTGAGCAAAGCCTATGGCATGCTGGGCATAACAGGTGCTAGCCGAAGAAGAGCCATAGGCAACAACATGGAGGCAGCAGAAAAAGCATCCAGATGGCTCTGGTTAAAGAGGGGAGAGCAGTGGGGGCAGTAGAATGCCACTTGGACACAGGCCGGGGTCTGATCAGCCTCGGTCGGGTTACCAGGACGAGGGTGTCTGTTGCAAGACCCGAAACACCCAGTGACTCCTGGAAACAACACTGATGATGTGTCTAAGGTTGTGCATCAGAAGATGTTTTGTAACTGAAATACTCTGGGAGCACCAGTGACAACCAGGAATAGACTGGGTGACAACCATGAAGAAGGTGGTGACATCTGGAGAGACAGAAGACGGCCGGAGAGACGGCAACCCGGGGTGGAGAGGGTTGGCAGCCCAAACCACTTCTTCCGTAAGGAAGAACCCAAAAGCAAGCTACAAAACCTACAAAAGAAAGATACCCCCAGGGGTACCCAAGAGGGAGGAGCCAGGCCCGGAGTCAACCCACAGTGCCCGGAGCCTCCTAGTGTCGTCAACACCTGCTGCCAGCAGCTCACCTGCCACCATAACCCAAGAGACAGCATCTCCTGACAATCCACAGGGCCTCCAAAGCCAGCATGCTTCAGCCATAACAACTGGCTGTGCCCCTTCGGTCCAACCAAGAATCCAGTGGCCCAAATCATCCAAGAGAGTTGAGTGGCAACAATTTGAGGAAGATGTAAGCCAGGTCCTGGAAGTGACAGACAAAGGGGACGTGGACCACCGACTAAGAACGATGACCACCCTCATAGTGAACATCGCAGCTGAGCGATTTGGAACCGAGGCACCCAAGCCTGCTCCATCTGCATATACTCTCAGCCACAGAGTAAGGAAAATCCAAGGCCTCAGGGCAGAACTCAGACTGCTAAAGAGGCAATACAAGTCAGCGGGGGAAGTCGAGAGAGCCGGCCTAGCGGACCTGAGAGCAATCCTAAGGAAACAACTCTTGACCTTACGGAGGGTAGAGTTCCACAGAAGGAGGCGGAAGGAGAGAGCCAGGAAGAGGGCAGCATTCTTGGCCAATCCATTCAAGTTGACCAAGCAGCTCCTTGGCCAAAAGAGGGCTGGCCGCCTCACCTGCTCCAAGGATGCCATAAATGACCACCTCAAGGCCACATATAGTGACTCCAGCAGAGAACAACCGCTGGGTTCATGCGATGCGCTGATAACACCACCAGAGCCTTCATCAGACTTCGACCTAAAAGGATCCCAGCCTAAGGGAAGTGGAGGAAGTGGTGAGGAGAGCAAGATCGAGCTCAGCACCAGGCCCAAGTGGAGTGCCCTATAAGGTGTATAAGAACTGCCCAAAGCTACTACAATGGCTTTGGAGGGCCCTGAAGGTGATCTGGAGGAGAGGGAAGATCGCCCAGCCATAGAGGTATGCTGAAGGAGTGTGCATACCAAAAGAGGAGAAGTCTGAGAACATCGACCAGTTTCGGGTCATCTCCTTGCTCAGTGTGGAGAGTAAAATCTTCTTCAGCATCGTGGCCAAGATGCTCTCCAACTTCCTGTTGAGCAATAAGTACATCGACACGTCTGTGCAAAAGGGAGGCATACCAGGAGTTCCTGGTTGTCTGGAACATATGGGCGTGGTAACCCAGCTCATCAGGGAAGCAAGAGAAGGCAGAGGGGACCTGGCTGTACTGTGGCTGGACCTTACCAACGCCTATGGCTCAATACCCCACATGCTGGTGAAGGTCGCACTGGAGAAACACCATGTACCGCAGAAGGTGAAAGATCTCATCCTGGACTATTACAGCAAGTTCAGCTTGAGAGTCTCCACTGGTCAGCTAACATCTGATTGGCACAAGCTTGAGGTGGGGATAATCACTGGCTGTACCATCTCAGTGACCCTCTTCGCGCTAGCAATGAACATGCTTGTCAAGGCAGCTGAAACCGAGTGCAGAGGCCCCCTCAGCAAGTCTGGAGTAAGGCAACCTCCCATAAGAGCCTTCATGGACAACCTCACAGTGACAACAACGGCGGTACCAGGAGCCAAGTGGATCCTCAAGGGGTTGGAGAGACTCACGGCATGGGCACGTATGAGCTTCAAACCTGCAAGTCAAGGTCTCTGGTTCTAAAGAAGGGGAAGGTTACAGACAGATTCCGCTTCAGGCTGGGAGAACACCAGATCCCGTCAGTCACAGAGAAACCAGTGAAGAGCCTTGGGAAGGTCAACTGCAGCCTGAACGACAGAGACTCCATCAAGGCAACCGGTGCTGACCTGGAGGGATGGTTGAGAACAGTGGATAAGTCGGGGCTCCGTGGAAGATTCGAGGCTTGGGTTTACCAGCATGGAATCCTCCCAAGAATCCTCTGGCCTTTGCTTATCTATAAGGTCCGCATGACTGTGGTGGAAGGTTTTGAGCAAAAGGTGAGCACCTATCTACGCAGATGGCTGGGTCTGCCGCGTAGCCTAAGTAACATCGGGCTATATGGGAACACCAACAAGCTCAGGCTCCCTTTTAGCTCAGTCAGGGAGGAGTTCATTGTTGCACAGGCACGGGAACACCTGCAGTACTCTGGATCCAGAGATGCCAAAGTGTCCGGCGCAGGGATTGTTGTGAGGACAGGGAGGAAGTGGAGCTTAACAGCGACCCGATATGACTCTGCCAGCGGAAAGGAGAGGCAGAGGCTGGTACAGGAGGAGGTGCAAGCTTCAGTCGAGGAAGAGCGAACTAGCAGAGCAGTGGCCATGCGGCAGCAATGCACCTGGATGAAGTGGGAGCAGGCAATGGAGCAAAGTGTCACCTGGAAGGACATCTGGAAGTGGAACCCCCAGAGGATCACATTTTTGATTCAGGGGGTCTATGATGTCCTCCCAAGTCCATCCAACCTGTGCACATGGGGCAAAATAGAAACACCTGCATGCCCCCTTTGTTCCAAAATAGGAACATTAGAACACATCCTGAGCAGCTGATCCAAGGCGCTGGGTGAGGGCCGGTATCGATGGAGGCACGACCGGGTCCTCAAACCCATCGCTGCGGCAATCAGCAAGGGGATCAAGGACAGTAAATACACCCAAGCTACAGACAATGCCATTCACTTCATCAGGGAAGGACAAAAGCCAGAGAAGACACCGAAAAACTGCTCTGTAGGTTTGCTCTCCACGGCCCGAGACTGGGCGATGACAGTCGACCTGGAAAGGCAGCTGAAAATCCCAACACACATCACCCAGTCCAAATTGAGACCTGACATCATCTTGGTCTCTGAGGCCACAAAACAACTAATCCTGTTAGAGCTGACAGTGCCCTGGGAGGAAAGGATGGAGGAGGCTCAAGAGAGAAAGAGGGAGAAATATCAAGAACTGGTGGAGGATTGTCAGAGGAACGGATGGAGGACCAGGTGTATGCCAGTAGAGGTGGGCAGTAGGGGATTTGCCAGTCACTCCCTGAGTAAAGCCTACGGCATGTTGGGCATAACAGGTGCTAGCCGAAGAAGAGCCATAGGCAACAACGTGGAGGCAGCAGAAAAAGCATCCAGATGGCTCTGGTTAAAGAGGGGAGAGCAGTGGGGGCAGTAGAATGCCACTTGGACACAGGCCGGGGTCTGATCAGCCTCAGTCGGGTCACCAGGACGAGGGTGTCTGTTGCAAGACCCGAAACACCCAGTGACTCCTGGAAACAACACTGATGATGTGGCCAAGGTTGTGCATCAGAAGATGTTTTGTAACCGGGTTTGCCACATTAACTTTGAGACATACAGAATGATCACTGCAAAACAAATGAGACGAGTGTGCTGAAATGATTAATGGATTATTAGATCAAAAGAAAATTTTTAGTGATCATTTATGAAGGTTCCAGCTTCTGTAATGTTAGGATTGCAGTGTTTTCTATCTCATATTATTAGTACCTGAAATACCTCAAGTTTATATGTTGTTTGGACAAAATAAGCATTTGCAAGATGACATGTTGGACTCTGAGAACTTACAATGGGCATGTCTGATTATATTGTTATTCATCCTCATATTTTATTAAGAAAACAATTAACTGTTCCCAAAAATAATTTATATATTAATACATATTAAAAATAATCATTAGCTACGGCCTTAAATGACGTAAAGAGGGTAGACCACACACAGCATTTTACGTGGCATGGTTTTTGATTAGATATGATCCAAAACATGCTAGTTTGCTTTATGGCACAAAACAGGAAATTGATGCTAATCTTTAAAGTCACAGTATAGGGGTTGAAAATATCTGACTTTGATACCACCTGGTGGTGGTATCAAGAAAAGGCACAGTGGAAAACTGCAATGGAATCCGCAATTATGGAGCTGCATTCTCAATAAGTATACTATCTGAAAGGTGTTTTAGTGTTCTGGACTCTAAAGGTAAGGCATTCTCAGTCTATGAAATATAATTCTGTTCCTGAATACTGTTAACAACAGTCCATGCCATCTCTCAAGTAAAGGTTGATACCATGCACAGTAAATGACAATGTACAATACACATTCTATGTATGGAGCCCAGGAAGAAAAGTGCTGGTGAGAAAGAAGCTGAAGATTTTAATAAACCAAGAAACAAACAAACACAATGTGCTTGTTGGCGCTGAGAGGGTGCTGTAAATCAATTGTGGACTGGGCCTTTAAATTTACCTCACACTCTATGGCAGTCTTTCAAGTGGTGAATCTCAGAGAAACCTAAATCTGTTAGATGATCAATGTCTCAGACAGGTCATGTTGCAGACAGGATGAAAGCAGACAGAGCAAGAAGAACCACCGCAGATTCCTACTGGACTTGCAGCTCAACCTTCAGCCACAAAATAAACATCCATCTTTGATTCATACAGCAACATGCAGCCAGCTTTCTTGTGCCTCTCCTACAATCAATTTTAAAAACATCTTCGGTAATCCGAGGCAAACAGAAATCCTCCGCACACAGTGCTGGCAGCAGCCTTCTGAATGATGTCAATTATCCCGGAACAAATGACAGCAATACACATGAGAATCGCTCCGAGCTATCTGACATACCCTTACCTTGCAGATCTAGTTCTTTCAAATGCAAATCTGCCTTTATTTCCCCTAGGCACAGGAATTCGTCCCTGTACATCTACTTTATATCAAATTGGTAGAGCAAGAGAAACATCCCTCAAGAAAAAAGCGTGCATACAGTCTAAAGTAGCCAATAATCTGCCCAAGAGGGATAGAGGCTCCACCTGAACGTCACCGAGACGTCTTTGAGTATATTGCAGAGCTGCCTGCGCTCTGAATAGAACTAAGGAGGGGAATGTTCAAGGAGATGAGTGAAATCTTCTAGACGTCTCTCCACATGGAGTTTAAAATGAAAATGGGAAGAGGTGTTTCGAGAAAGATGACATACAAAGAAATCACATGCCCATATAGCTGTCATTATCTGCTAAAAAGTATATGCTGGCCTGCATCCCGGTAGACTGGTAGTCTGAGGAAGTAGTTTCCTGGCAGAGAAAACATCTGCGTCTTTTAAAGCCTTGTACATTTCTCATCTCTTCCATAACATTCCACAGACTGTGTAAATGTCTTGCACCATCTCAGTTTCTAAACTCTACATGTCTTTTATGCCCTTGACTACAACTTCACCAAAGGTTTATCCAGTCCCCAGCACTGACTTTCTACTTGCCCTTACTGAATGGACATCTCTCTATTTGGAACCTTTATTACTTCAAAGAAATTTTGTATTTCCATGGGACTGAGATGTCATTCAGTTTGCCCACTGCACTAACAGGACTACATTCCTAATATTGACCATAACTCCTTCCATTTTTTAAAACCAAAGGGTACAGGGTACGACCTTCACAGAAAATCCAGTTCTTTGTTTTCTTTTTTCATTTCCTCATGGTCAAAGCTACCAGTTATTGCCCCAAAAATGCACTCCTGGTCAGGCAGTTTAATCAGGCTTTCCATTTATTCAGTTGAAAAGCATGCCTAAAAGAACACAAGCTTTGGGAAATTGATCGAGGCAAATGTCAGGTGAGGTGTGGAATGGATGAAAACTACCCTGCAGCATTTTAGAGAGATGATTCAGAATACCTGAACAATCAAAAGAGAGAAGAAATGTACCAAACAATTGACAACAGTGTGAAACATCTCATAATTTCATCCCATATTGCCTTCTTGACATGCAGTTGCAGACTGCTACCTGAACTTAAATAATAAGCAAAATATTGAATCTAAATATTTTGACTTTCATTAGGTAGTGCAGTGCCCGTTCAAAACGTGCCTGTTGGGAACGGGCCAATTGCTTGGAACCGCTCATCCAAACAACTTCACTCGACACTTTGCGCTTCTTTGGGTCCTGAGCAATTCACCTGCCATGACATAGTTGCGTCCCCTAGCAATGCGAGAGTATACGCTGCATTTGATACCAGCTAGCAATACACCCGCCAAGTGTGAAGTTGATTGGATGAACGGTTGTCAAGAAATTTGAAAGGCAAACATACAGACAGACAGAGACTCCTTCCATTGTAGTTAGATACACTGCAAACTGACATTAGACTCTCATGGGCAGTGGCATAGGGATCAGAAGATAAATAAAAGAAAAATAACAGAAATGGAATAGACAGAGTTGACATGGACTGCAGCAATTAAATCAAATAATTGAAAACATACAAACACAGAACCCAACTATCCATCCAACCTAGAACTGAATCCCTGTTTACTACAATAAGGCTGCGAAAGGCAATGTGACAGTTGTAATTGTCTGTCACATGGCTGCTACTGCCAAAGAAATAGCTGTTAAACCAAAATGATACTTTCCTGAGTGCATTCAAAAATGTGTGTTTTACATTTAAAAGTCTGCCAGGCACAGCCAGAGAAATACTATAAATCTCTTGGGTTATTGAAGCCCACCGTAGGAAGTTACAACAGAAATTGGATAAACTTTCTCAGCTACCATGCTTGGGTTAATCAATTGTTTCATACAACCATGTTGGTATTATGTAATGTTCAATTACTACATGCTGAGGTTAAAGTTCTGAGAGTGGTAGCACAGGCAATGTAACCCAATACTGCCCTCTAACATATTTACTATTAAAAAAAAACAACAACCATGATTCAATTCACACATGACACAATAATTTGGCAAAAAAAGAACATGAAAACCTTTTTAAAGCCAAAGACCAGACCATCTACCCCTCCCATTGTGCCTTAATATGCCACCAACTCTGTTTACTCTACTTCTAATAACTCAGTAAAATTAGCTAATATTTAAATTGTGTTGTACTTAAATGCACCTAAACTGTTTGCTAATTACCATCCCTAATTACATTTTCAAAATGTTCACTTAGTGAACTTACTTATATATAATGATACAGACTTGTACAAATGGGATAATAAGGTTGGAGGAACACATTCTACACTTACTAAATATCCAAAGTAAATAAATACTACTAAGCACTTGGAGAAAGAACTTTTTGAATGGAGGCCTGGCTATACAAGACCACCAGGAAATCAGTTTCTTGGGTTGTTGTTCTTGGAAGGTCAGCAGTATTCCATATATTCTAAGTCAATTAGGGACAAAGCAGTTCCCACATACAGTACACAGGCTGCTTTGGATAACTCCCTGTGGGCATCTCATTCAAATGCAAACAGTGTGATTGTGTACCCGATCTCTAAAAAAAGGCACCATTCTCTCCTCTCCTATGCATTTCGTTATCAGGAATCATGCATAATGATAAAATTATCTAGATGCTAGATCCATGCAATGAAGATATGGTAAAGATTTATGCTACAAAGCTACAAAGCTAAAAAGACTCCAGAGGCCCGTCTGAAAACTAAAGGGGACAGAGCATTTGCAGTCAGGGCCCCGAGGCTCTGGAACGATCTGCCCGAGGAAATCAGGTCAGCTGAGTCAGGGGTCTCCTTTAAGTCCCTTCTTAAAACACACTTTTATCAAAGCCCTTCCTGATTTTTTTTTTAGCTTGAACATCCTTTGAACTGTCTGCCTGTCTTTTATTTCTTGTAAAATTGTTTTTCCTATTCTTACCTCACTATACAGGTTTTTATACACCAAATAGTTTTTTATTTGTATTCTTTAAAACCTGATCATTGACTGACCTGGTCAGTTTTATTTTGCTGTTTTGTGAAGCACTTTGTAATATTGATTTTGAAAAGTGCTCTAACTTACTGTACATTCACACAAGCAGTTGCTCAGTACAATCAGTCCTGGTAGCCACTAGCATCTTCCAAGTATAACCACGGACAGCTCTGCTGATGTAGTTGCTTTGCTCAAGGGCAACTCAACTTATTTACTTCCCACCAAGCACCAACCTTCAAATGGTAAATCAACTGCATTTATATAGTGCTTTTTTTAGTCTTAGCGACCACTCAAAGTGCTCTACACTAAAGGCACAATTCACCCCATTAACACACATGTATACATTGGTGGCTGAGGGTACGTTACAAGGTCCTCCTCCTCATCAGACAAACATTCATGCACATTCAGCAATTTTGGGGTTCAATCTTGCCACAGGACACTTTGACATGTAGACTGCAAGGGCCGGGGATGGTACCACCGACCTTGCGATTGGTAGATGACCGCCTCACCAATCACAGCCGTCCACAAACCCACCTGTTTATTCTTTGTTATTTTGGCCCCACAATTTAGGAATTTGTTAACAACAGTGTCCTTAACTAATGAATGTCCTAAACGTAAGACCATTTGGTAATACATTTAAAACTGATCCAAGAACAAGAGTAACATTGATAAGTTAAAATTAAGATAGAAAATAACTAATTTCAAATAAAACAAAAATAAAATAAAAGGAAGGCACGAACTACAACTACAACTTACAAAAATTTAAAAACAGGGCACTGGTTACGTTCTAAATTACAAACAATGAAACAAATGCACAGAAAGGTGCATCTATGTTACCTTTTTACAATATTGATGATGATGATGATGATGAATAATTTTATTACGGTCAACATACATACATACACAATTTGCCACCGTATCTAACTGAAAAAAAGGAATAGGCTGAAGCCTAGACTTATTTTTGCCTATGCCATAATCCCTGTAGAATCACCCAGAAATTCAACAAAACAAAATGAAACCAAATACTTGAGTACAATCCTAGAAATACATTTTATAATTTACATTTTATTCAAATTACTTCATAACCGTTAATAAAAAATAAAAATTTGAAACTAAATAGACATACACATTTTCAACTCATTCATTCCATAATTTAACACCCAAAACTGAAACACATTTATATTTTACATTAGTCTTCACTTTACCATTTTCAAAGATAGAAAAACGTCTTAAATTATAATTACCTTCTCTTAAAAAAGATTAATACAGACAGGAAGGCCATCGTAGCCTGACAAGCCAGACCCACATGTTGGGTCTGGGAACTCACCATTGGCAGGGCTCAATCCGAGGGGCGGGATAAACGGTTGTCTTTCAAATTCCCACCGCACGCAATAGGATTGCACTACAACCAAGCAGAGCAACGAAGAAGTTGATAGATTCAACTTTTGCCGTATCCGGTCGGCAAAACTCCGAACACATCTTCCTTTTTAAGAATGACTTCAGTACCGTTCTTTGTTCTTTTCTCAAAAAAAAGATTAACTCCAAGTCTTCCAGAGTCGCGACCAAAGCCAATTCGAAAGACCGCTGTTCGCCAGCAGCAGCAGCAGCCATAAGCCCGCCTACCGACTCTATACACGATGTGATTGGCCCGGCCAGAGTTTGGTTTTTCCAGCTCGCAAGCCAACGGAGAGTTGCTAGACTGACCCTGGCTGCAAATTACATTTAAGTTCATTTTTATATCCCAATTGGCCCTGATACCACCAAACACCATACATTTAGTTTTTCTTTCATTTAGAGATAACTTATTTACATCAATCAATTTTTTTTAAATGACAAATTCTCTTTCTATTGTATTCAATAATTGTTTCATATCCTCCCCTGAACAAAATAAATTTGTATCATCTGCAAACATTACACATTTCAAGATTTTAGATACCGTACCGTTTATTTGAATAAAATATAAATAACTTAGGTCCCAATACCGACCCCTGTGGAACACCACAGGTTACTCGTCTAAGATCTGATTATTTATTTTTACATACTGGAACCTGTCATTTAAATAACTTCTTATCCAATGTTTTGCAACACCTCTTATACCATAATGTTCACATTTCTGAAGAAATAAAGAATGATCGATTGTATCAAAAGCTTGACATAAATCAATAAACACACCGATAGAGTGTTGTTTCTTATCTACTGCTGTTGCTATATTTTCAATAAATTCCATCACTGCTAAAGATGTTGATCTATTGCTCCTAAACCCATATTGGTGATCACTCAGTAACTCATATTTCTCGACGAAGTCATCAAGTCTAATTACAAATAATTGTTCAAGTATTTTAGAATATTGAGGTAGTAAAGACACAGGTCTATAATTTGCAACAATAAGCTTTTCACCATTTTTATAAATTGGAACCACTTAAGCCATTTTCATCTTATCAGGAAAAGTACCAGTTTCAAAAGATTGGAAATTAACAGGAAAAAAGACTGTTGTTCCTCAAAATGAAATTTCCATTTTACATAAACAACTGTTTCTTCCTTTCACAGACATGTCTCTCTCCCTCTTTTGCTTTACTGCCCTGAAGCTTTTTCTTTTTCTTCACTGAAGAGGCTAAATGTTGAAAGTGGTTTCTCCATTGGCCTTTTGCTCCTTCTACCTCCTGGCATTGTGGAAAACTGATATATTTAGCTCAGTTTGCTGTGAAAGAACAGCAGCATTTCCCTAAGTGCCTCAAATCAATCTATTTCTCTCTCTCTCTCTCTAAAAGCAGTCCAGCAAACTTCCCACCAAGCCTGACCTGGTGGTACAAAAGCACAAAATACAGAGTAGAGGCTGACAATATACTCAACAATGGATGTGCTTACAATAATTGCACAGATGTCTCAACTAAATATTGACATTTATTTATTTATGTTCAACTCCTATATTTAGCTCAACTACCAGTATTTCTTCCTTAAGAAATCTGTGTATCAATTTTCTTCCATATGGACGCCCTTCTAAGCTTTCACTTAATCTGCATGTTCCATCTCACTTTCTCATGTAGCTATCTTAGCTGAGTAGAATGATAGCTGCTGTTGACAGCTGAGGACATGAGGGGGCTGCTTCCCTGTGGCAGTTAGTGCTGATGAAAATTGTATTATTTTTGTGCAGTTTATATAAGTTCTCCATCCATCTCTCATTTCTCTGCTCTTTCACCAAAGAGCAGAAACAATGAAGCCAGATTTATTTCAAGATATTAATGTCAGGTTGAGCACTTTTGAAAGTCATTGAAATATCAGATTCTCATCAGATTTGCTCCTCTGCATACTGAATATGACAAGTACGAAGAAAAGCAAAAGAGTAATCACAAGAAAACCACTGGATTTTGATTTCGGTCACAATTCTGACAGCACCAGAATATTGATGTATTCTTGCTGACATTCATCTTGGTATTTACACGCACAAATAAAGATTAATTTCTGGAGTTTATAATAGGAAGACAATCTGTAAACTCACTTCCATACATTCTTTTAGTCAAAGCGCAAACTCACTTTTACTCTCCATTTACCTTCTTGCTTCAGTGAACATCCCATTCCAACATGCAACAGTCTTTAATTGAACCTTTACCAGATATGGCTGACGGCTTCTCCATGTAATCAGCACATGGTTGGAATAGTTAGTACAGATCACCTGGCTGCTAAAACATGGCCTTTGAAATAAATGTTGCATGAAATGGCATACTTGTTCACAGCTTGTACGCACTGGCTCCTACAACATTAATGCCTCATTCAAACTCCATGAAATGCTAGGCTATCTTTCTAAAAGATAGCAAATAGCGCAACAGTTGCAGTCCCTTTAAAAGACAAATCTGGCGCAAAATGAACCTAGGGGTTAATACACATGTGTACCGAGTTCAACCGTTCTCTGGGATATGTTTTCATGCTAATGGAATGTGACCAGTTTTATTGCAAACCGCTAATTACCTTATAACGCTAGTTGTCGGGGCATGGGTAAAGTCAAAAGAAATTGCTATTTCTATACCACTAACAAGGCTCAAAATAGCACCACACTTCCACGGTAGCATAATGAGGGTCCATACATGTAAACCGAAGCATTGAGAACTTTGTAAGTGTACAGACAGTTTACGAAAAAGCTAGTTTAGAAAGACAGTACCATTCACGTGTACAGGTGGGTGCCATTTTGGGAAAACAGTCACAACCACGGCGTTTGTCGTTCGACTGGTCGTAACTGTTTTCCCAAGATGGCGCCTGCCTGTATACGTGAGCGGTACTGTCTTTTTAAACTATCTTTTTAATAGGGCTGTCAGCATTAACGTGTTAATCGCGATGCGATTAAGGGCCAAGCATAACGCGTTCATTTTTTTTTAATCGCATGCCGCCATTTATCAATTTATTTTACACTTCACTCGGCTTTGCGTTGTGCCTAACAGGCTACTATTTTGACCCTTTGCAGCAACTTTACTTATCATCAAGCTGCCATACTTCCTCGTAACACATCCTACTGCTGCAGGCTGCAGGCATGACAGAGAAAGACAGCAGAAAACACAATTCTGAATGGAGAGTGCTACTCGCTGACCTGTTGATGAAACCAAATCCAAAAGAATTACTACAGCTCTTGCGAAATGGGTGGCAACTAACTGCAGACCTGTCAGCATCGTAGAAGACTCAGGTCTTAAAGACGTATTACGGTTGGCATGTTCTGACCCGTCTTATACATTGCCGTCGAGGGGGACAGTAGTTTCACGCATACACAGCCTGTACGACACGGAGAAAGCAGCCCAACTGGAACTGCTACAAAGTGCAAACGCTGTCTCATTAACTGGTGATCACTGGACGTCAGTGAGTAATCAAAATTATTTATAAGTTACTGCACACTATATTGACTCTGGTAAGGATGGGGATTTTTTGTTTTTTAGTTAGGTACTTGGAGGAATTGTGCAATAATGACAGATTCACACATTTTTCTTTTGTTTAGAGTAAATAAATAATAAACAAATACAAATCTTAAAGTCAAGTTCATAAAGTAACTTCCTTTGCATTCATTTGATTCCCAGTCAAGATACACTGGCAAGAATTGTTTTCCATTGTTAATATGTACTTAAAAACAGTTCTGAAATCCAAAATAATAGAATTTTAATCATGTGATAAAACATGTGATTAATCACGATTAACTATAGAAATTCAGCGATTAATCACGATTAAAAAAAATTAATCGTTTGACAGCCCTACTTTTTAATAAACTGTCTGTACACTTACAAAGTTCTCAATGCTTCGGTTTACATGTAGGGACCCTCATTATGCTACCGTGGAAGTGTGGTGCTATTTTGAGCCTTGTTAGCGGTATAGAAATAGTGATTTCTTTTTACTTTACACGTGCCCCGACAACTAGCGTTATAAGGTAATTAGCGGTTTGCGATAAAACTGGTCCTATTCGATTAGCATGAAAACATCCCAGAGAACGTCGAACTCGGTACACGTGTTATTAACCCCTAGGTTCATTTTGCACCAGATTTGTCCTTTAATGTAGGCTCCATAACATAAAGACCACCTGTAGATAAGATGCAGCCTTCCACGCACTGGTAGGCAGCTTAAAAAAGCAGAAAGGGAGATCTGCCATTAGTTCTATGCAATAAAGTCAGTATTTTAGCCAAGATTGAGTTAGTTGGGCTTGTGTTCATAAGTAATGGAGGTCTGTGCATTACAGTAGGTCCAAATTGATACCAGAGTGACTTCAGTCCAAAGTTTAAGAACAAAATACAGTAAACAGTCAACATACTGTAGATTTTTGAAGGCATCGTGATTTTTCTTGTGTTTCTGATGTATGAACAGATATCTAATATAAAGGTTTTCAGGCAGACTTTAGTATAACAACCTTGGTGTGAGTCTCTTACTGCCAGAGTAGACTTAAGAGTTAGACTTGAGTCAGTCTTATGCCAAAAAATCTGTACTTGTAATTTGATTGTGAAGACTTGTAACTTGATCTAGACTTGGCCTCAAGCACATGAGACATGACCTGAGATTTGACTTTTCTCAACTGACTTGAAACTTGGCAGCTCTGCTTCGTACAGCAAAAATAATATAATATATAAAAATATGCATTATCTTATGCAACATCCAATTCCTGCAACAAGTGAAGCAGAGAAAGAAGGCTTAAAATAACACAAGGCAGTGTGAAATACTATGCCAAACTCTTAAGCCATATCAAAATAATGAATCCTGACTTTATACCATTATAAACCACCTGCCTGCATACCAAACACACAAATAATTCCACTCAAGACAACTTGACAAGTACAATTTCAGGAGAACAGAATCTAGCTAAAGAAATATTTTACATTACTTACTGGTGTGGCATTTGAATTGGTGTGGCACTAATATAAGACGTAAGAATTTGAGCCATGTTTGATGCAAAACTATTTTGTCTGACCAGAATGAGTGATAAGAATGGGAAAAAAGACCTACAAATGGACAGAGTAGTGTGGCGGACACTGGCCTGAACAGGAAAATGCAACACAGACACACAAATAAGGAGTAAAACAGTGAGATGCAGACAGAACTGGAGGTACTGCCAATATAATGGGACAAAAGAAATTATTTCCATTCATTGCTTTTATACTAAGTGTTCTTAGTATAAAAGAACAGGAGGAAGTATTATCAAGGCAGCTGCTCAACAGGTAGCCCGCTGTCACAGCAAGGACAGTCAGTGGGACTGAACCATACAGGACCAAAGAGAGGCATAGGAAAATACCGTGTGAGAGAAAATAGCTATGCATATAGAGTGTGGTCTAGTCCTCTAGGTCTAGGTACTCTGTAAAGTGTCTCGAGATAATTCTTGTTATGATTTGATACTATAAATAAAACTGAATTGAAAACTGAATTGAATATAATGCTTTATTATTTTACCATGTAACAAACCACAACCTTCATCGTTGTCAACTTAAGTCTTCCTTTCTTGCTCATTATCACTCATCTTTCAACTTGCTTTAGCAACACATGTCAAATGGCTTCCTAATAAAGCCCACTAAAGTGAACCAAACACAAAAGGCCAGGAATGAAGTGAATCATCTCTCGTCACACTGAGCATGTAATCATTACAGCCCTACTACTTTCACCTCTTCACGCCTGGCTCTAATACTTGCCGACCTGTCCTCGTGTCAACCCCACCTTAATGTACTTCCCCAGGCTCCATTTAAATCACTCCGCTCCAGTTCCCTCCGTCCTCTTCCCTCCACTCCTCTTGGTCTTCTTCCTGTTCGCTCGCGCTTCCTTTTCTGTCTCCTCAGCCGGCCACTCTAATTGCCTTGCTTTGCCAAATGAGCCAACCAATTGCGCCTCCAGTTAAAAGCTGATGAGGAGTCTGCCCTATCCAGCCCTCCAACTCGTGGGGCTTGGCAAGCTAAATAAAGAGGGGAGAGATGAATGAAGTTCGCTCCTGAATGCAGATGCCATCTCATCTGCACTGACAGCCATTGCCTGTGACAGGCAGCATGCAATCGTATTCCAGCGTCCCACGAGAGTCAGGTTTCTGGCACCACATCTTTGCAGTTTCGAACCTCATGTCAATGTTGTTTTCATGGATCAACTGATGTGCATATTGGGTTACTGATACCTAGGGGGAATAGAAGCTCTTTCTCTGTGTGTGCCTTTTACCCAAGTCAAAGATTTACAATAAATGCAACTGTCTCAAACGGTATTGGAAACTTTGCTGAAGGGTAAACAGTGAAAAAGGAATGGAAAAGAGGATACAGTTTGACACTGTTAATAGTACCTAACTGAAAGTCATATGATAAACAACCCTGTACCCCTATTATTTTCCAGGTTCAAAAGCTGCCTAACTCCTAAAGTCTGAAAGTAAAAAAAGATGCCATTTCACACATTTAGTTATGTCTGGTAGGAAGTAATAATAAAATACAGTTCAATGCAGGCCGTTTATTCATAGTTTCTTTAGTGTGACATAACTGCTTGCAGCGGCAGAATGAAAAGGTAAACATGAGTGCCAGGCTTCTACTGTAGTTAATTTACTGATGGAAAGTCATCCTCACTTTTACCACCAAATGTTGGCTGACTTGGCCTCTGTTCTTGCCCATTTGCTGTGCTGCCTAAATGTCACGGTTTGCGCAGTCTCACAGGAAATTACATCGCTGAACAGTTCATGTGTACTTAAAAAAATTGGCAAGAGGTGCCAATTAAGCACATTTGAACTGCTTTCTGTATTACTGCTGCTGTTGTTGTTGCATAATTGAGTGAAAGAAATGAGCTAATAATGATTTCATTAACCAACATAATGTCAGCAAAATGTGATGAATCAAAAGGTGGGTGAACTTTGATTTCCAGTCAGTAATCACTATCACTGACCAACAATCACTTTCAGGAATGCATTTATTTATAAAGTCACACCCACTGAAACAAAAGGACTACCTGACTAACCACTAGTCACTTTCTGTGGGTCTCTAAAAACAGAAACCCAATACTTTAGTATTGCAATTTCATAATGGGGGGGGGGGGGTATGAAAGACAGATTAATGGTATAAACTGAAGCAGTAGAGGCCGAGATATCCTGACCTTTAATCCCCCAAAAGGTGTTTTTCTACAGTAGTTTAGTTTGCAAATTGCAGTTGCCCCTCTGTGGGTGTATCCAATGTTTTCATGAGTAACTTACATTTCCCTGATTTCACCTACCTAAAGAAAAACAATTTCGTAGTATATTCAAATATTAATTTCTTATACAGTATCTCCTTTAAATATGACTTGTATGTTTTAGGCTTGGTGAATGATTTTGCAGTGACCAAGCTGTTATGAATATACCATATTTTTTATGGTCTATTTTAGACACACAAGCTGCAGCTGTAGCTGTATGGTTTACCCATTTCACCCTGCAAAGGCGACCTCCTTTATGGAGTCATGCTGGTGGCAACCCTAAAGCTCCAGAGTAGCTAATGCGCAGGTGGTAACTGAACACAGATTCTTAAAGGCTTATTACTATGTAACTTTTCCCTCTTTGGTCCCCCTACAGGTTGTCTCATTGGAACTACAGCTGCACGAGCTGTAGTTCCAATGAGACAACCTGTAGGGGGACCGAAGAGGGAAAAGTTACATAGTAAGCCTTTAAAATGTAACTATCACAAAGAATAGGAGGATACCTCAAGAGTACGGTTTGACCAATTTACACAACGAGAATACTTCAACAAGTGCTGACTTGACTATGAGCTCAGATCAGTCATAGAAAAACTGTTGATACTGATCTAACTCTCAATGAAGCTTTAAAGATCCTACTACATTGATCTTTTAACATTGCACCATAGGTGTAGTGCTGCTGAACGCTCCCCCACTTTTCTTTTCTCCAAGTAAGAAATTATTCACAGTTCGCATAATCCTGATGAAATTCATATGCATCTTATTAAACACTTAAAGATCCAATCATCACTAGAGTGTATGTTATGCAATAGAGTAAAATGTAAGAAAACATTCCACATTGAAAGTTGCCAGTAGCTGCCAATAGCTGTTAAGCAGCTCAGTAAATTAAATTATTTTTACTACGAATGTGGCTTTATTTGCTGTAGAGTACTACTGTTGAGTAAATGAAACTGCTATATGCCATGCTAATTACAATCTATTACATCCATGGTATCGCCTAATCCTCAGATATTTGGCTGACACGTAATATTCTTAAACTTATGAAACTATTCATAAAGTCTGTCTAACATTTGATCGTGATGCTAGTTATGGTTGACTAATTTATGTAAACTTAGGAACACTGGTTGCATAACCTTTGAAATGAGCCACAACTTGTGTATGTGCACGCATGCGCGTGTGTCATAGGTGCAAACAAAACTAACTACACTCCTGCATTGCACTAATATAAGACGTGTTTTGTGGAGATCTGACATACAGTATACTGTACACCTACTTCTTTCCCTGCAATACCTGATTTAAAAAAAAATCAACAAACTGCTGTCTATGTAGCCTACAATAAAATGCTCAAATGGATCAAAATAGAAAGATAAATGGTATGATTTCCTACAGTATACATCTCATACAAAGACCCTCTGGCCTGTCTTATTTGGAAAAACTTCTTGAGCCCTGTGTTCGCGCGCACACACACACACACACACACACACACACACACACACACACACACACCAATAACAGTGTGAGAGATGCTCAGAGCACAATGTCAATGCCCTGGCAGTGAGATGGTTTAGAAAAACCCTCATGGATTAAAACAAGAGTAGCTATCCTGTATCTCACAATTCCAACACACAGAGTTGAAATTGATATTGATTTTCCCATCCGACTCTGGGTAAAAAGAGGTGAGTTAGAAAAAATGTTACTTTAAATGAAAATTATGTTGAAACTCTATTCAGAAACTTTAACAGTGGTGCAATTATAGTTGAACTCAGGTCGCATGCACATGGTTGTGCTGTGTTACAGAAGTCTATCAAGGCCACCCTGGGTAATGTGTGCATCCTCATGCTGTGAGAGGGTGAGAGGGTGTTTGAGTATGCGGTAGTGAGCATCTGGCTTGTGGAGTAAATTATACAAAGAAATGTGTTTCTACAACTTTGTGCCTGGCTTTCGCAGCAGAAAAACAGGGCCAGCCAGGGCTAGCTAATTATTCATGTCCCACGTTTTCTTCCCAAACCAAATAAACATGACTGTGTTAGAATGTTGCTGCTAAAATAACAAAATAACTTTAGTGTGTGTTTTCTGCCATGTGAAGAGGAGAGGAGGTGATTACTGGATATATTACAGGAGAGGAGAGGAGATAGGAGAAATGATCGAGGTGTAGACGAGTGGATATGGGGCCAGATATGGTGAAGGTGAGATAGGTGAGGGGTGATGAGCAGGATGATGATATATCAAAAAAACCTTTTTAGTTTTGGACACGTCTTTTCTACTGGAAGAGGGTAAGCAATTTGGGCTGATAAATGTTTGCGTTTCTGTGTGTGTCTGTGTGTGTGTTTGAGAGAGTGACACAGACTGAAGGAGTACCACATGCCTTTAGGAAAAATAATTTCCAGAATATCCTTTAAAAAAAATATATTTAATAATTTAATAACATGACTAAAATACACCCACACTAGCTGCCTTTTCCCCAATTTTGTGCCAACTGTAGGCTAAGAGGAAACTTTAAACTATTAATACAAAGCCATGATCATTGAAAAAAGAGTGTTGACATACATGCACTGTTTAATTCATAGAGGATGGCGATGTGGGACCTTTGATATTTTACAGCTGATCCTGCTGTTTTGTTGCAACTGTAAATATTATCCAGTGGTGAGTTTAAGTGCCTCCTTTAAAAATTCAAAGCCAAATCCAGAGAGCACAAGCACAGTAGTTGGATGAAATGCCCAGGGGGCTCAAATATGTGGATTTTAATCTTTCTTTATAATTTCTAATCTATAGTCATAGCACATTCAGTGAGGTCTGGAATTCTAAACCAAAAGGATCCCAGAGGCAGCAAACTAAGTTGCATTTGCTTGAGCAGAGGCAAAGCTGATGTAATTGTAACTGACCCTGATGATGGGAGCGATTGCTAGTCATTAAACCGTAAAATACCAGCCAGGGTAAGAGATAATAAATCTCAGACAGGAACGTGAAACTCAGCAAAATCAGCCAAGGACAGGACTGTAACGGCTGGGGGGTTAGTGAAGGGCCGGTCTGAATCTCAATTCAGTCCCCAAACTGATCCACATGTACACACTCAAAATTGCTTGCGTGGGACAACCGTGGGAACAGGTGCGCACATACACACATAGTTGTAGAGTGGATCTGTTCCTCGTTCAATTATGTGTGCATAAAGCATGTCGATATTAACAGTGACAGTGACAATGACAGCGAGCTTCCTCACTTCAAGCATGAAAACATGAGATCAGTGAGCTGAAAGAACATCCCAAAAACATCACCCATCATCGCAGTCACTGCCAGGACAATTTGAGGTCTATGTTGCATCGAGCACTCACCAACCAGCTTTTGAGGGTCTGCAGCTAGTGGCCCGACATTTACTTACTTACTACTTACTTTTTTGGCATTCAGAGGTAGGGAGTAAAAATAGAACATCGTATTCTTTTGTGTACCCAGACCTCTATCAAAGTCAAGTTCACATCTCCTTTTCCTCTCACACCTACAAAGCACAGCTGAGGCGAAGGCAGTTAAAGATCAAATTGGATGTGTAGTTTCCTGGCTGGGAGCCACACTCTGCATTTGGAACAAATATGGACGTGTTCATTGTTCACCTGGACACTTATGTCTGAGGTGTTGTACGCTGTGAATGATGGTACAGCAACAGCAATGCAACACACTGCTACAGGCATTTTAACGCATGAAAGGGCTGCTGCTCTCCCGAATGCATGATAAGGTGATGTAGCACTGTGGATGGCTAAAAAGGTAAGACTTTGCAAAAACACACAATAAATGTGCAAGTTTCCCAGCCATTAATTTAGTTTCATGAACTACAATGAGCCGAATGACTGTTCGGTTTGATTTGGCGGCCGTTTCAGCCACACAAAAAGTTCACCCCGACAACTGCGACTGAAAGAATTCCCTAAGTAAAGCTTGGTCTGGGAATCATTTCAAATTTTTCAAATACTAATGCCAATACAAAAAAATAAATAAAGAGTTTTGGCACTGATCCCAAAAGAATACTGTTTTTTTGATACTTTGAGGAACATAAACATGTTAATTTTCATTTACCAAACCAAGCCAAATGCTAAAGATGACTAAAAAAAAAGGAATAAAAAAATCATCTTTTGGAAATTGATGTTAATGCCTTAATTTAAAAAAATAGGAAAAATCCAACCTTTAAGGACACCAATTTTCTTTGTGAATGAATAATGTATCATAAATTAATTAAAATAGGCTATTAAAATAGCCCCACATCATCACATACCCTTCACCATACCTAGAGATTGGCATGGGGTACTTTCCATAAGATCATCTCTCAATGCAAATCAAACCAGCTATTAGGCTAACTGAAATAAAACCATGCCAGTCTCTAGGTATGGTGAAGGGTATGTGATGATGTGGGGTTATTTTAATTGCAAAGGCCAAGGGAATGTTATCAGGATGCATAGTATTCTGGATCCATGAAATAACTGGCCTTTAAAAATAAAAATCTGCCTGCCTCTATGGGAATTTAACATAGGGGTGTATTTACTTATGCCCCCTGTATTTTAAGGAAGAAGAGTTATTTATTTACGATACATTATTCAGTCACATAGAAAATTGGTGTCCTTAAAGGTTGGAATTTTCCAATTTTTTTTAATTAAGGCATTATGATCAATTCAAAGTCAAATGATAAAACGTTTGGTAAATCTACAGCAATTAGTAGAGATAATACGTTCCGTCTTTTTTATCTGTCCCATTTTAGCTGAGGGGTGTATTTCTTTCCACAGAAAAATCTTGCCCAGTGAAGCTTTAATGCTGTAAAACATGATAGGTGGTGGACACACTGTGCCCAGGTGTTTGAGCTCTGTAATCACAAACTATTGCCCTCGCCTTCCTCCACACCAGATAACGCCAGGCCCCAAGGGAGGCAACACACAACAGCTGCGAGTCCCCAAGAGGTGAACAGAAAAGGTGTTGGGGACCTGTTGTCAGTTCCAATTGGCTTGCTCTCCCACACCGAGCTCTCTGAGGTAGGGGTAGCCGAATCGAGCGCCTGCTTGGTTGGGGACAGATAGGGAGGGTAACTGAAACTGAGAGACAGAAAAAAAAGAGTGGTTGAGGGCTGAGCTGCTTCCACATCCTCAGGCCTACTGCTACCTCGGTCTGCTGGTTTCATTAGGCTTCAATTAACTGCAGCACATGATAAGGAGGAGCATTGATTCTGCTTAACAAGTTAATGCACATGCTGTGTACTTAAGAGGGCTTCAGTTAGAGTTACAGATGATGCTGCTTTTGCACTTTGTCTTCACATTGATGCAGTACTAAGCTGTTATTCAGCCATTTTTACATCACAGGACAGTACACTTCTGTGTACAGACCATGTTTCCAATACTCAGTTGTGACAGTAGATGAGCATCAAAATGGCATCTGTTGAACAACGGGACTCTGTGATGTTCTGGGCAGTGAGAGCTGAATTACTTCATGAGCCATTCACTGTGGCTGAGAGACAACATGCGCTGAAGCCAAACCTATGCCACTCACTAGGAATTCAATTTCAATGCCTGTGTCTATCTCAGGTTTCAGCAGGAGAGAATGATTAACCTCCCTTTGGGTGACATGTAGCAATTTCCTTAAGTAAATGAAGTGCTAATATTCTGCGCAAATGCATTCAGACACCTTGCGAAGCTTAGGCTTGTTGCCTGGTAACAGTGTTTTATAAAAGAATGGTAAATCCTGATTTGATCCAAGGAGATATGTTTTTGAATTTAAAATCCCATATCATCCGATAAGAGGAAAGCAAAACGGCCCCACTCTTTGTGTGATCCTATGATAAATTATCTATGTAGAATTATTCGGCTTATTTTAATGGTATTTTACGCAGATACTGGAAAACGTTTCAGAAAAATTTCACTTTCTGAGTTCTTTATGTTTCTAAATATAGGCCTGTAAATACTGTACATTGTAAAGCAGCGATTAAAGTATTCCCAGCTGTGCAAATGTGTATTCTTTCTATTGATTAACATTTAATCTAACTCTTTTCCAAAAACGGAAAGGAAATTAACACAAAATACTTACAAAATTAAGATAACACAGGTTTAGAGTTATAAAACATAACACACAGCAGAGCATACAGTTAAAACATGGTTTTACTTTACAATTGTGTACGATCAGCACAATGTTTTTGGTTAGTACATTTGCCGATTTCTTTAGTTCTTGTATTCCAAGACCATCACAGATATACTTCTTTACAGTCTACAACCGCTATACGTTTTAAAAGTAAAAAATAAATGCTGTGATTCCTCCTGCTGTGTGCTGTAATACTCACCACACTATTTTATTATACCGTCTCACTTACACAGCAGACCTTGTTAAAAAGACTTCAGTCGCTCTTTTGCCAAATGGATGATTTTCTTGTCAAAATGATTTTGCACCGCAATAAATAAGACGCTGCCTGATCTCCAAACCTGGTTCTCAAAGGATTCAAGTGTTGATTTAAATAGGGTTAGGCTATCAGGTTTCCGAGGCAATGGCAGGGATTGTATAAGTGAATGACAAATCACGCGTCAGGTTGGCGTGTGAGGGGGTTAGAGTGGAGTTGGGAACGGTGGCGGTGGATCATCCCAGAGGGGTGTTTCCCTGGAAGGATTTATGCCATATCACATATCATGATTACTGCCATTACATAGATTTTATAGCAATTATAAAATGTATAAGATTAATACATGTGCTGAGAGTCAAAGTACAGGTGCTGTACATGTAATTAGTAAAAGGAAATACAGGCCTGTGTTCAACATATTGATACTGAGAATTCTTTAATTTTATTGGCTGTCAGGTTTCCAATCATTTCTAGTAACTAGACCCTTCTGACGCCCTTATTTGTTAGCTATACTGACAAACTTAAAGCAACAGCTTATGATCCAAGGGTTTAGCTAAAGAGCCTGGGGTCTGTGTTGTTTGTTTGTGTGACCACTGAAATGAGATAAGTAGCTTAATGAGAACCAAATTAATTTGATCAGAAAACCTGTTTTATATTTGCAAGAATCTGAACATCAAAATTACAGAATGCTAAGGGAGAGAAAAAGACTTAAAGATAAAACATGATCTTTGCTGGGGCTGCTAGCTTGTGGATTAGAGGAAGAGCTGCAAGGAAAATTCCAGAGCAGATGCAGCAAAAACTGCATCGAAAATTAAGATAAAAATCTTAGTTGGGTATTATCCATTATGTTGAAAAAATGCATGATCAGGGGTTCAGAAACAGGGAAATAATGGACACTGTGGAGGAAAAAGGTACTTACATCATTACACTAATACCACGACACAAAGCAAAAAAGGCAAACTGCTTACATTATCACAATCTATTTGTTTTGTGTGTAGTCAGTATAACACACACACACACACACACACACACACACACACACACACACACGGCCCACTCTTTCTTTGAGTCATACAGTACATTGATGATAACAAGCAGAAAGTGAGTGTTTGAGCAGTGTGTTGATTATGCCCTTATTTTTATTTATTTTTAATTCAGGAAGAAAAAAACAAAACATTCTCTGACTTCTACTGTCTAGATTGCTTTAAATATGCAATAACTTTTCAAGTTATAAATCTTGGGTAGGTGTCAAATTAATTTCAAAGAGCCTTCACTCTGTGGGCTGTAATGCTCAGTGATTATTGTAGTTCCTAAGTGTTGCTTTGTGGGTGGGTAGGGAGCTAATGGAGTCTATCTTGATGGAGAAGTAATTAACTCAATACAAATCCTAATATTTCCTACAGCAACTTTCTTACATACCACACATTGCTAATAAAGGACGACAATATATATCAGGGTGAAACATCACACTTAAAAGAAACTTTTTTTGTTTCCATTTTTGTTCACCCTCCCTCTCTCTCTCTCTCTCTCTCTCTCTCTCTCTCTCTGTACTCTGGCTCAAATTAATACAGGCAGCCATCCAATTATAACGACCTCATCCACATTGTCGAAATATTTTAAATATTGAGCCCTGGCACTGACAAACCTTTATATAGCAGGAGCCTATGATTTCTGTAGCCTACTCCGAAACAACAGACATCCTGAACGCCTTTTTCTTGAGTCACGTTCATCTCTCCACACCGCTGTCTTCGGACAAAAAGTCACATCCTGAGATCAATGATGTTGTCAGACACTTTTGTCTCACACACACACACACACACACACACACACACACACACACACACACACACACACACACACACATGAATTTGTGATTTCATCCATGTATATAGCCCCCTTCTTTTCAAGCAATGTATTCACCTCTCAGCTCTTTAGGTCATGCTTGTTTGTTCTATGCAATGGATATGTCTGATAATAATACAAAGTATTTATACTTTCAGCCTTTTTAGTCAATTTATTTGAACTTTCACTTTTGACAGTATTACAGTTTAGCTTCCAGCTTTTCTAGCAATGTATTTCAGCTCTTAGCTTATTAAGGTAATGCAGTTCAGTGCAGTTTTTCAGCATTGCAGTGCAATGCATTTGAGATTTTGAATTTTTTTATCTTTATATTTCTCACAGTATTTGTAAGTCTTCCATACTTATTCACAATTTCAGTTAGAACATAAATTCAGACCTCCCAATGTTCTACATCGTTTGGCATCATTGAACTTTTTAAAGCCAACTATTCTGTTTAGCGTCAGCTTTTCAAAAAACCTTTAAATATTCCACATCTTTTATACATTAGTGGTGTTATTCAACTTTTTAATGAAATTCATGTTAATTAAAACCATTCATACTTTTCCAACTATCCTCACTACTTCAACCACTTACGGATTTAAGCTATTAATCCAGTTTAGCTTTAGCAATTTAGCTATTCAGCATTCGCATGCATTTTCTGCAGGACATGCATTTTCTAGTTTATAAATGATCCCTTTATAATGATAGTAAAAATATAATTTATACTTTATTGATCCAGCAAGGGAAATGACAATGTTTTCACTCTGTTGTTATTACACACTACACACAGGCCTGAAATACACACATATGCTCAGTACCTATACATACTCTAACCCTAACCCAACATTTTAGTAGCTAACTGCTGATATGGGTTGTGGCACCAGCACCACTACAGTTCACTTAAGCCACATCTATTGGAGGAGAAACCAAACATTTGCACACCCAAAATGATGGTTATATCTACATAAAAAAACAACAACTCACTAAGTAAAGTAGGACAAAGTTGAACCAGAGGTTCAGTGCAAATTAATTTTCCTGACCACAAATTTGACCCTGTTCTTATCAATGGGACTGATAATGGTCAGAACTGGGAAAACAAGAACCAGTTTGTAAAAAAACCCGGAATTTTCCAACAAAAGATTAGAGAAGAGCCTTCAAGCCTGATCCTGAAATAACAACCCTGTTCCCTGTCTCAGGTCCCTCTGCTGCAGGATGCTTTCTAGTGCGACAACAAAAAGAATTGCTTTCTTAAACAAAACACTTCCCACGGAGGAGTAAACAAAGACAACCACAGTCCTTAAAAACTCACCACCGAGGAGAATTATGTTTCTTGGATATGGTTGCCAATTCACTTCATACAAACTACTTTAAAAAGGAATATATAACCGTTTGAATGTGGGTTGTTCAATACTACCAAATCTACCAAATGGTTTGAGGATGCACTGCCTACTCACCTTAAAATGTAAAAGAAAAATCAATAAATGTGAGAGTTCACGACTCGGTGAAGAGCTATGAGGCTGGAGTGCTAAACAGCCATTAAAGAGCATGGGAGGGCATAGCAAATGGTCATAACAAATCTGTCCTAGTTTGCTGGGAGGCATCAATTTTGAGGAGTGTGCTCAAAATTATTCTAATTTAAATAAGCCTAACATAACAACCTTCCAGCAGCAGGAGCCTTCACTGTGGAGCCCACTCTTCCCCCGAGAAGAACAAAGAAATAAGATAAAAGAAAAACGGTTTCACACGTGTTGGTATGAAGAGCTGGGCTTCACTGCGTAGGGGGAGGATGAAGGTGGGTGGGGGGTGGGTGCAGTCATTCCTGCTGCATGCAGCTTGGGAAGCTGTTACAGATAATACTGACATGTCAATGCAATTTGCAGTTGTAAAGACATCACCCTGTTGTTTAAGAGATACAGTAGAAATAGCCAGGGGCCAAATATAAAGTACCTCACTGAGAAACTCTCTTTGAACTCCCTTTAACACCTTCCACTACAGCATACATAATGTTTTGAAAAGGAATGGCCCCTACAGGGAAAAAGCCCATACTACACTGCATACGTCTTAACATTGAGGTTGCAGGGTATATAGATGAGGTCACAAAGTATTTCGAAAGGCTGATACATTAAAAAATACTTTTGAAATTGATTAATATTTCTGTATAAGATATTTTAAACTTCCTCAATGTTTCCAACCTCTCTTAACTGAAATGTCAAAAAAAGCAAAGAACGACCAATAATAATCTTGAGAAAAAGATTTATGCAAAACATAAATTCTCATTACAATTTAACCTCTAATGCAGCGGCCCATGAGAAAGTTGACAAGTTGTCACCTATATGTTGCCATGTCTTTTTTGATTAAAAAGCAGGTTGTAGTGCTATATAAATACTGTGGAAGTTTCAAAACGCTCAAGCCACAGAGAAATGCACACAGTCCATATTCAGAAACTGTGCCTTCAAACGAGCTGTCAGGACTTCCATACGGCTGTGATGTCGCAACTATACTATATATTGGTATAATGTGCTTCTACAATGCCATTACAGTCATTCCCCAGCTATGCAACAGTCTCTGTGTGTGTGTGTGTGTATATATATATATATATCTCAGTGAATGAGCAAAAGCCAGACAGTACATGCATGCCTACATGTGCGTATGACCGGGAGGCATGTTGTCATAGAGGAGGTATGATTTTATCAGTGCAGCACAGCAGAGGAGTGATATCTACCCTCAGCTGGCATTCACAGAAGCAGAGCACAGGCCTATCTCATAGCTGTGAATTATTTCACCTGGAAAATATTGTAGAGGGATGGGTGGAGTCCAGTAGTGTCTTGGCCAGCCAAAGGTTGCCTTACTGTGGACCTTCATTTTAAATTCTCCTTGAAAAGACCCAGTGTGGATCCAAGTGTCTATATGTCAACTGGACTTCAAGGTTTCTGGGCTGAAACACAACTTGATGTCAAATTCCACCAGGCAAAAAGTAATGTGACTTTTTCAATTATGTGATACAAAAGTGAAAACAAACTATTGTCCTTCATTGTGGGGGGACGTTTGAATTTCAGGCGATAGGACCGCTCTTGTGATTGTTTGCCAAAACACTTGAACAATATGCTACATTGGCAGGCAGGGAGTGCCGTGCATTGAGTTCAAAGCTCTCTGCCACTGGAGCACAACACTTCAGATGCTAGAATGATTTTAGCACTGTTGCAAATGAAAACATGATAATGTAAAAATGTGACGGGGCATATCGTGCATATTGTGCCACCAGAGGGAAGTTGAAAAACCATCTCAGCCATTTGCAATCATTAGACTAGCAGTCCTAGATGGCTGCCAGGTTTTATGAATATGCATTAACCTAATCATGTCTTTATCAGAATTTCTTCCATTGAGATTGGCTAGTTTGCCAGGTGCTTGCAATGCATTATCGTCGCCATTTTTCATTGACCATTACTCCCATAGTGCTGCATAAAAGGCAGAGAAATGCTGCCAAGGTGCATTTATATCGGCATAGAGCAGCATGGCTCTGCCCTCAATACGCCGTCATGAATACAGCCTTATGACTTCCGTTTCCCTCATCCTTCTCAGCTCTGTTGGGACTTCGAGTCATCCAGTGTTTACAGAAAATACAAGGTTGTGACTACTTGTGGAATTGCAAATGATCCGTGTTAACATCTTAAAAGCCTCAAACATACAAATTGCTTTTGTTTCTGGATCAATATAAAGCAAAAGCTGAAATGCTGAACGCTGTTCTCCTTGTCAAATAAACAATTACTTAAAATCCCAAGAACTGAATGCAACTGTATATGACCCAAAGAGGCTTGCTCTCAGGACAGAAGT
The DNA here is from genome assembly GCF_031162955.1 of Sander vitreus. Lineage (NCBI taxonomy): Eukaryota > Metazoa > Chordata > Actinopteri > Perciformes > Percidae > Sander > Sander vitreus. The sequence continues at coordinate 6,824,168 of NC_135867.1, forward strand.
AAACAGTGCATCTCTGGATCTTTGTGTACAGGATTTGAAGTTCAGCTTTGCAAAGAAGACTCACTCAAGGCAAAGAGTACATCATTAAAATCAAACGCTAGTTGTGGTGGGAAGACGCAACTTCTCCACACCACTGCTTCCTTTGAAACTGTAGCCTACTGGGTAGGACAATCCTTCACGCTGGGCAGAGCCCTGTCTGTTACTACAGATTGGTTCAGCAAATCTCTTGGCAGGCATCATAAAAAAGCAGAAAAAAGAAGGGAGGGAGGGAGTGAGGGAGAGAAAGTAATAAAACCTCGCCAACGTCTGTCTGTGACAACATGAAAGAGGGAGGGACAGGTAAATGGAGTCTGCCTGCAGTGGAAAATATGGCTTATCTTAGTCTTGCCGCCTAAACCCCTAAAGGTTTTGACGATAACCACATAAGGCTGTGTGTTGGAAGAGGGCTACTTTGTGCAGGTAGGAAATGATCTAATGGAGGAAGAAGGGGGACAGAAATGTGATGCTGACTGAGAAATATGATAAACACAGGGTAGATGCTTCACTACCTGCCTATCAACCACAAATTCCCCTCGTCTGATTTCCCACATTATTGCATTTCCCTCACTGAATGTCATCCAATCATGAACCAAAATCTGCTATGAGATAAAAAAAAAAAGCAATAGAGAGTGAACACATTCTGTCACTCATTTATTTCTTAAATAAAGTTACGCAACATCCATTTTAGTGGTGTATAAAAGCAACATTTCCTTGATCTCAATAACTGATTATAGCACATTTTACAGCAGTGTCTGCAGCCAAACACATCCTGATGAATTAATCATTCTTTCTCAGACGTGTGGGATAAGTTGATCCACTGTTAATACATAAAAAATAAAAAAAATGTAAAAAAGTTAATCTTTTGACTCATGTCCAGAGAGTCCCTCCAGATGTGCTTTATGGTACTCTTGACATGAGGACACAATTGATTTAACCCTTTAGAAGACAAAATTTTGATCACGGCAGAATCTTAGTAGGCTCAGAAAGTCAGACTAAATTTACCTTCTGATCTGATGAAGATGTTAATCATTCAAAAAAGTAAAATAACATTTGTAACTTCTATGGAGCCATGTAGTAAGTAACTGTCAAAAAAGTGCTCACTTTTTTATGTTTTCTGTGTTTTCATGGCAAGATTATCAAGCCATTAAGATGCACCTTTTATTGTAGAGTCACAAATTATAATTTAGAGGATTAGGAGCATAATTTCCCCAATATGTCTATCCGTCATCATCCTCAGGACTAATCAATAATGTGCAAACATGTCTTGTAGACAAAGATGCCAAAGACTACATAGACTAAACTACAGGCATAAATACAGTATGTTGTGAGACTGCAGAAAGGACCAGCAAATAAAATACATACTGCATTGCTGGAGAGATGTCAAAATATTTCACAACTTGAGCGGCAGCACAAAACATTTTCTGGGAGGCTAAAAGACTAAACATAAAGCTGTCAAGATGAAAACAAAGAAATGTGTTTGGAAAGAGAACAAAACATTGGTGATTGAAAGATTTGCTGTTTCATTCGGAGCACAGGAAAATGAATTTGCAAAGATAAAACAGTTTACGTAAGCTTGTGCAGTCAAATGAAAAATACATTTATTTTTTTTTTATACCTGAGGACTACTGGTTTTGATTACCTTGGAAATGAGGAGTCTGAGCTTTTGTCAATTTGTCTCATAGGCTCCCTCTATAAACCACCACAGTCTGCAGGAGTGTTTGCTTATATTTAAATATGCTTTGGAAAAAGCGGTAAAGTACAGAAAATCCTCAAGTCTGTCTGTGTTTATCCATCTGTCAGACAAATAGACATTTGATCAACTGCACAACCAAAGCATGAAACATATACACGCATATGAGTTGAGTGTTAAAGCAAAGAAGTTAATATAATGAAATGAATGTGAAATGAAGATTTGCATGTGTCACCAATCACTGACACAAACACATAGCAGCTCTAAGATTACAGCTTTTATCAGACCAAGGCAATCAAATGGACAGAATAATAACGCACATTTCTGCAGAGGCAGAGCTTTCATTGCCAATCTGTAGATTAACTCTTGATGAAAGAACCAAACCGATGCAAAAGAACTGAGCAGAGAGCTTAAATGAACAGCACACGGTAGTAATTTACATTATATTAATTAAGAAAAGATTAATGAAAGACATTTATACAACAAAAATGCCTGTGCAATGATACTTATAGCAGTGGGAAGAGATGATAGGCATGAAACTGCAATTTTCTGCCTAAACATACAGTTTTAAAATTGTTGTGTGAAATGATTTGGCCACAAAGCCTGAGCACATCACAAAGGTCCAGCACTATTAACGGTGTCAGAAGGAGTTCACTCAAGTTTAATTAAGTGGTTAATGGGGAAAATGGGCACTGGTTATACCATCTCCTGCAGCACTTTCATAACATTGTAGATGTCATTATTACACATTTTATATGCCTTAGCCTGATATTTGGTTTTGGTTTCTTTTGAAATTCTGCGATCTTTAACAGTTCTGTGTCTCTGAACAGTGTTTGTCTACACAACATGTTTAATTAGCTCACCGGCAGGTCCAGCAGAGTTGAAGAGGTTAATGAATAAGCACTGGTCATGGTAATAGTGCACAAATTTGTGGGCCCTGATAATAATGTGATACATCTGCTGATTAAACTGAGGCTGTTCTGGCTGGCTATGTTAAGAAATGTGAAAATTAACAGGCTGTAGCAATAGGGTGAAAAAAGGGATGAATATGCAGAAATAGTATGTGTAAATGCCTAATGAGTTTACTGCTGTATATTTGACCCAGATGAACTTTGTGGGTTTGAGTTGAGTTAGATATAATGTCTAAATTAATTGGTTGTGCTTGGGTTTGTTTTTCTGAAAACCAAAACAACACTCAAAGACATGTTGAGCATATTAAAAAGCCCTAAAAAGAATCTGTCAAGCGTATAAACTAGAATTACCTAAACAAAGTTACTCGGCTTGCCTATTCGAGATTAGAAAAGGGCTGAATTAGTTCAGTAGTAGCCAAGCAATGGAATAAACTTGCACAACTATCTGCATTTTGCCTGGCGTAGAGAGCTGACACATGCAAATTTCTTTAAGCATTTATAAACTAACTTGAGCTCAAAACAGCCCATTTCATTAAAATCTTGGCACATACAGTATATCCTCCTTTTGTGACTTGTGCCAACGGCCTTTAAGAGGGGATCCACACACATTAAAGTTCACAATGGTAAATACTTTCCCCCTGCTGCTTGACCTCAAATAACGTGTTTACAGTTGAGAAAGAAGGGTCGAAAGAAAAGAAGGAAGGAAGGAAGGATGGATGGAGTAGAGAAGGTAGTAGTGTTGCAATCCAATATGGTCTAATAAAGAGGCTTCACTTCACTTTATCGTGAAAGTTGGAGAACTTTGAGACTAGCAAGACTCTCTTCTCTGAAATGAGTGCTGATATACAGCGGTTCTACGTGTCACCCGATGTGTCGTGACAAGATGGTCCATGGCAGAGGCATCACTTCCCGAGTCACATGATCTGAATGCGTGTACGCTCCGCGGCGAGAGGTTCTGACATTTCCCATCAAGGCATAGAGAAAAGACGAGCCGACACTGACAGCGTCAATGAGACGTGGGATGCGGAGCAAGGCCGCGGAGCTGGCAGGAAGCAGAGGTTGAGGTCAGGAAGTTGCAGTGTTCCATACGAGGCGAAAGCAACCATCTAGCCGCCAGGGTTGAAGCCACTACTGCTGAATGTGGGTCACTCTCCCTGGCGTCCACTGCATTTTCTCTCCTCAAGCCTTTATTTTTTTAGCCAGGGCATTGGAATACTGCATGTTGTACCCAGGGCTCTGGAGTACTACACTGTTTCCAAGAGCCTTGTACCGTGCACATAGATGAGGATAACATTGATATAGTTCATGTGTGTGTACTGCAACAAGGCTGTGTTTACTTCAGTGAAAATGTCAACAAGACCAAAATCTAAATTGGCAGCTCATCAGTGACCTAGCTGCTGTTTAAAGTCATAGTCAGGTTAAGCTTCTTGACCTAAATGACCCTTCGATATCCTGCAACTAAGTCTCCATATGAATAAACCAATGAACACAATAATTCTGGCTCCCAACCAGCAGCAGCTATTTGGCACAGCATGGTTAGTTCTAGTACAGTGGAAATAATTATCATTTCATTAGCAATAGTAACAGTTGCTTGCTTTCGGCTTGTGTTATATTAAATATTAATGTTGTATGAGTGTTCACAGATGGCAAACAGATACAGGGATACAAGCTCATGTTGTGCCGCATGATATGATAACACACATGCTTTACCAAATAACTTTTCAATGATCTGTCAGGTTTGGCTCATTAAAATGACCTACTGTGTCAATCGTGCCATTACAAACACTATCAAACCACACTGTATGAATTTAAAGCCCGGAAAGCCTTAAGATGGACTTTGCAGTTGCACATTTTCTCCAGCTGACCCAGCTGGGCTTCCAGCCAATCAGATATTTTTTGACAGTACATGGGAACGCACTGAGTTATTACACACAGTATAGACTTCACAGATTTTAGGGAGAATGGATGCTTTGCGGTGAGGAAATACTATAAAGACATCACAAGGCATTAGAATGATTCATTGGCCAAAGCTTTGTATTTAGTGGAGAAATTGCTTATGTGTCCTTGAAGCTGTGAAAGATAGTCCCAGGAGCCAACAATGAAAGTGGAGTAAGAAGACATGCTTATGTTTAGAAAATGTAGTGAGATTTATCACAGCTTTTTTTGTTAAAGAAATCTGTATGCTGCAGGTGGACATGAAGAGCTGTCATTCTCTGTGGGTTCATATACAAGAGCCACATTTTACATTTATATCTATTCATTTGAAGAATGTTTGATATATAAAAAAAGAAATACTAATTAGTGTAGCACTGGGCGATGTGGAGAAAATCAAATATCACAATATTTTTGACCAAATACCTTGATATCAATATCACAACAATATTGTAGGTTTGACTATTGGTGCTTTCACAAAATATTTACACAATGATATTTTTGATAAATAATCATCATTAATGTGGATATAATGAGGGTAAAGGCAAATAATAGAAAGGCTAGAACAGTCTGGTCAGTTTATGAAATTACATCATTTTACTTCAATGCAGCCTTTACAACCAGGACAAGGAAAAACATTTTAAGATATTATGATATCCAAAATCTAAGCCGATATCTAGTCTGATATCACAATATCGATATAATATCGATATATTGCCCAGCCCTAGTGTAGCGTCACAAAACCACAAGTGAAGCAGGATCGAATGCTGATGAGCGGTTGAAATGAAATAAACACCAATGACTTTAAGCCATTTCCCACCAAGAATGATACAGTTTAAGTGGAACCCAGTGTATCCAGTGTTGTGAAATTGCAATTCTCTGTTAACTCCAAACAAAAAAAAATGACAATGACACTTTCTGTGCAACGCAATACACGGAACTTCTTTTCTGCAAAACAAGTACATGATGATGAGTAGAGCATCTTTCATGAACCGCTTATTGATGGAGTTACTATTGTGGTGCTATATAATTCTGTAATGGTGAGTTGAAAATATTGCACATGATTAAAGACGTGATTTCTAAATGACATTTACACTGCAAAAAGTAGCACAATCATTCTACGCCATGACAAGCCAAGCATGCTAGACTAAATACAGCAACGCATATTATAATCACATTGCCTTGGTAACCGAATTTGACACACCACTACTCCCTATCCTACTGCATGTCATGTACCCATGCAGGCACACGCAACACACATTTCTGACAGCGCTGCTGTGGCGGCTGGAAAATCAGGGCAGATTCCACAAGTAGCCAGGCCCTGCCCTCTGTCTGCCTGGCACGCCATCATCTGCAATAACAATTCAAAAATCTTCAAAGCTGGACGACTGAAAAGAAGGAAAATTGATAGAGGCAAAGGGAGAGTCAGAGTAGGCCTTCTGATTCATCTTTCAAGACGCTCCTTATTGCATCTTTAATCGTCTTCCTTGATGCGCAGGGACGACTTGACAGTTGACTTACAGAACTATTGAATTCCCACCCTATTGAGTCGAGTCACTCAGGAGGTTCCAACTGGGCTTTCTTCTCCCTGCCCCATCTCTTTTTTAACTCTCCTGTTTTATCACTCCTCATTTCCATCCCTGCGAGGGGCTCAGAGAGGCAGCCTGCCGAAGAACTGCAGTGACGAATGGATGCTAACATGGTCAGCTAAATGTTCCAAGAGGCAGGGGATATGACAATGCCTTCGGCTTGTACTACAAAGCCTTGCTGTAACTTTGTCACACCACGCCTTGATGGAGAGACTCCCACAGCAACTCTTTTCTCTGATTTAATGAAATATTTTGTAATCTAGATCTAGATATATAGATGTAAAAAGGAAGAACAATAATATGCAGATACTCTGTGTTATGTAGCTTTGTGAGAACAGAATATTATGACTGACACTAGGTCATACATTTTACAGAGGGGAAGTCTTGCTCTGAAGTGTAAATGTTGCTCTGACTGTGTGAAGACAAATGCTTGGGATTCCTGGGGGTTGGGACTTTGATAATGAATGGTTAGCACTCCAGTCTGGCTACAAGAAGGAAAACTGAGAAAATATCTATCTAAATATACAGACAAAAAACAAACAAATCCATTTTCACAATTTACTTTGAGATTTCAGCTACCCTCAAGACCATAAATCACATTAACTAGTGAGAAATGGGCTAGTTTTTAGAATAATAAAGACTGAATAAACTGTAAATGTCCATCATCTGAATTCTGTTTGGTCTATGAATGCATTATGATGTTGTTTTATATGCAAATAACAAATGTAATAAATCCACAGTCAAGAAGTATGCTTCATGTTGATTAATCAGAAAATTACACAGAATTGCCTATAAAAAAGTAGGTAAATTGTTCTAATAAAAAAAAGAAAATCCTAATCAATGTTTCATATCAAATTAATAGTTTTATCTGTATAGAACCATGTTTGCCATTTCTGCAATGCAACTATCACCAGACTAGACAAAGCAAAAGTCCAAAACGTTTTGTCATTTGTAAGCTATTGTATTTCCCTAGTCTTGCTTTGCCAGACCTTTCTCCACAGCACTGCGGAGGAGGAGGGTCTGGCTAGTCCACACAGCATTCCAGGTTTTGGGAGGAAAACATGCTCTGGTTTATTGGCATTTCTTCAAACCAATCACAATCGTCTTGAGCGGTGCTCGTTGGGAAGGAACTTGTTTTGGTGAACGTGTACGTTCAAAGTAGGGGTGGGGGAAAAAATCGATACAGCACAGTATTTTCCGTGGCAATACTGTATCGATACACAGACGACAAGTATCAATCTATTATTATATTATATATAATATAATAACATATATATTATATGGTCAGTTTGTCTGCTTGATAATCCCATTTTGCGGCAATAAAATTGAAGTGAGATGAACAAACAACAGATGTTGACAAAGTTTCCTTTTGGGGACATCATTTGAAATTGGGAAAGATGGAAGTTGGAAAAAAGGTAATGAATATGTTTAATATGTTGTTGCGATATGTTTAAAATCGCAACAATATCGTATCGTGACAGAAGTATCGTGATGATTTCGTATCGTGAGGCCTCTGGTGATTCCCACCACTAGTTCAAAGGTTTTTTTAGTTGTGCAACAGAAAACTCTGATTGGACAGATAGTCTAGCTAGCTGTCTGGATTTACCCTGCAGAGATCTGAGAAAAGGTTAACCATAGTCCTCTGTAAATCGACAGGAGTTTAAAATGCCAACACAAAGGAAGCCCAAGGCAACGGATATCCGGCCTAAATGAGTGAAATCTGGCAGTATTTCCGTCGGCAACAGAGCAATCCCAGAAGTGGAACGTCAAGGATATAGACTAGTATTTCCCTAGGGATATGATAGTGAAATATGAAGTGTCTGTTTCTGAATCTTTCAGGTGGTAATACCCAAACTGTTTCGCTGCTAAATAATTTTTTTTTTTGGTAACCTGCTGTGCAAAAGGCACAGTATATAAAATCAAACCTAATCAGAGTTTACGTAAAGATACAATAATATCAGTATTCACAAATGCATGAATAAGCTGTTATGAGGTTGTTGTTTTTATCAATCGGTTATCGGTTACCGAATAAGTTTACTTTTGCTGTATGAGGAAGGTATCAACTGTGAATCAAAGGTGTCCAACATATATTTTTTAGGGCTGCCAAACGATAAATTTTTTTAATCGCGATTAATCGCTGAATTTCTATAGTTAATCGCGATTAATCGCATATTTTATCACATGATTAAAATTCTATTATTTTGCATTTCAAACAGTTTTTAAGTACATATTAACAATCGAAAGCAATTTTTACCAGTGTATCTTGATTGGGAATCAAATGAATGCAAAGAAAGTTACTTTATAGATTTGATTTTAAGATTTGTAATTATTTATTTACTGTAAACAAAAGAAAAATGTGTGAATCTGTCATTATTGCACAATTCCTCCAAGTACCTAACTAAAAAACCCTATCCTTACTAGAGTCAATATAGTGTTTAGTAACTGCTAAATAATGTTGATTACTCACTGACGTCCAGTGATCACCGGTTAATGAGACAGCATTTGCAGCACTTTGCAGCTGTTCCAGTTGGGCTGCTTTCTCCGTGTCGTACAGGCTGTGTATCCATGAAAACTACTGTGCCCCTCAACGGCAACGAGACAGGTCAGAACATGCCAACCGTAGTACGTCTTTAAGACCCGAGTCCTCTACGATGCTGACAGGTCTGCAGTTAGTTGCCACCCGTTTCGCAAGAGCTGTAGTAATTTTTTGGGATTTGGTTTCATCCACAGGTCGCCAAGTAGCACTCTCCAAAATAGTGCTTTGCCTGAGTGGGTAGCATGCTAGCGGGTAGCATCACGTTAACTGTACTACTATGCTTAGCTTTTGGAAAATAAAAAGCGCCATTCAGGATTTCATTGCTGCTGTCTTTCTCCATCATGCCTGCAGCCTGCAGCAGCAGGATGTGATACGAGGAAGTGGCAGCTTGATGATAAGTAACAGTGCTGCAAAGGGTCAAAATAGTAGCCTGTTAGGCATGACGCAAAGCCGAGTGAAGTGTAAAATAAATAAATTAATGCCGGCTTGTGATTAATGCGATTAAAATAAATTAATCGCATCACGTCGGCCCTTAATCGCATCGCGATTAACGCGTTAACCCTGACAGCCCTAATATTTTTGAATAATTTTTTAATGCAAATTACAAAAAGTATACAGGTGCCACCATGTTTTTGATTTGTTTGGGTCATAACCTTTAACTATAGGTTAGAGGTTTAAGGTTAATTAATAGTGATTCCTTACATTTCTGCAGGGATAATTTCTCATTTCCCTAGGAGCTTATTGAGTTAGTTATGCTTAATTTATACCCTACTAATCTCTAAATTTCAGTCTGTAAGATATTCAGTTAACATTACAACGATCATATTTACAGAGTGTTTCATCATTGTTGCCGAGTTAGTGGGTGGTTTTGGGTTCCTTGCGTTTCTCTTCTTCCTGCTGCCTTAATGCCTACGAGCAGAGAAAAAATTACTTTCCTCAAGCTTTGTCAAGTGCAAATAATCATTTATTCTCTAACCCTGAATATTGTGTTCACAGCCGAGGAGAGGAAAGAAGTGCAGGGACCGGAAAGCAGAGTTGCGCCTCATGCTCCCTCAGCTCTATTTCCATAGACAGAGGGCCAAACTCAGAAATTTCACATTGGCAAATATTATTTACTCTAACAGCCATTATGGTCCTTCTGGGACTCAGGGAATATAAAAATTAATATTTATGTTTTGAGAAAATAGGATTTTTTTTTTTTAAAGCTGAGTGGCAGAGCTAGCAAATTAATAGCCACTACTGATTGTCAGTTTGTAAGATGTTTTTTTGACACTTGAATTATTAACTATAATGTCCTGTCATGCCTGTTTTGTTTTTTAAAAGACAATGTTTTGGGCATTTTCTGCCTTTATTGTTGACAGGACAGATGAAGACATGAAAGGAGGGAATGACATGTAGCAAAGGGCTGCAGGTCAGAGTTGAACCCGGGGCCGCTGCGTCGAGGAGTAAACCTCTATATATGGGCAGCTGCTCTACCAACTGAGCTATCCAGGCGCCCAACATTTTAATTTTTTTGTTTTCTCTTCTTTTCTTTTATATTACATTGTGTATTTTCCTAAAATGCTAACTGACACTCTGCAAACCATGGGCAGGTAGTACTTTAGCAGAGCAGACCTGATGAGCACCTAAAGCGGATATATTCTTTATATTTTATAATAACAATGTATCAAATGACAATGGAAAACATTGTGACAATGTGAAAGGGGTCACTCGTCGTGACTTTACTGATTTGGTTCACTTTCACAGCTTTCATATGGTGTTTTTCCATTGGCAGTTTTGGCCACGCCAAACCATGCCACCCTGATTTGCGTTTCCATTACCAGTTTAAACACCATGAGTTGTGTTAAGTTGCACCCGAGCTGGACCATCCTGGGAGTCAGGCCAAAGTGCCCAACCTGCCTCCAACCACCCCCCTTCTCCCCTGCAAACAAGCATGCGGTGCGAGACTCAACCAAGAGTCAACACAATACATTAAATGCTCATTCCATGCTATTTTATAGTTAATCATGGTTAATGGTAGATGTTATTACAGAATGTATTGTTATGAGAATAGAGTTTATTGATTTCAGTGACTTTTTGCAGTTGAAATTAGTATTACATGTATTTAAACATGCAAAAATATCCTTCAACTGGCATCTTAAATATTTGGCCAAATTATCATTATATCATTGTGTTATTGTGTATTAATGTGAAGAGGATACATGCAGTTACTGTAGCAGTAAATTTGCAACAAGAAAAATATAAACATGGAATAAGGTTTACTGTAGCAAGACATTTCAACATGGGATCCACAACCATAACCTGGTCAAACAGCGCAGGCCTTGTGCATTTAGACACAAACTGCTTTGAGAAGCAGTTCACTGTAAATTATTCATAAAATCCTGTCCTGAGAGAAAAAGGAAATCTCTGGATGTTAAGCCACCACTTCAAAAGGTGAACCGTACAGTGCTGCTAACCCTGTCTCCTTCTTTTTATCTTACCTGACTTTAATTACTGCTGGCACATCACTGGGCTCAGGGAAGGAGAAATTAATGAGATGGGTGAAATATGTGATTACATGCTCGTTTGGCTCTTTAGAACTAAAATGAACATAAATGGCATGAAGCTCATGTGTTGGAAAGCTCAAGACAGAGAATATTGCATGACTTGGTATTACATAATGTTGGCAACACTTACATGCACACCATGATCATGTTCTTTCGTACAATGGTGCAATTAATTTTGAGTTTACGCAAAAACCTTTATCTAATTATGCTGCTTTGAATGAGGCTGATTTTCAAGACTGTAATGAAGACATCCAGTTCTATGATAATTGTTCCATTAATGGAAGGCTATTTGGAGATGTAAATCCTATATTTCTTACAAGCCTGTCCCCTGGGGACTGCAGATGTGACTGCAGTTCATGACACGGGGAGAATGACTAATGTTGGCTGAGGTCTACCAGGCAAATCATTTATTCATCTATAACTCTTGTGTACATGTTTTCATGGAAACAGGAAGATTCTCAGAATAAGCTTCTGCTGTGCATGTAAAGAGCTTGATCACATTTTCTTTCTTGGAATGTGTGATTACAAACATTAAAACATTAACATTAAAAGTGACATTAAGGATGAAAACCGGATGAATTTGAAAGCAATCAGAACACACATGTATGTCATCAGTATACATTTTAAAGAAGACTTACTTGAGGGTGAAATGTTCGACAGTGGAGTTCGGCATCAAGTAGAGGGAGATTTTGAGGGTTTCTCCAGGCTTCAGGGGCTTCTCTGGTAGCCTGAGGAACATGTTTTTGTCTAACTGCTTGTCCACCAGCAGCTGCTCTTGACTGGCCTGGTACAGGCTGATGCTCCCGATGCGCAGCAGGGGGTGCTGTGACAGAGGTTCTCCCCTGGAAACACCACCAGCCCTATGGCCTGAGCCCTCACTGCACTCCCCATCCAGATTGGGCCCATGGAGTGTGTAGTAGAGCTCAACCCTGAGGGTCTCACTGGTTAGCCCATCCAAGAGACCGTCAGTGGAGCCTTTCCTCCGACCCAGTGGGGCTACATTGGTGTTAAACCAGGATGGAGGCATCTCCAGCTGGGCCAAGCACTGCGCCAGGTTGCCTTTCATGCGGCAGGAGGTTTTATTTTCAAGGGTATTTCGGAAGGCGTGCAGACGGACGCAGGGCAGCTTGTCCTGAGCCTTGAAGTCATCCCAGTCACGGCCAGCGATGTAGAAAAACACCTGGACTGTGGGGTTGTTGGAGAAGACCCGCGATTGGACAATGAAGGCCCGCACTTTCCAGTTGACTGTCAGCTGGCCGGGAATATCCAGTGGACTAGCTGGCTGGAGCAACTCTTTGGATACTGTCTGGTCCCAGGCAAAAGGCCCAAAGCTTATGTTAATGGCAGGGAGGTCTTTTGTCTGGAAAACCACAAAATTCTCAGAGCGCTGCAGCGGGTGTCCAGTGCTGGGGCTACTGCTGCTCTTGCTGCCGCCGCCAACTGTTTGTCCTGTGATCTGAGCTTTCCGCAAGAAGAAAGCCAGTTGTGCATTGGACATTTTAAAGTTGGCGGGAAGGTACACATTGGGTGGTGAATGACTGGCTGTCACTGCTGAGGAGCTGAAGAGGGCATCTGAGCTGGTTGGAGAGATTTCACCTGCAAGAGCTGTGAAGAGAGGAAGGAGAAGAGAGAGGTTCAACCTTTACAGTCTCTCTTTTTTGAACAGAAAGAGTGAAGAGTAAAGTAAAGAAAACAGGTATAATATGTGAGGAAGTAAGAGACACAAGGAGGAGAAGTCCATGAATCAAAAAAATTAATGAGATATAGGCAGGAAGTGACAGAGGTCTGCTCAGTCAGCCGTAGAGAGGAAAAGGGAGAAGGTAAAAAAAACTAAAAACTAATCAGATGATAACTGGTCAATACATGTATGTTGGATGCTCCAAAAGCACATCCGAATGAACATGTTGTTCACATTGTCAAGGTGCACAGCATGTGATCTTTTATCTGGGAAGTAACAACACATTCAATCAGTGTTTGGCTATTCAACACTTTGAACTAGATAACACACAAAACTCTTTCAAAAAATACAAAGTCACAAGCGACGTGAAGGTAGGCTTGAACTACAGAATAAAACAGGAAACTTGAGTTTGTATTTGAATAGTGCATACACTTATCCATTGTACTGCGCTGCACTTGTTGAGTCAAAACAAGTCAACATAGCTTAACACCTAAATTATAACAGTTAAATCAATTTAGGGCAAAATCATTGGAATACAAACTGAATAAATGTGACATACTTATCAAAATTACCCAGAGCTGAGCACAAAAACATAGTTGCCTGTCCCCATGGTCCAAATCATAGATTAAAAGTCCCATATTCCAAATAGTTCTATCATTGAATTTGCATCCTTTAAATCTTAAAAAAAAATCAAGAGGATCTTTTGAATTCCCCAAAAAGAAAACCTCTTCAAAAGATGTGTTACTCAACAGGAACTCCACAGAAGTTTGGCTTCTTTTTTAGTTTCTCTTTAGAAAATCTTCGTAAGTTGCAAAAGAAGAATAAATGAGGGTGAAAAAAAAAGAAGATGCATATGCTCCGGCAGTTCTTCAATTGGTCATGTTCTTGTATCTGGCATAAAAGGTTCCACTGAGCTTCTTGAACTTGTTCTTGTCTCATTCCCCGTGTCTTAGGTCTTGGTTTGAAAGTGGTTCAGCCCCACACAGCAGCTAGCTCAATCCCAGACTGTGTGCATGGCTCCAGGACTGACTCTGATAGACAGGCAGAGCCTCCTCCCGGTTGGTGGGCTGTACGGGAACTATAGACAAAGCCTTTGACGCCGCCCCATCTTGCCACACCTAGTCTCTAGTCTATAATCACCATTTTAGCTCCCGGTCAGAGCTAAGACACACAGCCCTCAGAGGACACGACTTACACCACACACACAGACACACACACACACACACACACACACACACACACATATGGAGTCCAAAGAAATAACACTCTCCAGCTCGATTCATCCTATCCCTCTGGACGTGTTCAGGCAGACTCTTATGTGTGTACATGTAAGTGTGTGTATAAGGGCTGTGTGTGTCTCTCTCTCTGTGTGTGTGTGTGTGTGTGAGGTGGGGCGGGGGATGGATGTATTGCTTGAATGCCTCCAGGCAGAGAGAGAGAGAGTAAGAAGAAGGGGAGAGGGAGGGCTTAGGTAAAGATTATTGATGAATTAGTCTAGCTCTCCTTCCCTTTTCCTCCTCCTTCTTTCCCTCCTCTTCCACCTCCTCCTCCTCCTCCTCCTCCTCCTTCTTTCCCTCCTTCTCTTCCTCCTCCCCCCCCCCCCTTTCGTCTGCTTTAGCCCCATGAGAAATCCATGAGAATGAGGGGATACCACCCGGAGGGGGAGGGGTATCTGACTAGCCTCCCTGCTTCACATGTGCCTGGAATTCCCATAATAAAAGCGAGAGAGGGATCCATGGATGTGTGTGCACTTGTGTGTGTGAGTTGTGTGTGTGTGTGTGTGTGTGTGTGTGTGTGTGTGTGTGTGTGTGTGTGGGCCCCATAAACTGAATGGCAAACAGTGGAGGCAACAAAAGATGAAGCCACAGCCGGGGACACATCCTGCACTTACAAATGAGCAATCGTAGCCATAGAGAGGGCTGAAGAACCTATAATAATGAGTTAAGCTACTTAAAGGCTGTCTAGTCTTTATCGACCAAAAGCTCTTCGCAGGAATGTGTGTGTGTGTGTTTCGAAAGAAGAGCTGCTCTTGCCTTGATCAACATTAAAAGCGACAAATATGCACAGCATTCCACAAACTTCCTTAAGGGCTCCTCTACCAGAGTGCCATCTGTTTCATTCTCTTGGGTCCAAATGCAGAGCCACCATTCAAATCTCCCACCGTTACTGTATATTTTACCAATACTGGGAGACTCTACTACCAATCTTCGCCTCGGGAAAAGATAGAATATGGGCCTCACATATAAGGATATACACCTAGTATGCCTGCCAATGTTTATATCAAAGCTCTACATGATTTCATTGCTGCGTTTAAAAAAGATATTGGAACAGCATTAAAGACCGCTTCACTCGATTTCTCTCACTTGAGGCAGCAGTAGCCTACAGCGCAGAGAAACCTTCAATCCCCAGATCTGCTGGGAATTTTTGAAAAGTGTTTTACCCTGCCTTTCGACACTACTGTTGGGGTGTCCTGGACAGTGTTGGGTAACACACAACGTAACTACTTTTTCGGGTAAAAAGTAGTGTGACGCGCTACTACTGAAAATTTGGTAATGAAACTTAGTTCCTTTTTCAATTCGGCACAACGTTACTTTTCCCAGGGACAGATTTGACGCTCACAGATGCGCTCACATTGCGCGCTCACAGGCTCCACACGGGACATGACAGAGGCTGGTAGCAGAGTAATCATGGCAAGCGAGAAGCAGCCAAAGCTAACTTTTGAGAGCGTTTTAAGCTTCGTGGCTTTGTGCTGGACCGCGCTCTGAGCCAGGCAGACACAAAGCTGACAACCTCACAGATGGATGCGGTGGAGACGGCCTCATACATACGCAGCGGACCGCTGTGGACTTGTGTCGGTTGCAAGGACACGCAAGGATTTCCAGAAAAGAGGCTGCATGTGTCTACGACAATGCACGGACCATCGTGGCTGCACGACCACTACAAGTCGATACAGACATTACATAGTATACACTAACACCGTGTAATGCCGATATGACCTGCTGATGTGCATTCAACCCGCGCTGGACTCGTTCATAAAGAATCAGCCGTCACTCTGTGAGTAGAGAATCCAGTCTGCAGTGTACTTCAGACACTTCACCGATAAACCAGAGATTGGCTTCATGGTCAAAGATAGTTTTTGTATAATTAACTTCAGTCTCTGCCAGAGACCCCTGCTTTTAAAAGTAACGTAAAAGTAACAAGTAAAAAGTTACTTTCCATAGGGGGTAACTAAGTAAAGTAACAGATTACTTTTTTAAGAAGTAACAAGTAACGAGCAAACACTACTTTTTAAAAGTAACTTCCCCAACACTGGTCCTGGAGCAAGGCTCTTAAAGAAATGTGTCTCCATGTGTTCCACAAGCACCTGCTGCTGGCCAAACAGCCCACAACAAAATGGTTTCCAGCTTGCAGCTGTTTTTTTTTTTTTAACGGTAATTTAGATTTTAAAGCGGTTTGCCTCTGACTTGGTACTGTCAACTGCTTATCTTATCTGCATCTGTTCGTTTAAACACAGGGAAGCTGTAGGGCTACACCAGGGAACTAAAGGTAAGACTGTGACTCCAAACAGCTTGCTGACATTATTTGAGCATGTGCAAGACAATAACAACACAATATGGGACCGTTTGCATCATCAGTGATGTGTGATAAAATCTAGCTGTTAAACCAACTTATACAGGGTGCCGCAGCAATGTGAAGCAATAACCTGAGGAAATTGGTAAAATACAAAACAATTACTCACATTTAGGGACAAAATCTCTCTCCACAGAGGACTGATTGTGACTGTATTTCTTGAAAGAAGATTTAAATCTTTCAAGCGTGATCAAAAGAGTTTACACTGTGGTGGTCATAGAGATGTGTCTTTAATTGTATGTTGCTGCCTTTTTGCTGTGACTATTTGAACAAATGTTTTATAAGAGTCAACATTAACATGAATAAATTATAAGAGACTTCCACAATCAGAAGTGTCAGCATACATTGGACCACCGAGCTAAAGTCCCATTTTCCACTTACTGTGCTGCAAAAACACTGATTTCCCCACCTTCTTCCATGATAAACGTTTATTAAACAGCATCTTCCTGTAGTCCACAAGTGTGCTTTATTCGTCCTCTTTTTCTATAATAATGACGGCAACAGAAATACATTCTCTAACTGTATCATATCAAAGTCAGTGGTGAATAGTAGTAGGGCTGTGGATGTTGCTGCAACAAAGTAATTTGCAAAAGTATTTTGAGTATACTGTGCACAATGGTCTGTTGCCTCTGTCAACCTCCTAGGGACTGTGAACCAACAGTGACACAGATACTTTCGTGTTACACCTGCAGATCACCCGACTACCGCCCAGGAGTCTCCTAATCCCTTTTAAATGCAATAAAACTGTACAATGACAATACATTCATTGAATGCCATCAAACAAAACTAATCTCTGCCCTTTCCTCTCAACCCAGAGACCCTATGGTGTCATCTGAGAAGGTGATTACAGCCTATGATGCATCAGGGTTCTCTTGTCTCATTTCAGTGTAACAACATCACTGGGTAGGTGGGTTTGAAGGGGAGCATGGACACAGATGGGCTTCCATTGTGAAACCCTATCGCCTTCCTCTTTCACTTGATGTCCTATTAGACCTGGGGCCAAATTGAATTGAATTCTCTTCCTGTTGTGCTCCCATTACGTGAAACATCTGCTCTGTGTTTATGTGTATGTGTGTATGTATGTGTGTGTGTGTGTGTGTGTGTGTGTGTGTGTGTGTGTGTGTGTGTGTGTGTGTGTGTGTGTGTGTGACAGGGGAACGAGTGGGTGTCTAGTCTCAGGGCACTTTGTATTCATCAGATTACTTTGTCTGATGTCAATTAATGAAAGTATGGGGCCCCTTTGAGGCTAAAGCCATTTCTACTCTTCTCTCATTCCCAGGGCATCAAATACCAACGCTTTGTCACAGCCCTTGTCGTTTCATACCGACGCACGAGGCACCATTGAGCGTCCGTATGAAGTGTGCCGGGCTTTCAACTGTAAATCCATCCGCAGCAATATTAGAAGCTCAGAGCAAGTGCTCCAGAACTAAGAGCACTAAGAGAGAGAGAGAGAGAGAAAACTAAGTAGGGAGGAGGTCAGAGTGGTAGATGGGTCAAACAACACAGGACTTTAACCCAGAAGACCACGGTTCATGTCCCATTTGTCCCGTGCGTCTCTTTAATTACGTTAGAAACCTACTTGTTTTAACCCCACCCATGATCTTTTCCTACACCTAAATGTTTTTATGTAGTTTTGTTTGAATTCACAACGTTAACCAAGAGTTCCCCGTGTTTAAAACGGCGATCGCAGTGGAGCGTCACAGATTGATGCGCTGAGGTAACAAGTGGCGCCAATGACAGTGTCAGTAATCAAGTCAATTCTATTGAGTTGGGATAAGAACATGCTGGGTATGCTAATAACAGACTGCAAATACTCTTTAGATAAGAAAAAAAGTGAATGTTTTCAACCACCATATAGCTGATTTCATTCAGTGGACGAATCTAATCAATCTACTGAGTGAATTTCTTTTGTGTTTTCAAACTAGATTAACCTTTTTTCTAAGAAGCGAATTCAGGAAAGGTTTCTTGCCACCAATTTGCATCATTTTTACAAAAAGCAGGAGGTTAAAGCTTGAAAAATGTCAGTTTAACTTAAACTAACAAACTAATTTCAG
Source organism: Sander vitreus (assembly GCF_031162955.1). Taxonomy (NCBI): domain Eukaryota; kingdom Metazoa; phylum Chordata; class Actinopteri; order Perciformes; family Percidae; genus Sander; species Sander vitreus. Next base: position 6,842,773 of record NC_135867.1, read on the forward strand.
TGGGTCTCAACATACACTTAGGCCTTACTACTTATAAGGCAAACATATTTGGAGCAAAACATCTGGAAAAGCATATATTCCTAAGATAATGCTTTTGGCCACACTTTCAATCTGAATAGTCTACTACCACAATCACCTTCTTTATGTCAACAAAGAATACAAATTCTACACATTCAAATTTATAAGGATCTGGAAGTATCTGTTGTGCTACTGGTTAATGTCCTCAAAAGCATTGAGCAGACCGAGTCAAAAAAGTCTTGTTCCATAGTTACTAACTGAAACACTTAACTGTATGTCTTGCTGTCCATACAAAAGCAATCAAACATAAAAGTTGGCTGCCAAGTCAAGGGGAAATATAGAGAGGCTGTTATGAGGAGGGCAGACATTTGATCTTGAGGAAGAGAAGTGCATAAATGTCTCTTCAAGTAAAAGGTCAAGAAAAATTGTTGAGTGGGTTTAGAGAGATGGAGCATCCTTACAGCATTACTAATGTTCCAGCGCAATGAGCATCGCTATCGACATTATCTTACCCATCACTCCCTCCCTCTTTCTATTCGGCTTTGAGAATCACTACACTGCTAATACATGTACATTTGGAATGGTGAAATAATACCTTTCAACAACATACTTATTACACACTTCTCACACTATATTACATTGTGGGATTACACTTAAAGGGTAACTACCATTTTTTTCAACCTGGCCCCTATTTTCCTATGTTGTTGTGTGTAAGTGACTGATAGGAACAACAATCTTTGAAATTGGTCCAGTATTAAGCATGAACGCTGTAACCGGCAGGCACAGACCGGGCTGCAATGTAACCCTATGGGGCAAATGTTCAGAGTCAGTTTGGTCCACTGAAAGGCTCAGATTTTTATTCTGTCTGACAACATTATGGAAAGGATCCCTACAGAGATAGACCTTTTAACACCTCTTTGAGACCTTTCTGTTTAACCAGAAACAGCTCTGAGGTAGCTAGCGCTAAACCCACCAGACTCCATTTAAAAAATACTTTTAGCGTGTATAGAGCCAACATATTTTCACATGTAAATCGGTAAACTATGTGTTTATTTCAATCATATATTAATATATATAATCATAGAGTTGTGATGGTTGGAAAAGTAGATGGACGACCCAAATCGGCTTTTCATAGTTTTATTTTGTTTCTGTCGACTTTGAATGACGTGCATTTTGCGATGCTAAAATTACTGGTTTATTTACGTGGAGTCTGGTGGGTTTAGCGAACGCAATTTTGTGGATGTTTTTATATTTAAAAGGATCTTACAAAAGGAGGTCGACAGAAAGGTCGACCTCCTTAGAAATCCTTTCCATAATGTTGTCACACACTTAGAATATTAATCTGAGCCTGTCAGCGGAAAAACAAGCACTTTTGTGAAGGTAAATACAAGCTGTACAAAATTGCCCTATTAACTTACATTGTAGCTTGTTTCAGCGCTGCTGACTGTAGCAATCTCGCTTAATACTGGACCAAGATTGTTGATTGATGGGAACATCAGTCAATTATACACAAAAACATAGGAAAATAGGGTCCAGGTTGAAAAACAAAAACGGCAGTTATCCTTTAACAAACAGTTATTGCACTTTTTCTTGTCAACTTTTAATTTCAGTATTCTTTGTTCAGACTCCACATTTACTGAGAAGTGTATGCAAATACCCATAATGTAAAATGGTTCACATTAGCATTCAATTAGCTATGAATGCAACACAAAGTGCAGATGAAAAGACATGTTAGCCTGGGATAAAGGTTCTGTTAGCACTGGTACAATTATGCTGCGTTCTATTTACCTCGGAAATTGAATTTTCCGAGGTCAAAGTCGGAAACACGCCCCCTGACCTCAGATTTACGAGCTCGGAACTCGGACAACCTCGCAGTAGCCTGAGTTCAAAATCCAACATGGCTGCCCCCTGTATCAACAGTTGTGAAAGCTGCAGTAACATAAAGTTATAAGCACTTCTGTCTTATTTGTGTCACTAAATCAGTCGTTCACACAGGCATGTTCAACTTCTATCTGTGTACATGTTACGCTGTTTGCATGCACAAAAAACGGCGTAATGCGTTGTTATCAACTGGTATTGCTAACAATAGCTAACCGGGCTAGAGCTAATGAAAACAATGAAAATCCGACTTAAATGGAACGCAACAGGTATGACGTTATTCCCAGCTCCGGCTTCCGAGTTCCAAGATAAACAGAACGCGGCATTAGTCCTATTTTTGCCTCTTTGAGGAATGTCTATTTCCATCTCAGTCAGACCTGGATTACCTTTACAAATGGATTGCAGCTGGATTATCTCAAACTGTGTGTGACTTTATATTTAATCAGTTTTCATCATGTCATCTATATGCATAGGGAAATTACATTCACGTTTCAGTCACACTGGGGAAGGTTTGTCCAGTCCATGTATTCCCATGAAATCACATCACATTGGTGATTTAGAGTAAAGTAGAAATCATTCTACATGCTACTTGTCATATATTGTGTTATGTTATGTGTCCCCTTAAGCGTGCACACACGTCTAACACATTTCCGTCAGACTAAGATGTGAATCATTCCGTCAGTAATCACATCATGTACAACTGACATCTCAATGAAGCAGAAACACAGATCGGAAGGGCCGGTTAAGGGCTGTCGTCCACAGCTGCAGCATGTGTGCTGTCTGGCTCCATGACAGTCACATCATGAAATGTCCACCAGCAGCGTTTACAAAGTAGACACAATGTAGAGAAGCACAGCCTGAAGTTTGTTTTTGTCATTTATCACATTTATGGGTGAGCAATGCATCAACCGGAACATGTATACGTTTTTATATAACTAAACCGGTTTCCAATTGGTCCTTTTAGTTTATGTATAGCCAGAGATTTGACAAGACAAATAAATAAGTCCACAGAGCTGCCAGACCCACACAAATAAAAGCCAGATGGAGTCTATCATTCATTCAGTCATTCATTATTTCAGCCATGAAACAGATTCAAAGCTACACCTCTTAGACGTTGATCTTTAGAATAGCACAAGGAAACTTCCCAGGTTGGTGACCCCACAATTTCCCCCAATTTACATAAGGATCAATATCCGGTCCTCCTTTATATGATTTAATTGCAAAATCCTTATCTTTTCTCTTCCTGTAAAATGTTATAATATTTTGATGACTCATTTTGAACTTGGTGTATACATTAGGTACAGAGTCATTTGAACTATGACCGTTGATCATGCCTCTTGTGCAGTAGAAAATACAGAGCAGACTCCCCAGACTAATGTTCAACCTTAAAAGATTGGTCAGACCTTGGTCTGGTGATAGCCAGACTACTCTGAGCTAGCTACTGAACAACAACGTCAGCTAACGTTTTTTGACACTATTAATACAATGATGGAACTAAACCTGACAATTTATAAGTCACAGTAATAACGACCAATTTTACACAATGTTCTAATATTCCGAAATTTTAGTTTCTTACGTTTCAATTTGGGTTCTAATCTGCACCATGCAATTACCAACTTCTTCTCTGGGGACTACCAATGTTAAACTTCACAACCCACTCCTGCTCTCCCTCTGACAGATCAGATAGAGAGAGACAACCACCTCCGATTGGCTAAAGCTACGTTTCTGTTAGGGATGCACCGAATCCAGGATTCGGGTTTGGATTCGGCCAAATATTGGGCTTTTTGACAGGGTTTGGTTTCTGCCGAACCTTAGAATTTTTTTTCCACTGAACTGAACCCTACGCTTGCACTAAGCATGCTACGCTGGTCGACGTAATAACGCCGCTGTTGATTACGGGAAGGTGTTTATGTAGGTGGACCGTTCAATGCAGTAGGCTGTGAGAAAGTGAAAATGGAACTCCTGAACTGAAGTCAGAAAAAGCGCTGCCCGGCAGCACCCCCAGCCAAAAGAAGGCGACCCAAGTGGAGCCACACGTCCAACCCGCAATGCCGACCTGTCCCGCGGCGGCAAGGACCCCAAACAACACACAACATCGCCGCTGTTAAAACACCTGCGCATGAAACATCCGAAAGAATATAAGCCGCACATGAAGGAATCTACAAACAGCAATGAGCCCCCCTAAAAATGGTCTAAAATCGCCAATGGAGTAGCTTGTTAAAGAAGCTGAAAAACGGGTAACGTTAGTTAAGCTCACTACAAAAGCGCTTGCTGATAAGTTGGACAGGTTGCAAAATGATAGAAAGGCTAAGCTACACAAAGCAAGCCTCTTAAGAAAACCAATACAAGGGTTGATATTACAGGGTGATAAAATACAGGTACTTCTCCTGTGATTTTATTAGGCTAATGACATCATCATCGACTAGTCAACGTCGACTTGACTTTCATCACATCAAAGTCAACTTTAAAAAATCTGAAGTCACGCAACCCCTAGTATACATACATTTTTCTATCAATCCTGCCTATGCTATCAAACCAAACGTGACTGTTACAGCTTGTTGTAGGCCCTACTAGCTAGCAGAGCAAAGTCATAGTAGGAGGTGTGTCTTGTGACATCAGTTGGTAAAAAAAACCTTATTTACACTACCAAAAGAGTATGAATATGTTTACTTTGCACAGCAGCTGGTCTCTCGCAATATCACAAGATCAAGCGAATATTGCAGGATCATGTATCACACAAAAATCCATCTTGTCAGGCTCCAACCTAGGTGACTAGGCGAGGAGCTACTGACAGCTTAGGGTGTGGTTTAGGTATGTAACGGCCGCAACAACAATGGCGGACCACATAGACAGATGGTTTATCCAATTAACTGCCAGGTATATTTTGAAAGCATCTCTCCTTTCCCAAACAGTTTCCAATGACGGCTTTGCAGACGGTTCTGTGTTAACAAACCATCTGGCACGTCAGGTTATGATTATGTGCCAATTTATTAATTTCTATTTAATTCTCTTCCTTCAGATCCAACTATGGAATGCCCACATATTCTGTTTCACTTGGAAATACATCACAGTACTGAAGCTAAAGATGCTCCAACTTCCCTTTCACTGTGACTTTAGGCCTTTCTGCAAAATGGAATCAAGTTATATTTAAAATAACTATCTGTGTGCTATCACATTCCTTTTTATAACTGAAAGTAGTTTATCTTGGAAATAGGTGGATTTGTAATCAATCAGAATCCTCTGATTGCTTTTTATTGGAAAAAAAATAGACGCTTCCAAAACATTATGTTTTGGAAATACATAGTGTTACAAACAAACCTTTTTTATTGCTTTCTATTTATGCCTCTCCCTGATAAATAACCTGTCTCTATTCTACAGAATTTATAAACTACTATCTATTGTTCACCTAATAATCCTCTTAGTCACCTTGGTTTTACAAACAAACCCCTTATGGGAATCTCTTATTAATATTCTACCCCTATCTATCCACAGACATTGCTTGACCTTTACAATGAAATGGCTTTTCATTTTTTGCTTCCTCATGGAGAGTACTGTATGTACAGGTGATTATAAGCATGTATATGAAGATTCTGTTGGTCTGTATGGAACATCACCATTAGTCTCTTGGTTCTCATAGGAAATGTGTTGGTAAATAAAACTCCTGAAATTAGGAATTATTTAGAAGAGAAACTTTAAGATATTATAACTGCTCTGAATTCCTGAGGGAAACTCAGAATTGACTAGTCTGTGATGCTTGATACTAAAGGGTAACAAAAGGAAGAGAAGGGTTATTAATCTAACACTGGTGAGTCCAACTTCCTCTGGAAGAAGCAACCCCTTTAAGGGTTTTGGGACATGGTTCAAAATTTGCCCTCAGTTTTCAATCAATCACTCCCTGTGGATAAGAAATGTCTAACACAAGGATGTAATTTCGTGAATCTACAGGGTCTCAATTAGTGGAGATGGAATGTTTCCTTTGTTAAAGTCTCGCTTTGTAATTTAGGCTGATAAGAGCCATGTATTTCCACATTAAATTCATAGTGCAGCTTTAATGAGGCTTGATTTGCAGATTAAAAAGGAAGAATATACAACCAGTGTGACACCATCAGTGGGAAATGGAACATTTCATCATTGATTATTTATATGCACCCATAAAAACCATCCATCATTTATTTTATCAGTCACCCTCATCTGGTCCAGCAGAGGCTGTTTGAATGAAGCAACAACTGAGCTCCTACACATTCAACACATGCTCTACAGTTCTTTTCCAGGCAGCTGTTGGTTACTATTCATTTTCGGTCATTGTCACGGTATAGCTGTGCGGTAATGCAGTTTTAAGTACAGACTGGTTTAAAAAGTCTGCACTGTGTGACCTCATAACAATAATTTAATATTGGCAAAAAAAAGAATGCAGACTTGACTTTTATTGTGGTGGATTTCACAATTCAAGTAGTTTTAAGAGGTTGATAATAGTTTTTTTTACATTGTACATTCACATTTCTAACAAATCCTTTTTTATTATTATGTTAGACCATCAGGCTACACAATTGGCAAGGATTTTGACCTTTTGTTTATTTTATGACTTTGAATTTGCAAGCTCTAAATTATTTTTATTTTTACTTTATAATGCAAAAAGTATAGAAATGTGCATGTTACAATAATTATGTTGTATGAAGTCTTCTTTCAGCTTTTCTTGCTTTGCTGACTGGTTTCTGTTTCTCTTCATTACTGCCGGTAGTCTCAGATGAAGGCCTTATGTCTTAACACTTGCCACACTGTTTTCTGAATACATTTGGAAGCTGAAGAGGTCAACAAAGAAGCTTATCAATTCACATTCAGTTGGCGTGGGATTCACCAACAACCTCAACAAGTACCAGAGAACTGAATCTCTGTGTGGGAAGTTGAGAGGAACACAGAGTCCAGGAGAGAAGGGGTGCTCGCAACTATAATCACATAGAGCTGGTCTATGAAGTTGCAGATGCTTAGTAAGTGTAGTTGGTGTGTGCCTCAGGATCCCACATGGCCCCTGCCTTCTGTTTCTTTGCTACCAAATGGAGTCTTGTAGGCACAGCCACTGCATGCATTAGTAGTGTATTGATGAAAGGATGCAAATGCCTCAAGGCAGCATGATTTGTGCCTGAATACGATCTGAGGCTGACCAATCTATAGGGCTCTAGACAACAGGATTTGTCTAGAGTAAGGGGATACTCTGTGTGAGGTAAACTGAGCCTCACAATATTATTCAGCCGCTGTTACAAAAGGATTTCCTACACAAAAGGATTGTACAGAAGGATTTACTGTATTATTTGATGCGTTACACTTTGAATTATTTTTCCAGGTTACGTTTTTTAATTAAATAAGATACTGCAAGTTCTTTCCTATATGTCACATCTATATGCCAACATTGTCACAAGCATACCATCTGTGTAATTAAACCATTTATAGTCCAATTAATTTCTTTATCGTATTGTTTTCATTAGTTTTACTGGTGTGTTGCTTGTTTTAGATTACATTTTCAATCTTTTAACTTAACTTTCCTGCTAAATCCCATTACTTTTACAGATGCAAACCACCTAATTTCCCTACAGCGATCAATAAAGCCACACATCCATGAACTGAAGAAAGGAAAAAAGACCTTAAACGATTTGAATGAAAGAAAATATATCAAGTTACAACCACAAAAATGAGAGACTGTCTTGTATTACAGTCGATTTACCTCCATTTTATACCATCATTTAGACTGATCCGTCAATGGCTTTACCCTGAGGAGTGCAAGGACAACGCTGATGCATGCAATTCCCGAAGACAAGATAGCTCTCACATTATTTGGCATATCATTCATAGACTGAATCTAACTGCATATACAAAGGATCCTCGTTTCAAAAAGTCTCAGCTTTGTGACTCTCATTTCACTGTACTCCCTGACAAAGCCTGCTTTCCCGACTTGTATTATAGAGTAATCACTGTGAGTCTAAGTAATGCTAAATTATGCTGATTTGTAGGTTATACATTGGCAGTCTTTCATTGTATTTGACCAGATTCAGTAGCACAGCTCTAATTGCAGCCCTTTGGGGATAATAAAGCACTGCTGAACATTGTAACAGGATACAACACTGGACAAAGCTTCTTTTTATTACCATATATGTTTTCAGCCTCTGGTATTAGCCATTAATATGTCTTGGGAAGATCAAATGCAAGTTTCATTATCGGGGAAAAAATGGTGAGCACTGCAAAATAGACAGACAAATAGTCAGAGTTCCAGAGGAACAGATTGAAGAACAGGAAAGCTAACAAGCTCAAGGGGAAGGTTGGCTATATTCTGTATTTTTGTTATTGTCAACAAATCCCATGAAAATACAAAAACTAACTGAAAACCAACTGAAGATGTACAATTTTACAATCAATTTTAATTTTAGGTAAATTCATTTAAATATACCATATATATTCCCCCCGAGGCTGAGCCACATGTGAAGTGACAATAACTGCAAACATTGGAGTATCAGCCATACAATTGGAGAAGAAAATAGTCCTTTAACATAAATCAGGACATCTCTATAGATTCACAAGGAGGTTAAATATCTTAATTCTCAAAGCAGGTTTCACTATGCAGAGATGTCTTGTTTGTGATTGTAACATTTCCCTACAGTAAACCATGGTAACACCATGGTAAGTGTATTGTATCAGTGACCTGCTGGAATTATTTTCCATGTTATTAAACTACTTAACGTTAAATTACTTAAAAATCTTTTTTTCTTCTACACATTTTCAGCGCTTATTTCTACGTCCCATATTTTCTGATATAAAACAAAAATTTAAAAACGGGTCAATGTGACCCGAAGTCAACACAAGGGTTAAATATGAATGACAACCCAGTGGCCCTTTCTCTGTCACATGCAGCCACCTACAAACCGGTTTCCCTCCAAACACGAAAAATACTCATTTTAAGGCTGTTTATTCATTAGAAGAAAAAAAGGTAAGTGCTGACCACATCCCTGAGATGACTGCTCTATGTGTGGCCTCCACTCTTTCAAATTGTTCCTTTCATTCACATTCTTTGTTACTCGCACAATGCCGGTAATGCTTCTAATCTGGTTTCTCAGTTGATTCAGAAGAGCTCCAAATAATAATAACTAAGTGTTCATAACAATATAATGAAAAGAAGTCATTAGATGAACAAACAAGCCAGCTAGACCCTGGATGATCCATTTGGTAACTGGATTCCTGACCAATTTTGGACTTCAGATTTACATCTTTATGGAGTTATTATGTTGTTAATGTTTCCAAATAGGATTTCTTCTTCACATCCGGGAATTAATCTGTACAGTGAGAAGGTCACACGACCGTTGCTGAAAGATGAATGCTGAATGAATGATATTTTATTTACGTGTCATGCCACTAAGTGGCCAATCCTACACGGAATTACATGACTCATGACACCTATACAAAAGTAATTTTATCCACAGCTTCCAGTCCAAGGTCCACACACAGCATACATAAAACAAAACTACAGCCACAGAAACATAAATAATTAATTAAATAACAGGGAATGCCACTTTCAGACAGAGAATTATCGATACAAAGAAGTCTTCCTCTTAGCCCATGCTTGTTCTAAAAAGTCTGCAAATAAAAATGTTTTGATTTTATGCAAATTACACTCTGTTTGTTAGAAATCACTACACACAGGCCTGAAATACACACACACAGGACCTATTCATGCACAAATGGAGAGATGTCAGAGAGAGTGGGCTGCCAGTGCTGGAACAGTGCCCTGAATGGTTGTGGGGGTATGGTGCCTTGCTCAAGAGCACATTGGCAGTGCCCAGGAGGTGAACTCTCTCCAGCTACCAATCCACACTCTGTACTTTGGTCTGTACAGGGACTTGAACCAGCGACCCTCTGGTTCCCAACCCAAATCCATACGGACTGAGCTACTGCCACCTCAATATGTTTATGTTGTTGCTATATCCTGCTATTATTATTACTTCAACTTTGGTAAATAATTACAATCCTAAATCATGATAATATAGACAACACAAAGCAAAATGAACTTCATTAAGATCACATAAATAACACAGTGTCTTCCTCACTGGTGCCCGACCACCGTCCTGTTTCAATATGGAGAGGGAGTATACCAGACCTGAACTGAGAACACACAGATCTTTTCACCTTGGACAGATTATATTTTACATATTTATATTATGTTGCACTTAGTCTATATCCATGACGTTCCACTTCCGGGATTGCTCTGACGCCTGGAAATTCCGCCAGATGCATGTCTTTTACAGCCAATGTCTGTACCCCTACTTTCTTTGTGTTGGAATTTTAAACTCCGGTGGATATATGAGGACTATGGTTGACTGCTCCTCAGATCTCTGCAGGGTAAATCCAGACAGCTAGCTAGACTATCTGTCCAATCTGAGTTTTCTGTTGCACGACTAAAACAACTTTTGAACGTACATGTTCCACCAAAACAAGTTCCTTCCCGAGGCTGTTTTGCAGAGCACGTTTTTGTCCCATTCCGGAATGCCATGTGGAGTAGCCAGACCCTCCTCCGCAGCGCTGTGAAGGAAGGTCTGGTAAAGCGAGACTACATGCAAGGTAACTTCATCAAGTCCACAAGCAGAAACCATTGTCTGACAAAAAAGTTGATCTTTATACTACAAGTGTTACTGGAGTTTTTTTTCTCCATACACTTTGGAAGTAGATAAAGTTGTCCCAGAAATCCCTACTCTGTGTCTATGAATATTATCTCATCTGTTTTTTTTTTCAAATTGAATATGAGACCTTATTTTGGCTTCTGGGGAAAAGCTGCAATGAGAAACTAAGATTGGTTCATAGACACGTGTTATTTGCCAAGGGGCCGGAGGCGGCATAAGGGTGAATATTTTCTTTCTGCTTTTGATTTTCCTGTCTCTGATCATGAAATTTCATTGCCGGAAGGGGATACTTTTCATCCTCTAGCTGGTATATATTTCATTTAGTCATGGTATTAACATTTTTGTAACCTTTGTTTGTTCAAGAAAGCTATTAGTGAGCCTGAATGCTTTAAGCAACATCCTGCTTTACACCTGAGAGCCACCCGCTGTGACCACAATCATCTTATTCTTGTTGACCACCGAGCAGTGGGGGGTTTGGTTCCTTGCTCGAGGCACCTAGTGGTTACTGTGAGAGGGAGAGCGAGAGTCATTCACTTTTCCCACATACACAGGGACCTGAAATGGGAGCTTCCAGCTTGGTTTTACCTTTGACTGATAAGGCTTTTGATTTTCCTGTTATGTTGTACTGTGTTGCTTTTGGAAAAGACTTCTAAATGTATGTAGTCCTGTGGATTGAAGCAACAAGCAATTTACCAATGTTTCAGGCTAGGATTGTATCATGGAGACCTTGGTAGTAAAGGATTTTGTTAGATAACAGTCTGGATATGTCCTTTAAGGTCAGGGAAATATTGTGGTCTTGGTTATTCACGTATTTGCCAAGTCACAAAATGTTACAATTCACATCATTCGGAGGTTGATTCATTTTAGGCTATCATCACACACAAAGCACTCATAGCAGTCTGAATGACTGAATACATTCTAGATGTGACCATAACATTGTCTCCATTATAGACATTTTTCAATTAATTGATGATGGCACTACCTTTTTGTTCTCTAAAATAATTTTTTATCTTCAGAAAAAAGTAAGGATAAGCACTTTTGGAAAATGTAAATGTGGGAAGAGCGTGGCGTTGCAGTAGCTGATGACATTAAATCAGCAATACAGAAACAAATCAGTGAAGACCATAATTTTATCTTGCCATGCCATTGGTCTGTGTCGTAATCAGTGCTTCTGCTCCCTCTTATGCAGCTTTACATGCACGAATGAGCCAAACTCTTTGTATGTTAGAAGTCAACAGGTTCTCACTCCCATCTCGTAAAATACGGACGCTTGGTCAGGTGCCTTTGTCGTTGTTATTGAAACTAAAAGTGTCCTTTAGCGTCATATAACGCGCTTTAACTAAACACGCTTGGTCGGGTCTACTGGCGTCCCTTTTGACGCACTTATGTTAAGGAAAAGGTTGTGGGTGGGCTTACGTTTCCGTGACACGCGGGAACGGGACGGTTGGGTTTAGGAAAAGGTCGTATGTGGGCTTACGTTTCCGTGACATGCGGGAAGAACGGGACGGTTGAGTTTAGGAAAAGGTTGTGGGTGGGCTTACGTTTCCGTGACATGCGGGAATAACGGGACGGTTAAAAAAGAAAGCAACTTTAGGAAATGTGACAAGCAGGACACGAACCCCGGTCTCTTGGGTGAAAGTCCCGTGTTTGACCCATGCGCTACCCCAACCGACATCCCTATGCGAAATTTCGGTCTTACATACTACTCGCTAAACCCCGTGTAGCTGCCTGCTCTCCCCGGTACGTTATACAAACATGCTGAAGGACGCCTTTTTTGTCGCTTCAGACACTGACAGCCATTGTCCAAACGTCCGTATTTTACGAGTTCGGAGTGAGAACGGGTTGGTTAGAAGTCCTCTGACTTTTGTAAAAAAGAAAAAGTAGATCTTCTCTAAATGCCCCATCAACTAAACTCAAATCTGATTTTAAATTTTCTTCGATAACATCAGTTATCTGTGCAGACATATATTTCAACTATAATATATACAGTATATATATACAGAATTTACTGAGTCCATATCTTTGTTCAAAAAAGATAGACACCTCACAATCCCCTCTTGTAACACTAGGGCAAAATATTTCCGCATGACATCATACACCCTTGATATTCGGGTCAAGAGGCTGTGGCTAAATCAACATTCCCATTTTCCCCTCGTGGGACCCACGTGACATTTTGGTTTCACAGCTTATCCACTGCGTGTGATGCCTTTCAAATAAAAAAAAGCAACAGCAGCCTTTGGTCTATTGTTTAGGAGGTCTATTGTACACCAGCCCTTCATAGTGTCATGGCCACCGCACAGCCAGTGTGGAGCTTTCTGAGTGGAATGCCTCAGTGCTGTCGGGGAGGAGAAAAGGATATCTTTGTTTCAGATTTTCTTCATATCACTGTCACACAAACACACAGCTTTTAGTTGTGTTGTTCCCATGGTGACGGGTTACACAACTCGCTGCCAAATCACCATAACAACAAGCTAAAAAAGGGGTGTCAGGAAAAGCACTTGCTCTGGGACAAGCAGAGGCTTAGAGCGCATAATCTTGATTCCAGCATAGTAATAAGGTGCCTTTTCTCCAGTGGCAGATTAAAAGAGACATAGAATGTTTTAACTCAATTATTCTCAAATATTCAGTCATTTAGTGGAGGGACGGGAAGCAACAGAGACTGCATGAACTCAAGTAAGATCTTTAACCTCGATAAAGCATTGGAAATAGTGAGCAAGTGCAGTGTCTTTAAAATTGTAAACAGTAAATAAAACAAAACTTTTGTAAGCTAAAATGTAAAGTTTTTGGACCTCTGCTTGCAGATTTATATGGTTGAATGTTCAATACCAGTGTCTTAACATGGTTTTAATGAGTTCATTCTTAAATGTCACCAGCAGACCAGGCATCATTCAGCATCGCTAACATACAGTATCTGTACCTGTGCTATAGTCCCCTGCGCGGTCTAACTCTCTAAAGATCCACGGTACTCTGGAAAATTACTGCTAGTGTCAAATTCCTTTAACTTCAACTTGACATTACTGGCCATTATAATGTCCAAACATTAGAATCACTTCCTGGGGATATTTTTTCTTCAAGGTATTCCTCCTTTCCTTCTGCAAATTGACATTTGCACATACAAGCTCACTAATATTGCTCTGCGAGATTAATTCCCATAAAGACATTACTTCACGGGATAAATTGCCTATCAGTGAAGACAGTTGATTCTTGGAGTTTCTGCTTTTCACTATTGATGGGATTTTTTTCTAAAAATATTTTTTAGCCAATTGCTTCTATCCTGGAAGAAGACAGCTGGTGCACTGTAATGTCGCTTATTGAAGACAAGACTACTGTTACGCGTAGAATCTGCCATTCAAAATACATACGAGCGAGTCGCTCGAATGGCGGCAGCCATGTTGCGCCTCCATCTTTAAAATACATTAGCCAAAGAGGGACATACCTCCGCCTTTCTCGCTTTTACACTCAGTGGCACCATGACGAATGCCAGGGGGAGATTACTCGTGACTGCCGGCAGATTTGAAAGCCTGTTGAAGATGGAGGATCACGCCAATTCTCGAGGACATGTAATGGAGTTGCCAAGGAAGCAAAAAAGAGAATTAAAACAACAACGCGACAGGACCAAAGTTAATATTGGAGTGGCTTTTCCAAGATGGAAAGAGCTCATAAGGAGCAAGGATTTTAAAAGGGATGCCAAAGTTGCCTGCTTTCTTCTCGACAGGTAATTCAGCCTATTTGTGTAAATTCTAAGTTTTATAGTTGCTTGGCTAACTATAGCATGGTTGTGCATAACGTCGTGATTTCCCTGGCAAACAACTCACGTCATGCAGTTGTAACACAGACTAGGCTACAGCTAGAACAGCTGCATGTAAACGATGGAGATACTAAGAGCTAATTTCGGTTTCAATGACATTGTTCATACTGCTCAGAGAAATATATTAAAAACACAAACCTCAGTTGTTTCTCTCCTTTGTCTTTGAAGGGCTTCCACTCTCTCCTCGTCATCTTTGGAGAGTTTTTCTTTGCCTAGGAAGTCTCACCGATCCACTGCCACTTTCTTTTGGTTTTTCTTTACCTTTCCCTCTTCCTTTAGCTTTCCCTCGCACTTCCGTCGCATCAACTGATCTCTGACTCTGCTCACGGAGAAAAATATGTAGCCTACGCTGTAAACATTGCCTTACACTATTAATCTCACACAATACACAGTACAAAGTACAATACACAGAATAACGATAGCACTGATACTCGTACTGGAAGCCATGTTAATCTTGGAATAATACAGCCAACGTAGGAGTTAAAACGCGCTCGGAATGTGAGGGGCTAGAAAGTAATATTCAGTTGGTTGTCATATACAATTTCACCACTAGATGGGAGAAATTCTTATACAATTTACCTAATTCTGTAATTCTAAGGATTTCATTTGAATTATTTTACAACACTTTGACTTCATCTAAATGGAGCTGTATACTGCAATTTCTCATTTCTTTTGAAGGATTAAAGGGACGTTCACTGAAAACAAAACTGATTTATTATGGGATCATTCACAACAGTTTTGGAATTCACTTGTTGTGACACTCTGAATGAGCCCAACAAAGTGATGGAATTTAGAAGCCAATGTAGGAAAACAATGTATAAATATCCATTTTGGAGTTTGAATGTTGTTTTTCTTACTTGGATCAGTGTAAAATTTTAGGGTTTTATCCACAAAGAAATTATGGATGTTAATGGACAATTTAAACATTGTGCAGTTTGCATATATTCTGCCATTTTTCCTTGACAAGGCATTTGTCACTTACATCGGCATCATTTTCTGGCATATTAAAGGACTCTACAGTGCCACTGGGTAACTTTATGAGAACAGAGCACATTCGTAGACCAATCATGAATAAACAAAGAGGCCAAATGCTGATTTATGCAGGTTGAATAATGAACTCAATAATGTGCACAAAGATAAAGACAACAATATTTAGAACTCAAATTCATTGCCTTAATTAACAGTGACTGGCATTTTCTTTGACTTTGACATCCGTTTCCATTAGTTGGAGTCAAAACAAAAAAAAGGGGGGTTTGCATAATAATGTGCAGGTAGTTGTGCAAGGTTTAAATACAGGCCATTACAGGGAATTACGTTTCTATCAACAAGGTTCACGCAAGGGCACAATAACAGGGTAAATATCGGGTTTATAGGGGTTGAAATTATGATTGATAACTTGTTTCACACTAGCTGAGTACAGTACTGTTAGATAAGTGTTTCAGAGAGAGCATAAAGGAAATAAATAAGCACAATTCTCTAATAATGAGATGTAAACCAAGGCATAGAGTAGGTATGCGTTTACATTAAGTCACTGATGGAAACCTTAGGCAGGGCTGTATTTGAGGATGGATGTAACTGACATTAAAGAACAGCCATTTTAACAGGAGTTTTCCAATCCTTTAGTGAATCTAACTTCATTTCCTTGCTTCAAATGGGGCGTATAAAAGGAAACAATTCAAAGTCACCGACTAGGAAAGATTTCCTGATCTTCCTTTAGTGATTTGGCAGATAAAAGGAAACAAGTGGTGAGATTAAATATTCACGAAACCCCGACATGTGGAGGCATATGTTTTATTGATTGAGAGCAGAGAACAATAGAGTCCCAGTTTTTTTTTTACTTTAAAGCACTCAGAGAGTGAACTGAACTTTTACGCACTAAAGGACCACAGCGGAAACAGGTAAAGTGACGGAGTCCTCCCTCCAGAGCAATTGTCCTGCTACGCTACAAAGGCTAAGGTTAACACTCTGCTCGAGAGGCTAATGGAATGCATTGGAGCTCTCCACGTAGACGCATGTATGGGGTAGTGCTCACCGTCTAGGGAGATATTATGGCTTTGGGTTTGAAAAATGAATAGGAGGGCAAGGAGACTGTTTGTTTAGGGATCAAACAGCCAAGACAAAAGAATAGGCGGATGACAAAGAGCCTTGCCAACATGGAGGCTGGTTAAGTGGATGTCGTGAATGTCAGATTTAGCATTGTTCTCTAATGGACCTTGCAAGGGAAGAAGTCAAGGCTTTTGTTTTCAGACCATTAAACGGGGCATAGGCCTACTGCAGCAGCTTCACAGGAGACTGTAAAGATACTAATGGTTACTTTGCAGGGGAAAATCCATGAGGGGATATTCTCAACAGGGGGAATGCCTACCGTTTGGTGCATATGGGTGCTTGGTTTCCACTGTGCTAAAACTGGAGTTCTAATCCAGGAACAAACACATGCAATAGCTTAATCTTTTTTTCTTCTCTTGGGTTATAACTAGGACTGTTGTGTATCAAAACTGGCATTGAATAGTACTACATACAGTATTTACTCAGATATTCCATGAAGTCAAATAAGTCTGACATGAAACACACTTGATTTAGGCAAAAATGACATCATAGTTTTAATCTGAACCTTAATATGGGACAGTGGATCAAGATTTCCAAACCAAGTTGACAGCACCCTGCCAAACACCAATACATCACTGTACAAGCCAGGACTAAAAAAAAAAATGTCGAGGCTGTTATTCACAGAAATGTGTCCAGGTTGCTAGTGTGTGCTTCCTTTTCTAGATATGAAGCCTCTCCTCTGTGCTGCAATCAAAGGCGTTGAATAAACAGTGCTTGCATGCGTGCATGTTGTCTAAAGGATTACTCAGCCTGTGGAGTGCTGTATGACAACTCCCTCTGTCATGGTGATAAAACATGGGAAAGGGAGATTAGCGGTGGCAGTGCTACATGTCCTCGGCCTTATAGACGAGCTGGCAAAAGAAATGGAGAGTAACAGAATGGCCAGACACAGTAAACACATCACCGAATTTGTGAATTGCTGAAGTGAGAACCAAAGAGGTCAGAGCTCATCCTTCCCTTCGTTTAACAGTGGCCTAAGACCTCTTTCCATTTTACAGCTTGCACTGAAATGCCAAAATGCAAATGTAGACTACAGCGATGCAGAGAAGCAAGTGTCATATCTCCAGGTGGTAATGTCAGTCTGCTTGACTTTCCACCATTTTGGTCCAACAGTAAAAATCTAAACTCTTAGATAGCTTGTGGGGCAAAAGCCAAGAGCTTTTGTAATGTCAGACTTAAAGAGTGTGGGCAGTAAGTAGCAGTGCTGACCCGGTACAATCTAATTTTTGGCCAGCTCTACAATGTATTAGATTTCAATGTATCCTTTTACCACTGTCATTTGATTGGTTTAGTTTACAAGATATCCTTGTCACCTTGTAGGTTAACTAAGAGATTGTATCTAGTCTGCTAACAGTCACAAAATGCAACTAAATTTAGCAAAGGTATCATAAATCCTAGGTTTAGATCAATCCCTGTTGGTGCAATTTATATTAAATGTAATATAATATTAACATTTCTTAATTTTACTTTACAACGGTTGTATAAATATGATACCATAGGCCTGAAAACTGGTCTATTATATGTTGTTTTGAACAAAAATGTCCAATTTTTGTTCATAGGCAAACAAATGCACAGCAAATTCCAGGTCTGACACAGACTCCTGTTGCCTGAAGTAAAAACTGCTGATGTAGATGACACCGTCTTGGTGAGCACCACCAAGTCAATTATCATTCATTGTGTTCCCAAAAAGAACACATTCAATTAATTGATTAATTGTGTTCCTGCTGTCATAACACAGTATTGGCCTGTTTGGCAAATTATTTTGTCCACATTGAAACAATTAATAGATTCCATCCCAAAGTAATTTTCTCTCACAGATCAATTAGCCACTCCAGCTGCACACGCACGCACGCACCTGGGTGCGGTGCCTTGTTCAAGAGCACCTTGGCAGTGCCCAGGAGGTGAACTGGCATCTCTCCAGCTACCAGTCCACACTACTACTGCCACCCTCTACTGACTCGCTCTTTTTTGGTTTTCCATTAGCAAAAAAGTTGTGATAGTACCTGGTACATTTTTGGTACCACCTTGGTCAAGGTTCCGAGTGAGCTGAGCCGTTACTAGAAGGTTAAGTTAACACACTGCAGACCACTGATTGGTCAGAGAGAACTGTCACTATTGTGACACAGGTCATCCTGCACAAACCTACCATTTTTAAATAGCCAAGCTACTCTCAATAGCAACCGCAGCTTTTATACTCACTTGACCCCTGCAAAATTACGCTGCACAGTACACTGTACACCTGACGAAGTGCAGACGTTTCTGTTTGGTTGCCAATAAAATAATTTAGCAAGTGTCGCGTTGATGATGTCACAGCAGTTTAACGCAGCGTCGCTTTGAGGATCAGATCCGCCAACACCTATCTATGTCTATAAAACATGAGCCAACAGTGAAAACTGGCCATCACAACATCCTACAGCACAAGGTCATGTACTCAAGTGTCTTGTTTATACCGACCAAAAGAGCCAGAAAAGCAGTGAATTCTCATATTTGAGAACCTGGAACCATCAAATTACATTATTAATCACCTAATAAAATGGTTAATTATAGTTCAGATTCATTTTCTTTAAATAGACTAATTGACTAATTGCTGCAGCTCTAGATTTTAACAGTGCGTATCATGACTTATGATTCTGAGAAGACGCAAATTGTGTCAGTCGGATTCAAAGGGTTACATTTTAAACACATAACCAGGATATCCCGAAGATCCCAATCATAACTGGGATATCTATACAGTCTCTATGGCCATTAATTGAAGAGGAAATGTGCATGAGCCTCTATTGTCTCATCCATTGTACTAATTGCCCTTTTCCTGGTACTCACCTATTTAATCATAGAATCTTACCTCCTTCCATAAAGCCATTTGCAATTGACACAACAATTACAGCCCTCTACCTTTCACAGTTAACCAGCTGTTGGATTGTCTCAGGAGAAGAAAATACTCAATTTGTCCCTGTCTTTCAAAACTTTATCTCCATATTGATTCTTTTGTTGGACAGAAAACTAGTCTCAACTGTGACAATTGAGGAGGGCAGTATAAAGCCATCAGTTGTCTGACATTAATGCTATCATGAGGAAACAGTAGTGATGGTGCTCCAGGTGGGACAGGGGTACAGACGGTACAGCTGGAGGTGTCTGCTGCAGTCTGTCCTCATGTCAACACGACAGAGGCCCTCACCGCTCCAGCCTTTACACCGAGCAGATGGGAACAAAAGAGGTATCTGTTTGTTGGAATTACAGGGGAGCTCTCATTGATAATCTCCCAGGATGAAGAAATTGGAGGCAGGGCTGAAGGAGGACAGGTGCATCAATAATTTATGAAAATGACATCAAACGGACACAGAAGTGAATGCATTCCTCTGTGAGCATTTGCATTCGGCTGTGACTTTAGATCTTAAACCGTCATCAAAATTCTAAATTTAATCAGAGCAAGAATATATTTTAAAAGTGTGTAATCATGCTACAGTTGCATTCTCAAAGAAAATGAACATGAGGTATGTCACAATCAGTTGACATCCTGCTCAGCTAGATGCAAATGACTGCTGCTCTGATCACTTTTACAAAGTCTGTTATTCATTTATGGAGCACAAGCAGGATTATTGTGCTTGATAACAGTCTCACCTCTGAGTCAAGTAAGTATTGTGTGCATTACGCCAAATGCTAAGCGCTTTGTACCAACCATCCACTTATCCATTTGCTAAAGCAGTGTCACACACAGCACTGAAACCAAATAAATCCTCTACACAAGACATTTTTTTCCATCAAACTACGGGCAAATACAATTAAAGACTTCAGTCGTAAGCACTCGTGGGTATGGCTAATTAATTTCTGTGACAGCAAGCACAATTGTTTTTTCCCGATGCAGAGTAGCACGAAATGGAAAAGTGGAAAACTGGAGCAGGATGAATACACTCTTGGTAGGAGCAATACATTATCAGCCAGTGGACTTGTGACAATCTTCAATATGGACAATCACATTAGCACCTCACATCCTTTTTAAAAGCTGCAGACAGATGCCAAACAACCCGGCAAAAGACCCCAGGCCACTTCTCTGAAAAAAAGCTAGACGTCAAGGAGGTGTAGAGTCCCAGAGCGCAATTATACAGCATCCTAAATACAACTATGAGGAACTCCAAATTACAGTAAGGTAAATACAGTATGTGTATATATAGGACTTGTGTGCTTTTTTGAAAAATAATAATAATCAGAATTAGTTAGTAGTACATAAATGCTTAAAAAAACCAACAGTATGTTGTCCTTTTCCTGACAAGCGACCTATTGTGGCCATGAAAACAGCGACTGAACTCTCTTAGTAGCAAAAGCAGGGAATATGATTGTTCTATACTTCAACACTGCAGATCACAGTTTGTGTCCTGTCGCCAACAGACAGCTTTATTTTCTTTTAACCTGCATGTTCTTTCACTTAACCTCAGTTTTAATTACCTTAACCAGACATTAACAATGGAGGTGGCAGATCAGAAAGTGCTCTTATGTCTTGTTTTTGGAAAAATCTTACTGTATAGGTCGTTCAGGAAGGCACCGACTCACAACTAGCGTTACCACTCAGGTATTAAGAATTGCTTTTTGTACATTACAGTAAGTAACAATGTGAATAAGAAGACAATAATAAGTGGAAATTGAGTAAACCTTTTTTTCAAACTATTATTTCCAAAGTCACATAAACTTTGACGGTGATTGACAATCTAAGCTGCAGAGTACAATGCAACTAATAACATGTTTTCATTATTTTAGTCATACTATTGTCTACTATACAGTCTATTTAAACCAAGGCAAACTGTTAGGTCCCTACAAAAATCCAAATTTTAACTAAAGGATATAATATTTTATTATCCACAAAAAACAGTGGAGTTACTAGATCTTTAATTAACTGCATAACATACCCTGTTTTTTTTTTTAATGGAAGCTAAAATTGCACTGCAGCCCCTGATCTGCATAATTAATACCTCAGCTACACAACGTTGCCCATTTGGCCTCAAGCAGGTTAGTTTAATGCCACTGGCCGACTTTGTGCCCATCTAGAAAAAAAAGAAGCCTAAAGAAGTGCAACATGGACATTTTTTCCAAGTCATTGAGATGAACAACTGAAAATGTTTAGTTCATCCATTTTATCAACATGCTACCGTTGCATGAAGCCAGCTCTGGTCACTTAAACCAAAGTCTTGCTCATTTGGTTTGACCATGTATGTTGAGTTTTCCTCTGAACAGAAAAGGCAATTTTTCATCAAGGCCAGTGCCCTTCTGTGAAAAAGACATCCAAGGACCAGATCAAAACCTCCCTGCAAAGATCTGCCACACCAGCTGGCAGAGTGAAGACATGGTCCCAGATTATTCTGCCTGGCAGCATGTTTGTCAAGATGCAGTCCAACACTTGAGTAAAGACAGAGAAGCCGGAGGAAGAAGTGAACTCTGGCTACTCTTACACCAACAAACCACTGGTATACTTGAATTTATTCTGTAGGTTTAAAGTGTTTCTGAATCATCATCCTGTCTTTATCCAAATTTGCTGTGTTGTACATTTGTCTATTTTCTTATAGATTTAATAAAGGTAATCAATATGAGCTCCACCTTGCTGTCTACTTTCAGTGTATGCATTAATACTGTCCTAAAACTTAATGTTTGGAAGAAGTGGAAATTAACATCAGACAAGAGGCACTGCAATCAGTTAGATACTGCTCAGTGTGGGGGATGAAGATGGTTAGTAGCTGCTTCATGTCAGTGAAAAACAAACTGTTGAGAATCTGCAACATTGGGAAAGGTCCAAATGTGATATTAGCAGAAAAGCACACTATAGCAGGAAATCTGAAAGATATTTATCAAACATGTATTTCATAACATATACCTTGTTCTATTTGATGACCAATATGCGTGCATCTATTAACACATATTCCCACTAACGCAGTTTTTTATGGAAGTGACACAGATGCAACCGATGGCATCCCACTGCTCACGCTGTTCAGCCATTCACGTGGCTGTGTCTCATTATAATTACTGACAGATGCAAATATCCATCCATCTCTCCCCATTCCCCTCCACCTCCCTCTCTTGTACACTGTGTGTTTGTTACAATGCCAAAACATTGAGGTTCCTGTTAATTAACTGTAGGAGTGTTGCTACTTCTCGCTGACTTTTTTAGATTTTCAAACAGCTTGCTGGTGTGAGTGCTGTCGAAAGGGTTGTTGATGGTGGACACTCTTGCCAGTATAGCAGCCCAGTGTAACTGCACTTATAAAAATGAAAATAATCATAAGTCTTCAGACATGTAATCTGCATTTACTGATATACTTCGGTTTAAGAAATGTACAAATATAAAGGCAAAGTGGAACTAATGTAAATCCTTGTAGAGGCAGAAGTGATTCAAGTATTACTTACACTAATCTTCATTCTAGCTACTGCCATTTCAATGCTGTCACTGTGGAATTACAAATTATTAAGGTGTCAGAATCAGATTTCATTTAAATTGAAGGAATGTGGTTTTTATGCAGATTAATACTATTTAAAACGGTGTTAGAATTTGGTTGCTGTTGCATCATAAAAGACACATTTTAATCAGGGGTTTGGCAGCTTGCAAGTCTAGACACTCAGGCTTAAAATTATTTGACCAAAAGGGCAATGCTCCTGCCTTAAACAGAGAATAATGCACATTTATTTTAATCTGTTTTAAGGCCATATCTTGCTGGATTGTTTAATTTTGAAATGGATGGTGAGCCACAAGGTTAAGTAAAAATCTTCCTGTAAAAATGCTTGGCTAAAGTGGAAACATGCAGTGCTTTAAAATTAAAAAATTATGTCCACAAAAAGGGATTAAGATGTTCCAGGATCACTCTACTGATTTTATGCATAACGTTTAGTTTAGTGTACCTCATGGTCTGTACTCATCAGTCTGTGAAAAACAGTTACATACTTTCTTCTGTGGCTCTACAGGAGCTTTACAGAGTCTGGACCCATCGTAGTTTGAGGTTCACATTGTTGAGCTGAAATCAATGACAACTGAGCCATCTCCGATACAACTTAGGCTACATCCACACTACTACGTTTTCATTTAAAACTGAAAACCTTCCATACCAACATGTCTGAAAACGCATATTGCATACTATTCAAGTACAATGGGCAGGCCGCTAATGCTGATAACGGCAGCGGACACGTCAATTGCCACAAATTGATCCAATAATAACTCGCCTCTTACGCATGTAGGCAGTAGTAGCATAACATGCAGAATTTACCTGCACAACAGCGGCTAGCATCAACAACAAGGTCAGAAACGGATGAATTAACCACTGTTAGTCAAGGCTGATGTCCTTTGTTTTGTGTGCTGTGACAAGTCAGTGAAGGACACATCATGACTGATAAGATCCAATCAGGGAGCGAAAGTGGGTGTCTGCATCACCGTTTCCAAAGGTCTCCATTTGTGCCCGTCCAGACTAAAACGTAACCCCAGAGTTTTCACAGTTAAAACGGGTTCAGCAGCATTTCCAAATGTCTCTGTTTTAGGGGCTCTGAAATGCTGGAGTAGTGTGGACGCCAGGCCTAAACATAGCAAAATATATGCATTTTAACACAAAAATGTAATATTGTGGATGTAGCCTTAGCAAACTCCATCGGCCAATAAGGAAAGTAAGGTGTGGTTAAAACCCAGAAGAAAGTTAATAATTGGATCTCGAGTAAAGATTCTTTTCTCAAAGCCTGATGATGTCATGAGACTACAAAACAGAAAGCGTGTTAAAAAAGTGGAGGAGTGGGCATTTACCAGGCAGAGAAGGGTGTTACGAAGGAATGCTGTTGAGCTGCATTATGGGAAAAGTGTGAGACAGTGTTTTTGGAGCTTGACCAATACAAAGAACTGCTTCTTCAATCTTTTTTCAATCTGTCATTTGCAACTACAACTTTATGGAAGTGTAGTACTACATCACTGGAGTATTCCTTTAATATATAGATATATAGTAATAACCAGAAACAATCGAAGATATTGAGAAGCCTCTGTCTATATCGTGTTAAAACGAGTGTGTTTAGCAAGAACTTAAATCAGCTGATGTGTGTGTATTTTGCTGCTCTTGGTGTGCTTTTTGCATGAAAGCATGTTAACTTTTGCAAGCAGTTTTGCTTCACTACCTGCTAATTTTAGCTTACTTGTCCAACATATTTTTTTTTTTCAAGGGTCTCAAGGGCTGTTATTAACTCTTATACTTCAAGCTTTTCAAAACAAATGTGATGCCAGCGAGGGGGACAAGAGATATCATTTTTGCAACAGCAGCAGGGGTTTATGGGAAATATGAATCCAAACTTTGAGAAAAACAAAATTCTATCACCAGTACTTTTCTGCGCACTGCTAGATGTTGTTTACAGCTGATCTACAGTAATACACTTGCAAGCTTCTGTCTGGGTATAATTGGATCCATTGTTGGAATTGTAACCCTCTCTGTACTGACATTCAGCTTTGCGCTGGAGGTTTCAGGTTGTTTTGCCAGTGTTGTGTCGAAATCTTTGCCCCGTCGAATAGTGTTTCTCATATTATATAGAGAGGCAAATCTCTCCCCTTCCGGTGGAGCGCCATGGGACCTTAAATCGGAATAACTATGAACTGTAGTGAATGGGGTAAAACAAATAATTTTTTGATCCAGTTTGAATTAAGCCATGAATTACACATATGATGTTCGTCAGTTTAAAAGATAATTTTGTAAGTCAAGAAAGTCTCAGTTTATTGTCAAACTGTTAAGGTATATGACTGTGAAAAAAACGTAATTAGAAAGACTACACACTTCAAAATCGCATGAATGACGTCTCGCTGAAGCTACGA
Source organism: Sander vitreus (assembly GCF_031162955.1). Lineage (NCBI taxonomy): Eukaryota > Metazoa > Chordata > Actinopteri > Perciformes > Percidae > Sander > Sander vitreus. Next base: position 6,868,049 of record NC_135867.1, read on the forward strand.
TGTCTGCGTGTATCGTACCGGGATGTAACGTTACTCACACAAGCAGAGGAACTCGCTCCTCCTTTCGCTGCTCTGCTGATAAATCTTCACTGGATAAAACACATCAGGTAAGATAACGTTATGTAACGTTATGTAATGTATTGTGGAACAGCGCTAAGCTAGCTAGCGAGCAAGCCGAGCATCAAGCGAGGTGAAGTGAATTGCGCGAGACAAGAGATGTAGTTCACTGAGCGGTTTCACACAAAACTAAGTGGTCATACGACAAAACCTATGATAAACGGAGACTTTCTTCTGTTGAAAAATCTTTTAAATTGACATACATCATATTTGTAAACCATGGCTCAATTCAAAGGGGATCAAAAAATGTTTTGTCTCTCCCTGTTCACTACCATGTATATTTTTTCTGAATTAAGGTCCCATGAGGTTTACTGGAAGGGGAGGGACTTTGCCTCTCTATAGACAACGATTAGTTTACGAATTAGTGACGTACCTAATCAAGCTTGACCGGGATACGTTTGAATCTCAAATCTCGGGGAAGTGCACAGGCATCTCCGCCTTCAGTAGAGGAATGTAAAAGCACCTTCCTGACAAACTGTGCACAACACTGATACAAGTCAGTATAGTCAAGGTCTGACATTTTAGGGGACACAGACATAAGAAAAACACATGTTTTGCGTGGAGGGGGACTTTAAATGTATTATTTATTTAATTAATCATAATTTAATTCATGTATATATTCAGTGTATATGTACAGTAAACAGCAGTAATGTCATGTGCATATAGGTGATGGTGATGGAGAGCCACATTATCCACAGTCCACAGTAAAGAATGCACTGTTGGATATTAATGCTAAAATATGAAAATTGAGTGTGCTGCCCTCTGGACAACCAATATGCACCTAAAAAATTGAAACATGACTGAGTTTGGCTTTCACACTTAAAAGGTTTTGCATACATATGCAACTCTCTTTGTAACTACCTTGCGGCATTCAACCACTTCAATTTAGGATTCTGGAGAGCTCAGCTGGAGAAAGACAACACTTAATAGGGGCCCTGAAAACAAACCTCTATAGTAATGAAGATCTAACCTGATCCTTAGTTTTATCGATCTAATTAAGCATCAGCACCCCCCCCCCCCCCACCCGCCCAAAAGTATGTAACAGAAAAGGGCGAAAAAAAGGATTAAGAGGACTAGAGATTTATTATGTGAATGCTATATTTTTAAAAATGAAAAAAACAATGTTTTTGAATCATTTTGCAACACTTTTTCGACAGCTTTGAATGGGCAATAAAAGACTTAAGTCTCAAATGAGCCAGAGACAATTTTCTTTCCACTACAGTGCTCTTGCTATAATAGTATAATACCTGATGACAATCTGCAGTGTAACTGTGCTATGGATTGTGAATATGATTATAGTAGTGATTCAGATAATAAAACAGCACCATAGCAGCACAATAGTCATGTTAAACAAGGCTCTTACTCCTGTGTATACTTACCAATGCAAGGAAGGTTATGCTTGCTGTACACATTGTGAGTGTTTTTGTTAGTTAGCTGTTTGTAGTATTTATGGACAGGATATCGAGGCGTAGTCGGGGTGGAGAGGGGTTGCAGTTCGGTGGGCTGGGGATCTCATCGCTGCTTTTTGCAGATGATGTGGTCCTGATGGCATCATCGGCCTGTGACCTTCAGCACTCACTGGATCGGTTCGCAGCCGAGTGTGAAGCGGCTGGGATGAGGATCAGCACCTCTAAATCGGAGGCCATGGTTCTCAGCAGGAAACCGATGGAGTGCCTTCTCCAGGTAGGGAATGAGTCCTTACCCCAAGTGAAGGAGTTCAAGTACCTTGGGGTCTTGTTCGCGAGTGAGGGGACAATGGAGCGGGAGATTGGTCGGAGAATCGGCACAGCAGGTGCGGTATTACATTCAATTTATCGCACCGTTGTGACGAAAAGAGAGCTGAGCCAGAAGGCAAAGCTCTCAATCTACCGGTCAGTTTTTGTTCCTACCCTCACCTATGGTCATGAAGGCTGGGTCATGACCGAAAGAACAAGATCCAGGGTACAAGCGGCCGAAATGGGTTTCCTCAGGAGGGTAGCTGGCGTCTCCCTTAGAGAAAGGGTGAGAAGCTCAGTTATCCGTGAGGAGCTCGGAGTAGAGCCGCTGCTCCTTTGCGTCGAAAGGAGCCAGTTGAGGTGGTTCGGGCATCTGGTAAGGATGCCCCCTGGGCGCCTCCCTAGGGAGGCGTTCCAGGCACGTCCAGCTGGGAGGAGGCCTCGGGGGAGACCCAGGACTAGGTGGAGGGATTATATCTCTAACCTGGCCTGGGAACACCTCGGGATCCCCCAGTCGGAGCTGGTTAATGTGGCCCGGGAAAGGGAAGTTTGGGGTCCCCTGCTGGAGCTGCTACCCCCGCGACCCGACCCCGGATAAGCGGATGAAGATGGATGGAAGATGGATGGAACGCAACACTGCCAGAGGGTACCATGTCTAAACCAGAGTGATAGAGAAAACTGAGTGGCGACACTCCCATTGTACTCCGTTGTACGCTTTTGAATTGCCAACTGTCATTTTATCAGAGGCCCTTTATGATGCATATACTGATCTTTATTTCTATGTGCACAGCGTAATTATATATATTTTTATCTTGGTAGACTGAATTGGTAGACTAGATTGCCTGCTAGTTTGTTAGCTAGACTTCGCCAGCTGTGAAGGTATCTCCAGGGGTAAATTGATTAAATAGCTACCTCTTTTGAATTGTCAAATATCTATATTATATCAGAGGCCCTTTATGATGCATATACTAATCTTTATTTGTATGTGCACAGCGTAATTATTTATATATATTTTTTAATCTTGGTAGACGACCGATTTTCAGTCATTGCCTGCTAGTTAGTTAGCTCGATTTCGCCAGCTGTGAAGGTATCGCTACATCAAAAATTACAAAGTTCAGTAGTGAACCTCTGACAACTTTTATTTACTTAGTTATTGATGTTGGATTACTAGGATCATTAAGGTTGATTAAGGACAGGTTTTATTTAGGTTTTATCTGCTGAACCTGACGGTGTTAGCTAGTCAGCTGAGTACTGTGTGTCTGATGCTATAGCTAGTAGAAATAAGGTTACGTCTGTTTAATTATACCCTGACAGGAAATTTTCTCGGGCTGCGGAAAGACTCAGACTGATGATCAATCACCTTGATCGATCATCTGCCACGATTGTATCCTTGTGTTCTGCTTGTTTATGTTGGATCATCGGGGGGATTCGGGGCTGCACAGAGCGGAACAGGCTAAGACGTTATCCGACTGCTGCGCACCTAACGGCGGACAGCTCTGGTGGGATAGATCGGGGTCCCAAGGTGAACTGCAGGCCTCTGGGAAAATGAGGAGCAATACAGGACATTTAATGCTAACTATTATTGTTTAGTTCAAGGTCATCTTGAAAGGGCTGTTGGATTACATGTATGAATACAAATTATTCCACACAAAAAATATCATAAGTCATAATGAGTGTGTGACTAATTTCTTCTCCAATTTAATTTAAACACTAATTTGGTCTTTGTTATACATTTGTGTGAACTTCTTGTTAACTAAATTGTTCCTCTTTCTTAGCGCCAAATTCATTCTTTTTTGTCTCCTTTCCCCACCGTAATAAGGTTTTTATTCTTGTGTTTTAAACTTGTTGTTGGGTGATTATTGATTACATTAATGACAGATTATGCCTTTAAGAAAAATGTTGTATAACAGACCAGTATTATACTACAGATATATTATCTGTAGTGGGTTCTCATTTTTAATTGTCCTTTATAGTGTTTTTATAGTGAATGTTGTAGTAAAACTCTGGCTTGGAGTCACCCTACCACTCCAAATGTAAAACTGACAATTACAAATATGCAATAATGCAATAACAGTCAAACAAGTACTTGGGTATGTGTTTTCATGTATATTTACCATTCAATATCGCAATCGTTGCTGTCAGCCCCATAGAAGAACATGACAGTGTGGCGTGTTTTGGAACTATAAAGGCTTACGTGAACCATGTGACCACCCTGCTAGCGAGATCAATGAGTGTCTCAACTCTTCTCTCTCTATGGCTCTGGTCTAAACGTAACAATCTGAAGAAATAAAATGAAAAAGAGAGAAGCCATATAAAGGTATCTTTCTATGAGCCCAAAGAATACCTCTTAATATAAAAAGTATACAAATTCAGACCTAAAAGGGCTGGCAAGTGTTAGTGTGGTGAATTATTTCATCATACGGGTCTGGCAATCCATGTGCAGCCTCGAATGCACCACATTGCAGAAAGCAGTGGAGAAGCCAATACTTTCTTTCCACAGACAAGGTGGACTCAGATGTGTAGCTCTGTGTTGCCAAGGACACAACAACCTGGGAAAAGCTGTCATAAAAGTGCCAGAAAATCGCGGGCAGCCAGCAAACTTATCTGTGCTGTGCAATGATGAGGAAAACAAAGCAGATCATGGATGATAGGATCCATCCTCTCCATGGAAATGTTTGCATATACAACTGAAGGAGAGCTGCCGGTTCACTCAGACAAGTTGTATGAAGGAAGTCCCAGGAGCCACAAGACTGTATGGCACCTTGAACCCACTTTTTGCATTCACACACACACTTCACTTTAGCTTGAAGGGTTTTACAGAACAAACTTTGTGTCTTTATATGTAATTCTAAAATCTGTATTAATTTTCCATTTGGCAAATTTCAAAAAGCAATCAAATTTCAAAAGGGGAATTTAAAAAATAATTAAAGGCCATACCTCACACAGTGTTACTTTGATTATTGATGAATATCAGTGCCATAAAGAGGTTGCAATCTTTATTTCACCCCACAATAAAAAGCTGTTGTATGGAACAAAAAACACACCTAGTAGTGGGGCTAAAAATACATTTTTGAAAGTTTCAAAAGTTGATAATTGGTATAACAGGTGGAAATATTGGTGAGGTAAGGTGGGGGGTCAACACTAACATTAGGGTCCATTCTACGGGTTCACCTGTCATACTCAGGCCCAAGTCAAGCAACATAGAAAACGATAGAACAACTTCTCCTGAGTAGAACCTTTGAGAGCCCAAGCTGACGTGAACGACTGTTGTACGATTTATGCTTCTGCGTTAAATCTACGCCGTGGCTAGGTACGTAGAGGCACGGACCCTACGCCGTAGCCTGACGTGCAACTCTCGAAAAATGTAACTACACTTTGCGGCGACGCATGCCGCTCAGCTGTGGCTTGGAAGCGTTGCATTTCCCCCCCGACTCATTTCCTGGTTCTCCTTGCCCATAAACATTAACTTTTCCTGCTACATATATTTCTTACTGTGGTCAGAAAGCACAGGGGAGACACTTTGTTTTTCTTACTATGACTCTAGAGTCGGCACTCGCGCCGAAGCTAATCGCCGTCACTCTCTCTACCACACACTTCCCACGCATCTTTTCCCCCCATTTTCTGGGGGAGGACCCACAGACCCCCGCTTCATGTGTGTCCCCCCTAAGGCATGTTTTTAGTAATGTAAGATGCCTAACGTTAGCTAGTAAGGATATAACATTAGCACGTTATCAGCTGCGTTGTCGAGGTTACCATGCTGTAACATTAACATTACCTGCTAGCAGAGATGTTCTCAAGTCATTTTTTGGAAGTCCAAGTCAAGTCTCAAGTCTTTTGCCACGAGTCCATGTCAAGTCTCAAGTCTCTGGCCATCTGATCTGTCCCTAACACTGTATTGTTAAATCTTATGAATTCAAAGCATGTCCTGTAGCTATCATCCATACAGTACAGTATCAAAATCAGTTGTGGGATAACTTTATGTGGTCTACTTAACACATCCCTGTAGCCCTCTGACCAGGTGAAAAATTTACCTAAGTCTGTCACATCATATGGATACAACTATAAAGATACAATGTGCCTGTTCCCAGCATTAGCAAAACACTTTGAGATGGTTAGCTTGTTACCTGTGATTATATATGCTAAATGTGACGTCTCTTTCACTCAAAAAAATCTAATGTTGAAGTGGAAATCAAGAGAATAGTGGCAGCACCACACCAGTTACAGAACAACATGCATCTCAGTGTCAGTCCAAATTACGCACAATAAGCAGTTTGAACTCACTGATCTAATGCAATTTATTTATTTATTTTCACAGTTAGTTAGTATGCTCAATGAAACTGAGTCCAGCGCGAGGGAGACCCGACTCAGAGGAGGAGAGGTTAGTGAGGCCAGCGTCTCCACGGCAGGTGACAGTGCACACGGATCCGCTGCGCCACGCATGGATGAAATAATGAAATAGTAAATAGGACTACAGTAACAGAAATATGTGCAGAATTAAGACAGTCAAGACGGCCCAGTGTTTGGTGGACCGGGTACACCTTGTTCACTTAATAGCCTACAAATCAACCACAGGATCATTTACGCATCACATGAGTTTGCCCATCCGGCACAGCGTTTGTTCCTGGGGAGATGGATCCGTGCGTCCCGCCTCCTGTGCACCATGGATGTCTGAGCCTCAGCAACTACTAACTATAAAGATACAATGTGCCTGTTCCCAGCATTAGCACAACACTTTGCGATGGTTAGCTTGTTACCTGTGACGATATATGCTAAATATAACGTTTCACTTTCTTAGCGTGTGTGACTGACCTATTTGGGTGCGTTTTGAGATGCCTGATGAAGTTTGACGTTGTTGATCCGGCATCATTTATCTTGGTGCCACACACTTTGCATGTAGCTGTTAGCTTACTGCCACTGTTTACCAAGTTATTGAAAGCAAAACTAATGACAAAAGGCACAACTCCGGGAGGACTTGGTGTCGCCATCGTCAATGTATTTTTATGTGTGAGTGCGCGCACATAAGGCATAACGCATGCGTTACGTTGCACATTATGGCAAAGGGCAGGGGACATGCAGCTCGTCATACATTTCCCCAACGTATATGCGCCAATAAAAGAAAATAGAAATACATGAATACATTTAGATTTAAAAAGCAATAATTGCATGAAAACATGTTGCTGACGAGTCTCGAAGCTCGAGTCTGAAGTCTTTTGGGTCGAGTCCGAGTCAAGTCTGAAGTCAGCTGTTTGTGCGACTTAAGTGCGACTCGAGTCCCCATCTCTGCCTGCTAGTCAATATCGACTTATATGTTAAGAGACACAAAACAATCCCCACTAGGGTAATTGGGTAAGTTGCAAACATTTTGTTTTCAATTTTGTTCATGTTCGACAAGTTAACAACATATAGCCTACAGTAACATTTAAGTTTTTTTTTTGTATTGCATGCAGAAGGTCACAAAGAGGTGAACAGCATCTGGCTGTTAAACAGAATTACAACGGTATCATTTGTTTTGTCAAAGAGCTAATTTATGTTTTTTTTGTTTATTAAAAGATTACATTGTGTGCTGTAACTGCCCCATCCCCCCTTATAGCCTTGAGGATGGGACTGTGGGCAGATTGTCTATTTAAGCTGTTATACAAAGTTGGCAAAAATATTTGCAGTACAATTAATATAAGAATTCTGCACCTCTTTCTGCGCGTGGACCCCCCACCCCCCGGGTCAGCAAACCACCGCAAATAGAATCTAATTCTTTGGGAAACACTGAACACTGGATTGTTTTTCAGCGCACAGGCAGAACAGACAGCTAGCAGACCGTGAGGAGATGTTCGCTGAATTTGACAAAAAAAGTGTATTGGATTACAATCGCAGACTCCGCCTTTAAGGAGGAGGGATGGTTGGGCGAGCAAAGAGTCTCACTTTGACACCGAACACTGGTGCGTGCGTCATGTTTCCTACCAACAGTCAACATGGTCCTGAACATTAACCAAGTCATTTTAGTTGTTTAAACTTAACCAAACCTGACAACAGATACAACAGATGGGTTGTTAAGGATGGACAACATGTTTTGAATGGAAGGTGGTTCTTGCACCAGTATCAAGACAAAACATTATCTTTCACCCTGTCACCCTTTTTGCTTCAACTCCACAGTAAAAAATACCAAGTAGATCCTGCCAAGTGTCTCTTGTTGTGCTAAGGCATACAGACCACTGAGCTCTTCTATGCATTTGTAGAAAGAAATGGTGGTGCAGTCCAGCTCCCATCTGAGCTGACAGCTGAACACCTGACAGACCTTCTTGAGGAGCAGGGGAGGAAATCTCTCAGAGAACAATGAGAGGTACTCGACACTCCCAGGGCCTCCAACTACCTCTTACAATAACTCTGGCCATGTCACACCGGTCTGTTTCTAATGAGTGTGGAAAGGAGAAACAGCCCAGATAACCCAAGGTTAACTTGTTTTCCTTGTGGAGGTTTTCACTCAAGGGTGACGATGGAATTATCATCCAGCCTTTCCTCATGCTTGAGAGAACAATAGTAATGAAAAAAGATCCGACCGGTGTGATCAAATGAGTGCTTGTGATTTTCTTTAACAGAAAATTCCAGTTTATTACAACCTGATGTAATTTGTTGTTATTCTTTTGTAGTTTTGGTCATCATTTTTTACCAGTTATGATAACTTTGTGCTCAAAGTAATTGCTGAGATCTGTGAACAAGGCGACAACACTACAACAAAGTCAGACAGGGCAAGAAATAAAAGCAGTCCCAACAGTCCAAATGATCCAAACCACTGTATTTGAAGTAAATTCACCTGAAATGGGAGTAATAATTAGTGTTCCCAGATGTTATCAATCAACTTGTATTATTACTGGTGGGTATGATGGCCAAAACCCACAAAATTACAGTAAGCCAGGTTGTAAAAAGAAAAGAACTGGAGGATATTGAATGACTTTAAGCTACAGAGCACCCCGGATCAGGCTGGCTGATGAGGCCACCAGTCGCCTGATAAGGAAGCGCGAGGAAGAGAAGATTGTTCCCAAAGAGCCGCAGGGCTCCCTTGAGCCTCTCTCTCTCTCTCTCTCTCTTCACACCCTCAGTGCAGCTCAGTGTCACGGATCTTTGACTAAAAAAAGCAGTTTTGGACAGATGCTCTGACAGCTATGGACCATTAGGCCACTTTCTCCTGCTTTACCTGGGCTGAATTTCCTCCACCAAAGTTTACGTCCCGGGAGAGAAAATACATGATGTTTGAGCCCCAAAATACACAGAAAAAGAAAACGTCCTGAATATCAAAGATGATACCCAGACGTAGGATTAGAAAAAAAGAAAGGAAAAGTTGCAAACACATTAGTAAATCAATTTCAACAATGTCTAATTTTGACTAAGAACCTGTCTGATGAACCCATCTGCTTATTATATATTCCTTATTATCACAAAACCTTCTGCACCTCCGTTTCTTTGTTTTCTTTCATCATGACTTGCCTATTTACTTGGTTGTCTTTTTTTTCCTCTATTTTTTTGTTTTTATAAGACTATTTCCCTTGTTGGGTTGTGTTGTCTTTTGGTTTCTTTTATCTAGTTCTGACATGTTTTTACTGGCTGGAATGAAAACTTTTGCTTGCTTCTCATCGTGCTTCTTTTTTTAAATGTATTCCTTCTAAGGTTTGAATCTTTAATAAGGGTCGGGTCTTTTACCTCCTATTCCATATTTCTCTATCTTACTTGCTGTAATCATTGTTCTGTACAAAAAACAATAAATGCATATTGTACTGTCACTCAACGACAAGTAAAACAGTTTTAATGTGTTTTTTCATTTAATTTAAATGATGTATTCATAAGGACAACACACATTAATCATCATTACTATACATGTGCCAGTGTTTGATCTTTCATTGGTTAAAGACATGAATCCTGCCCCGAATTCTACTAGTTCTGCCAGTCCTCTGAAAAAAAGACAGCTTCCTCTAAAGTCTGAAAACTCTCTTTGCATTTTTGATAGAAATGTGTACTTTGGATGTCGGATGTCTTAGATGTGGGAGCCCTGCTCTGGTCCTGGGTAATGTGTTATCTCCTAACTCTCCCTTTGTGCCAGCTGCCAAACTGCACTGTTGCATCTTTTAAGAGAGCAAAGTGTTTGGAGAACAGCCAAATCTGAGACCGGCATTGCTATTTTACTTGAGAAAAATGAAGGTAAAGAAACCCCAAAGGCAGGTTAAGTGTTTAGAAAGTATGATCAGCCCCAAATACAGTATATATCAAACACTTTGGCTCAGTTCTATAACACAGAGAAAAACGAAATAAATTATGACTTCCACAACTTCAGAAGACTAAAGGAGACTATCATAAAGTGATGCAGGTAAAATAAAATAAATCCCAGAAAACAGCATCACTTGTAAACTTATGAAAGGCTGAATATATTTTTTACCAAAACTGATAATGTCCTCATGCCCAAATGAGCAAATAGTGATCAAACCATTGCTTGAGTGTGCTATATATTAAGTTTCTCTTTTTTCTTAAGTATTTTCTTTCTTTTATCTGTATTTATCACTAAGGATTAATTAAGCCACTATCCAGTTTTCACCAATCTTAGCATCATATCACCTAATAATCTGCTGATGCAATGTCATCATTAAAAGGAAGCCATAAGTACGTCTACAAGTTTTACACAATGTATATTGGCTGGGAAACGTGGCATTGCTGTGATGTGCTGTAGCTGTCAGTTTGTTGCCAATTAAGCATCAGTTGCATCAGGAAAGCTCTTATTTTTCACAGAGGTCACATTTTAATAGAAGCAGAAGTTTAATTCCAGGCAAAATCATGTCACAGACTTTTTAATCACATCATAATCTTCAGAAGCAAGTTATTATTGCAAAGTAAAACGTCAACAGTCTATATTTTTCACACCTGATTAATTAGTCACCACCTGCAGGGATTGCCAAACAGGTTTTGACAACACTAAAGCTCTCCTAACTACCGAAAGTGACATCAGATTAAGATAGGTGAAGAACTACTTACTCTCCCAATCCTTTAAAATGAAACCAAATATGGGTCACCCAACAGTGTAATGAATTTGAGATATGACTTGATTTCATATTGTTTACATATATGACAATTTGGATTTAAACACGTTCATCTTGTCTTTGGACTTTCTCTTAAATAATATTTCTTAATAAAGCCAGAGTGGAAAATAACCATAATTAATTTAATTTAGTCTCTGTCTTGAGTTGGTCTCAGGACTGTCTTGATTGCAGCTAATCCCCAAATTACATACAATTACTCTACAGCACGTAACTCCTCTTTGATGGAAATGAATTGGCCTTCAGGCCATCTCATGAGGTCACCCAAGCTCCCAGAGAGAATGCTTATATTATTGTGTTAGTTCATTAGTCAGACACCTTTTTTATAAAAAAAAAAAAAAAAAAAGGCTTTCTTTTTGCAAGCTATAGGGGTCATGATCAGATTAATCTCCTAGGGGCCTCAGGGCAAAAATTAGTTGCTCGGCTTGGCTCATTCCCCCCCCTCTCTATGCATTCTGTACGGTATTCCTCTACGTGAATATTACAAGGCCCCAGGTTTGCGGTCTGTTAATATGATTAAACAAAATAAATTTACAGCCTGATCCACAATTACGTTTCTTGTTAGGCGGCAACCTCACGTGGATGTAGCCATTATCGCGAGAGTAAACAAATAAATGAAGTGACAAAGTATAGGAGCGCCAAATTAAACTAAAAGTCAACTGTCACTTTGAAATTAACCAAGTTTTATGGACATTAGTCCGTGACGCAACGGCATCTGTGATATCACGTTACGTCCTCATTTAAGTAGTTTTACGGAAATCGTTTTAAACCAATCTTTGATGTTTTACTAACCCTAAGTAATTTGTTGCCTAAACTTAACTAGTTTAGTTTAAAACTGTGCCCATTACATTAAATAGAACGCTCACTTTATTACGGTCACATATTGTACCGCCACCGTGTGGCAGTGAATAGAACGTTTTGGGAGTCTTTAGAAAACGACCTATAATGTCGTTTAGGTTTGTGGGGGATGTGTTAGGGATGCCTCTTGAATGTAAGCACAATGTAGGCTGACATAATGAAGATCTTAAAATGGGATTTTGATATAAAGCCCTTCTTTATGCCCCTCGGGGGGTGGCAGTGGCTTGGATGTAGAGTGGTCGCCCCTCCGATCCCAGGCTCCTCTGGCCACATGTCAAAGTGTCCCTGAGCGAGACACTTAACCCCAAGTTGCTGTATGTATAGCTGCCCACTGCTCTTTATACTTAGGATGGGTTAAATGCAGTAATTGAATTTCACCAAATTGTGCTGTGAATTGTACTATGAGTGACGAATTAAGTTTTCTTTTTTTGTTTGTTTGTTTTTCTCTTCAAGACAGCTCCTTAAGTTTATTTAAGGTAAAACTGTGACCCACCTTATTGCCCTTATCACATTAGCTGATATTGTGCTCTAGTAATGTATATTTCCATATTCCCAAGCAAAACAGCAGTAATCAAATTACCATGAACTAATTGTCGCACAGTGAACCTTAGGCGTTAAGGGGCCTATAAGGGGTCTGGGAACGCAAGGCTGTTCAGCGGGGGGTACATGATACATGAAGATACATGTAATATTACATTTTAAGCATTTCAAAGCCCTCAGACAGAATCAGCCAATTAATCTATTAATCACAATACATGAGCAGATGGATTCATTAATATGTTCTCTGATGCGCCCACACTGGACTTTGTTTTCCAGCAATGCTTTGCATTTTTAGCATCTTCACCACCAAGTTATCAATCAGTTTTCACTAACTCTTACTTAATCAGTCCATTGTACCTGTACCAATTTATAATTTATATTTTATCAACTTATGTGAGCTATCTATCTGCATGTTTTCTATATGCAGTACATGGTTAACAAGCACTACTGGTGGCGAATCACTCAACTAGACAATGTGAACACACACAAGATCCATTTTACAGATACATATACAGTAATTTCCTTCAATGATTCAACAATGTTACAAAGGAAACCTACTAAAAGCCAAGCCAAATGTTGCATCATGCATGCAACATGAGGCCTATTTGAATATTGTTCCTAGCACCATCTGCAATACTGATGAAGCAGCATTCTCTAAATAGGTCATCTTAAGTCACAATAACGTACAATACAATTTTGTCAGCAAAACCATACAGCATCTACACGTTAACCCTGAAAACATGTTTTAAAATAGAACTGAGGCTAAGCTTTGAATGAATCCCATGGCTTTAGCACCTCCAGCTGTGTGTCTAAGAAGTCACCTACTGACTACAAATCGGGATTGTTTTTGTCTTTCTGATCGGGGTCAGATATGTTACTTTCGTATCACATACATGACTGGCACAGTAATAACTAGATTGTGTGTAGTTATAATCCATTAGTAAAACATTTATAAAAGGAGGGGTGGACCCATTGTTATTGTATTCTTGTAGTTTGAAAGTGATTATTCTGATTAGTGATGATTATTTTAAACTTCATTATTTATTTATTTTTAATTTTTTTATGTCTTTATATGCATTTTGTTTTCTTATTCAGATCAATATTTACCTTCAAATCAGAGCTTTAGTAAAGTCTAACCAACTGAGATTTCCATGCAACAGTAATTGTGTTCTCATGCCTGTGCTGTTTTTGATTGAATCTTGCAGTTGAAATAAGGCGTTGTATAAGTGAGTTGTACAGGCGATGTGATGTCGACAGTGCGTCATTGATATCCTGATTGTGTCCACTTGACGCTGAAATGAAACCTTGCTTAGAAAACCACAGTTATTGTCAACTATTCTCAGCATGACTTCAGGATGCCTCTTGCAATGCTAAACATAACTGGGAAAAATGTACTGGCTGCTGTAAAACACTTGACAGAAAGTCTTTACAAGCTCAAAGCTGGTTATATCTATATATAGAGATTTTTTCTTTTTAAAAATTGTTATAAAGTTATGTGGCACAAGAAATTATTTGGAAGGGAGGAGTGATGTAACAGGTCTGTGTCGGTGTGGTTTTATTAACAAGAAATATGGTCAAAAAGGAAAAACAAAAAACACATCCTGCGCAAGCTCAACTAAAACAACTTAAAGCTTAAGTAAACTCAGCAAATTAAAGATCGCAGTTGTGGCTAAAAGAAACCAACATTGACTGTTGGTAAAAGACAGGATGCAAACAGTGGTCTTTAGAGTCAAAGTCAGACACTTTGCTGGCCCAACCATCCACCCGGTCCCTGACCCTGACCCCCTCTCAAAGATGTTTTGCGGCACAATAAACATGTCACATTACATCTGCCTTTGCTTCTAGGAGACAACAGCCATTCTTTGCCCATCACTTGTCAGGAAATCGTAAAAAATAGACTTGTTTAAGTGAATGAAAAACTGATGCTGTTGTTTTTCTGTCTCCCTGAAGGGCCGATGAAACGACATGAATGCACCTGAAGAGAGTGCCACTGCCTGTGACAGCCAAAAGCAAATGGAAAGGGAATTTGTCAAAGCAGATGAATTTTGTAAAACTTTTTCCACAGCAGGATGGCATCACCTTGCATGTCCCCCCCAAAATGAGCCTTGGTATTACATATTACATCACTGACATTCAGCATATTTTCATATAAATTCAATTTCTCCTCATTCATGATGTAACATGACTAAAAGTCACAAGCCGTGGTAGCAGCCCTGCAGGGATGAAACGACAGACAGACCATCACCATCAATAAACCTGCCTGGACTGAACTCTGCCAAAACTTGGCATGTCATAAGGAGAAAAATTGGATTAGTCAGTTTTTTAGGTTAGCATTTGTCTGTGAGTGCACATTCATGGCAACGTTTCATTGTCATAATTCTCTGAAATTATTTTCAACCTGGACCCTATTACCCTATGTTTTATGTGTCTAAGTGACTGATGGGAACAACAATCTTTGAAATTGGTCCAGTATTAAGCGAGATCGCTGCAGTCAGCAGCGGTGAAACAAGCTACAATGTAAGTTAATGGGGCAATTGTCCAGCTTGTATTTACCTTCACAAAAGTGCTCGTTTTGCCACTGACAGGCTCTTTTGTAAAAAATTGCAATAAAAGTTGCTATGTCTTTTGTATTTTTATTGCAATGAAGTTGCGAGAGACAGTGAAAATTGCACAAAAAACAGGTGCAAAATCTGGCACGTGGGACTGCTGTGATTGGTTGAAGTCACGGGAAACTCAAATTTGCGGTGATTGGGCAAAATTGCGAGTCACACCGAATTCACGGCGATTGAATTCGCATGAATTGTTGCAATCGCGACATCGTGAATTCCTGGAGGGACTAATTAACTTTGTAGCTTGTTTCGCTGCTGCCGACTGCAGCGATCTCACTTAATACTTAATTTCAAAGATTGTTGTTCCCATCAGTCACTTAGACACAAAAACACGGGAATATAGGGTCCAGGTTAAAAAAAACAAAACAGTAGTTACCCTTTGAAATCATCATGCAACCTTACATTAAAATCATTACCCATCATTGTCTATTTAGACTGATTCAGTTTGGTTGAATCAATGACAACAAACACTCACAAAAAAGTAATTATCTCACCACCAAGACCCATCTCATACAGTATAAGAGCAACAGAAAGGAATGTATTTAACACATCTACACCAGGCTGCAGCATCATGGCACTCATAGACAGTACAGGGGGCCTCATCTCTGAAAGTACCAACCGACCGGCAGGAATCCAGAAGCTCTTTTTATTAAGACTGGAGGTCTCTGTCTTTTTGCCATCTCATTTCATTCACAATGATATGTTATCATTCTTAAGTACTCTGTAACATTTTCAAATTATGTAAAATGTCTTTAAATAAGGCTTGCAAATAGACTTCTCACGAGCTGTGGCACAGGAAGTATGTCAATATCTTTGACTGTAAATGTCATCTGATTCCAATTCTTCCAACATCTGCCTAACCCTTTTTTTCTCCCCATGTGGGTGACATTATTGATCATGTCTCGAAATGCTCACTGCATCACATTACCCTCCGCACACGCATTTGCTTTCTTGCCTTGTGGTTAATAATGTATGTTCAATGGAAACTCGCGATCCTTTCACGGGAAAATCTCAACCATTTTAATAGTGGTAATTTGTAACAAGAGAAAATAGCCAAGAGAATAGAGGAATATCATCTATTTAGCAACTATAGAGCATTAGAGTGACAGCTCTGTATATTGACGCATGATGTGCAGTTTTGTTCCCGTCAACTCTACTGGTTATTGAATAGTTGTTCTCTCTTATATGGAGTTAAGTTGAATAGTCTACTGATCAAATTGATGTGTGCTTGTCAAAAATGACATCTGAGACGTGGGAACATTTTAAAATGATATCATTTTAAAATGAAATATATGACACTCATCCAAGGTTAAAAGCCCACAGGCATACTGGCTTTGTGTCTTCAGTCTACTGCAGACAAGCAACACTCAGGGCTGCTGATGGAGAACTGACAACATGTTTGTTTCTTATTGTTGTCAATTTAGTATGTCCGAGTAAGATTAATGAGCTTTGAAAGAGCCACAAGGGTGTAAACTCCCGCCTGTCCTCAAGAAATTCTTAATACGCTTCAAAAATACCCTTTTGTAAAATGTATGAACATATGAAACATTCAGTGAAATTAGATTTTGGTTAAGAGTCACTGGACAATTCAGTTGCTTGCCTTTAATAGTGAAACCATAAGTAATTTTTTGTGAGTCATAAAATCATTGATAATACTTAGATTTATAATTTATATCATGAGCACAGACCAAGACAATAATGTATTTATTGGAAGCAATTATTAAAAGACTAGTATTATGGTCCTAATCCATAACCAGGTTAACCTACAGGGGCCCAAGGGCAAAAATGAGCTGATCCCCTATTAACCACTAGTTCCTCCCACCCTCAGCACTGTGTACAGTTTTTATTTGCTGTACAGTAATTGTATCTGTCCCCTGGTTTACTGTGTGGTAATTTGATTCAGCACATTTATTTAGAAATATGCAACAGGTAACCACAAACATGAAATAAAAAAGGTCTTAAAACTACATTTTAACAGAGGGCCGCTCTTCAAGAAAGGGCCTCAGGATAAGGTAATAAAGCAGGGCCCACTTTGAGGTTATGTCAGTTAATATTGGGTTGTACTAATGCATATTATTATATTATATTTTATATCTCTTTTTCACACACAACTTGAGCTTTGTTCATACTTTTTTCTAACGAAGCTAAATATAACTTTTAGGGCCAGACGAAATCTGCGGACGCAGAATTCTGCAGAATTTTCCGCAGATTGATTTAAAAAAAAATGTAACTCAGAATGTTAACACATCTCCACCCCAAGCAGAAAAACAGTCCGCTAAATTCCGCAGATTTTCATTTTCATAGGTGTTGGTTTTGACTGTAGCTTGTAGTTTAACAGGAGATAACCTCATTAATAAATCAAAATAGACAATGTCCAATCCCTCGCCATCTGCCATTTCTGTATGACTAAGTACATTACACGGTCTATAGATGTAAGCTGGGCTAATACACAGCCTGAGACTTCCACTAAAGCAAGAACAGTTCATAGTTCTTGTTAAGGGTTAAAAAAACTAAATGGCCTGTTTCTCCACTGTACCTGTAAACCTGCAAAGCCCCCTCTAATGGAAATTTCAAAGTCACACAAAGTCACAGCGGAAAAGGTAAGGTACCAGCGCGCCAGTATCCAAAGCGCTGCTATTGTAAATGCTGACTCACTGGTTTACTTCGCTGAGACTATCAAAAGAATAGAGCCATTATTTATGTTATTAGGTACACCTGTGCTTTATATGACAAGTCAACATGTCGGCTATTATAGATGCACCTCTTATGTATGTCACATAGATATGTTAAGAGAAACTCAAATGTGGTGATTTAAAGCAACAAAAAAAAAGGACACAAAAAAGAAGAACGCCTGCCTCTTCGCTGCAGTCCTTCACTCTCCATGTGCCTCATCCACCGCTTTCATCCTCCCTTTGCTGTCAGGATGAGTGTCGGGCTCTTTGCTCTCTCAGATGTTAGCTGGCAGGAAGAGGCTGCAAGTCTGCCATCAGTCAGGACAAGTGACAGCCACGTTGGCGTCCTGTCACAGCTGTGGTTCCTCAGGTCACTGAAGGTGTCGCCTTCAAGCATCCACGCCACGATCCCGAGGGCCGAATGGAGACTAGAGAAGCTTCTGGTGAAAATGTTTGCAGTGAATCCGAAAGGACAACAGGTGTTGCAATAAGATGAGAGCCATAATGCCTAAAAAACTGAAACAATTTTTTGTTGTGCCATATTTACGATTATTATGATTTGTCAAACTCAATATAATTGACACCCATTATCTACTCGGACTGGTCTCAGTATGTTAAAGCCACGCATGGTTCAAAAGAATTGTACTTATTGTCTTAATTAATCATAGGCAATAAACCAATCAGAGTGTCATCTCCCGTTCCCTTTAAAATGGCGGATTTGCTAAGCAGGAAAGAGAAATTTTCAGGAGAAGAAACTGATCTGCTTGTGCATGAAGTGAAAGCGCACAAGCAGATCATATCATAATACTATTTCACATTGTAATATTTTTATTTTTAATATTTTGCATGTTTGTGTGCTGCTGTGCGTCCCTGTATGTGTAACAAGCATAGTGTGTGCGCGCTGTGCACGAGCCTAGGAGCATTTTACTAATGTGCTGTTAAAATAACAATGAAATGCTGCGTTACTGACTTTAGACCAGGTTTTTGTTGGTCAATGGCGCGATCACTTTCCGCTGCCTCAAGATAGCAATACGGCAAGAATGCACCTGAACACACCTCCCTGTCAGACCAGTGCACCCATGGGCGCAAAGATGGGCGCAGGTGCATTTGCCATTTAAACGACGTGGGCCAAAGACACTTGCGTCGGGCTTTGCGCTGCACCGGGTGTAAGATAGGGCCCCAAATCTTTATGACCTCTCCTTTATTCTGTCTTCAGGACTAAAATTAAACTAATGAAGTGGCAACAACTTGTCAGACAGAAGTAAATAAGTGGGCTGAATCTGCACCACATAGAGAGAATACGCCTGTTTAAGTCTTCCAATTGACTGCAAATGTACCATCACCAAAATTCAGTTTGAACACATCTGTAAATTAAGTTACAGTAGCATGGATTTGGCAGCATATAATGGCCCAATGAGTGGGTTAAATTATAATACTGTTTGATCTAACTGCTTCCACCTTGTAGCTGTAGCTGCACAAAACATTTTTTGCTGTGAAATTTATGTCTGAAAACATCCATCAGCACTGTGAAATGACCAGCATTGACCAGACCAGACCTGATGACACAACTCACAGAGTCTCCCGAAAACTCAAGTAACATCTTGCTGGGAACTAAGTGATTTGGAAATGACACAGGATCTTACAACTGCATAATCTTTGAATTTATTCAAAATATGACTTGGTAGTATAATTGTAGTTAAAAAGCAGTAAAAATCCAGCACACTTGTACTCACTTTATTAACACCCTTTCAGCCCCTAGAGATTCATCAGGTAAAAGTACAAGGGATCAACAGTGTGCTGGATAGTAATTGTAACCTGAGCTAGGGCTGTTGGAACAAATAACGAAATTCAAATATAATTCGAAAAGTAAATAAATCAATACTATTCGAATGCTGAAATTACTATTCGAATGTGACTTTTTTTTATAAATATGTTGGCAAACGTTAGCTAATCTCCCTCTTCTCGCCTTGGCCTAACCGCATGTGTTACTCATGTCACGTCTTATGAACAATAACTTAGCGGGAGTGAGAAACACAAGGCATTGTGAGGTCTAAGCTAACGTTACGTACCATACGTTAGTACAACATTACGGAGCTAACGTTACGTACCGAGTTAACTTAGTACAAGGGGGAGTGACCGGCTGCGGCTGGAAATCGTAACGAAGGACAGGAAATAGTTTTAACGTGACTTTAAAATCGACATCCACTGAGCCAAAGTGCTTATGTTAACATTAGTTAGCTCGTTCTTGTTTTCTAACTGCCTCACAAGATATAGTAACGTTAGCGTAGCTGGGAGCTTCATGAAGACAGCTAAAGGTAATGTTAGCTGCCCTCTGTCAGAGTTAGCTTTGACTTCATATATTACCTTCGAATAGCTGTATTCTCAGTAACGTGACAATCTGCAAGAAACAGGTTGCACATAAATCACTAAAATAGTAGTGACAGCACGGTTTGGCTTGGTTATTAATGCAGTTAGCATAGTTTGTTACTAACCTAGTTTCGACTGTACTTTCTAACATGATGCCATTGTGCTAACCGAGCAACGTTAGCCTTTACAACAATTCCGCTTCACTACACTTGTTAGTAATGTTTCATTACAGAGTTCTGTTGATTTGTGTTTGTCGCTGTGTGCTTGTTGTGGAAAATGAATGTAGGCTAAACAAAGTTGCGTGCAGGTCCCTTCAAGGCCAGGCTGATGTTAGAAGATCCTCTAGTGGACAGAACGTGTAACAACAACCACATGCTTGTAGTATATAGTGGCATTGACAATGCATAAGCCAGAGTAGTGTAGTACATATTATTTAACAGGCTGCAATTGAGCATTCAATATTTGAATATTATTCAAATATAAAAAATCAAAAAATCAAATGGAATTCAAATGGTATTATAGAGGAAGATTGACAGCTCTAGAGGGTACAGTTTAGAATGAGAGCTCGCATTTACCAAAAAGTCAATTTTGTAACAATTGAGGAACTATTGTCAGGTTTTTCCATTTTAACAAAATTCTACAATGGTTTTTCATTGGTGCTTAAGGGTTGCCGGCTCATGAAACTTCCTAAGCACACAAAAGACCATGGAACCTTTCAATCTGAGGGGGAAAAAATCTGAAATTGGCACTGAAATGTTTTCCCAAGACAGCAGGAAAAAGCAAATGGGAGATCTGAAAGCAAAGCCAGCAGTGTCAACACTTAAAACTGTCCATACTAATTACTTCCCACAGGGAGTCTCCAATCTATTCCCTCTCTGTTGTCAGCACAGTCACAGATCCAACTGCAGCAGAGCATGCTCACTTCCACTCTCAGGGAATGCTCAGCATCCCATTTCCATTTTGATTTGCAGTCAAAGCATTATACCGCCTTTGTCTTCTATTTAAATGCAAAACATGACACTATTCAAAGTGTGTACTGTATGTATAGAGCTGCTACAGAGACGCGGTCCATAGACACTAATCAGGAGCAATGTGACTGCAGGGTTACGTTGACACCCTGCTTAAAACAATCTGATTATATTGATGTGTTTATTTATTCAATGTGCTCAGGGTTATCATAACTCATCGGTGCCATGCCCACACCTCCAGCGTGCTTTATCTTCACTCTCATTTTCTCCCTTTTTGTTTTTAACCCCACCTTCTATCTTGTCCTCCCCTTTTTCAGGTTGTTTTTTTTAACCTTCTCTGTTCATTCCAGCCTTCATCAGTCATGCACTCGTTGCCGTTCTTTTTGTCTGTCCAATCTCTCCTCACACTCCTCCCTCCCTCTTTTTGCCTCCCCTCCTTTCCATTCAGATCACTCTCCTTCATTTCAGCACCCCTCCTCCCTCTGGATCTCTGCATGTCTTCTCTTCCTCCCTTTATCCTTTCCTCCCTGTCCTTCCATCCTTCCCTCCTCAAAAGCGATGGGCCAAGGACGTGACGGGCTGATAGCAGTGTGATGTGCATTTGCCGGGCTTCCTGCCACCCAACTCTCTTCTCTCAGACTTGTAATAAATGTCCTCTGCTTCTACTGATACATTGCTAATACCTCCAAAAAGTCAAATACATCACATTAACTATCACGGCACAGTATGACGGGTAGCAGTGGTGCGTATCTGAGTGTGTGGTGGGACTACTGATGTTAGCTACTGGCTGCTGTCTCAGCAGATTGACATCCGGGTTATGAAGTCCTGATGATCTTTCAGGATAATGACATTTCCTGTGATTCTGCTCTATAAAGATGCATGTTGCCATAACTTTACACAGCTCTTCCAATGAACAACTCATGATCGCTGCTCATTTGCCTGCAGGCTTGTTAGGACTGTTACTGTCACTTTCAGGTTAAAGGCGCATTTGCTACTACATGTACAGTATGGATACCATGTGGTTGATCACATTGTTGATCATCCAAGCCAACTTAAGAGGTTATCAGGTTCATTTTCAGTCACAATAACAAAGAGGAGTTTACCTGTCAATGAAAACAAAGCACAACAGATTCAACACATGGTGGATGGCTAATAAGCAAGACAAGAACTTTAATGTTAATTGTATGAGATAATACAAATATTGCATATTGAGGCTGCTTGTATGATAGCTAATTTAGCTGATTGCCGGACTGGCAACAAAGCATCAGAAAGGCTGATGCACTACATGCCCATTCAAAACCCCAACCTCCACACCCTTACTTTCCTCCTTGTTACACAAGGACACACTACTTCCTGAGTTGGCACTGAATAATAGTGCTGAATGTAAATTGTGAGGTTTGGAATTGTCCAACATAGGGGATAGAAGGCTAACACAATATATCTTGTATTGCTGTGCTGAACTATATGAGTTGAAAGTCTCTTTTCATTTGTACTGTGTCTTGTCTCTCTGGATGCCGGTCTCTTGTGGCGTAAACTCATAACTGAGTCATGGGACATAATGTGCAATACAGGGACACTAGAGGAAATATGGACAAAATGCATAAACCATGCTCTCTTGAACTAACTACCTCAGATCTGACACTGTACAAACATATATATACTGTATATATTTATCATTCATACTAGTTACATGTTTATGGAATTGTATTTATTGTGTGTATATATACACACACACACATATATATATATATATACATACACACATATATATATATATATATATATATTTGGATCACACCTTGTTTGCACCTTACTGTTATCCAGTGTTTTACATTTTGCATCTTAGCATATGCAGAATGCAAGATGTGTGATTGGTCAGCTTGAACTGCATTTGTTTTCTACTATAAGTTTCTGAGATTGTTGAAAATGAAGACAACATAAAGCAAGTTGAAAAAAGCTCAGTTATATTCTCCTGTTCAGTTGTTTTGTTAGTAACACAACTAACAAAAACATATCCAATACAAACTTTCTAGTCACCGCTACCTGTGCTCTCTATCACGGTGAATGACAGAGATTACGGCGGCCGCACGGAATAGTCTCATATTCGGAAATTAAACAAAACAGACCATCTGTCAGTCGTATCACAAAGTAATGAAAGAATCTAAACACAGTCCATGTGGAGAATATAATTGAAGCATACATATGTATGATACGTCTTTCTGGCATTAAAGGGTAATTTTGAGTTTTTTTTAAACCTGGACCCTATTTCCATTTGTGTATAATAGACTGATGTTACCAAAAATATTTGAAATTGGTCCAGTATTGAACTCAAATCAAGCAATCTGGTTTACTGATTAACGTCTCTTAGCAGTGATATAATCACAACACACTATGGCCTGTAGTGAACTATTGCTTAAACATTACACTGTTTTCTTACAATGGTTCTTTTTTTAGGTTCTCAGGAAAAACACAGGTAAGCATGATGAAAGAATAACTGGCTCAGCTGTGGTTATAATGCAAAATAAAGTGAGCAATGACAGAATAACATTAACACATTGAGGTTGTGCAACTGCAAGTAGTGTATCCAGTGGAGTATATCTATCAATATAATGACTTCCTGCAACACTGATCAGATGTGTAGTTTGTCAGTTGTGTCAGATCACAGCTGGTTTTCAACCACAGATGCATCAAATGAGATAAGACTGAAAAAGGTGCTTTGTTTTTGAAAATGTAATAAACAGTGTTGATATGTTTTGCCAGCACAGACTGATGCACATATTCAGATGCATGGTGTCCATCGGCCCTTGTATGGCTCGACCTGCTCTGCTGCTTCCTGTCTCCCCT
Organism: Sander vitreus; assembly: GCF_031162955.1. NCBI lineage: Eukaryota > Metazoa > Chordata > Actinopteri > Perciformes > Percidae > Sander > Sander vitreus. The sequence goes on from NC_135867.1 coordinate 6,891,810, forward strand.
CACCCTCTCCGGTTTAGCAGCCCAGTGGATCTAAATGATGTGCTTCTCCTTAAACCAGGTCACTTGCTTTCTCACTGACGATGTATACAGTACATCATATAGGGGTTGGAGCATACTTTTACTTGTCTAAGCGTTCTTAATTGTTTGCGTTGGTCTGATCTGCTTTAGTGTGTGAGGTTATTTTGGGTGTCTGACGGGTTCTTATAAAACCTTTTTCCCCCGTACAACTCAATTCCACTTGTTTCGCCATTTCTGATGGATTAAATCAATGAGACAGGAGCACTTTTTCTTGCCTAGGTGGAAGATTTTACACTGAGAGTGTAGAATTCTTTACTCTCCTCTCAAACAAAGGAAAAGTGTTGCCAACAGGGGCAAACCGACCATATGAAATGTTCCCAATCGAACAGTGGAGGGGACAGAAGATGACAAGCAGGAGATTTCTAAAGCTGAAGCCTGATACTGCAGGTAAATGGTACGTACCATAGTTACATGCCATTAATGCACATACTGGCAGCTGACAGTATGGGAATTGCTCCTGTCACAGTGTTGAGGATTATGCCAGCATGTTTTAACACATCCAGCACGAAGACTGTGGGCCTGCACCGGGAGTTGACATCGCAGAAAAACAAAGCTGCTCACAGCCACTGGGTCAGAAGTGTTTTCTGTTCTCCGGACGTACAGATACCTCCCTCATCCTATTTGTACCTCTTCTGCCTCCCTGTGCTTGAAACACATCAGCAAAGTGTATGTTTCCTTGAACCAGGCGAGACAGCAACCTCGAGCTTAGAGGTCAGTTGGGGGCAACTGCGTGGCATGGAATTACTGCTCGCTACCTTACATTTACCTCCTGCTTCTGCTTTTCAAGTTAAATGCTCTGTCAGTCAGCATCAGAAAACTACTTCCAAAAATGTTGTTAAGGGTTTTCCAACTGTGACTTCACATGGCAGAGTAGGAAAACAAGAATGAAAAGGAAAGTTCTCATGGTGAAACATTTAAACTGTCAATTTACTAAACCTCAAACAATGAAATGGAATCTAAACTTCCATACCCAATTATGTCAACTCAATTGTCAATCTTTTGCAATAGTAGAGATATTGCAAAAGATGGAAGGGTGTAGTATGGGCCCAAAAATAACCTATTACGGTTTGGAGCAGATTGGCATTGGCAGAGGTCTGCGCTCTTCGGGTGTCCTTCCAGTTGCATGGGATTTTGATGTTCAATATCGAACGAGACACTTGAAGAATAAGTGAGCTATTGTGCAGTGAGACTGCAAAGATGTAGCCCACAGGATGGTAAGACAGTCAAGCCTTTAAAAGCACTGACTGTTGAATGGAGCACTGCGGGGTATCAGTTAGTATGACGTCTAGACTACCAATAATCACAATTCATTCAAACCGCACTTGATGCTTCTTCAATCTCACTCCAATCAATCAATTTTCCATAAGCGAATTATGCTGCAGTAGGCCCTGAGGATTCTACAAATCATGCCACTGTCATTAGAAGATACCTGGGTTGAGGTTCATATACTGTATGTTCAGACATGCCAAGAGTTCATGGCCAGAAGGAATGGAGAGTCCACTCAGACTGCTGAGTGCTCATCTCAATTTCAATTTGTACCAATGTAATTTAACAGAGAACTGTTCATACTCAAAATATTGAAAAATTAGACTAATAAAACAGAGATACTATGTCTCCAAGCTTCTCGGCCAGGTGTAACCTCATCAGTCAGTGACAAAAGGGTTCAAATAATTTGAACTTTAACGCACAGCCGGTAGCAAGGTAGCACTGCAGTGAGGGTCGGCATTATTGCTTTGCACAGGAAAATAATGACTCAAATCAGTGCACAACGATTTTCGTGCTGATGATGATGGTGTGTAGACAACCTCAGGGTGTCAGAAAAAAACCTGCACATTTCTTTTTTTTTCCAAAGGTAGGCATCACAGCCAGAAAGCCTTTCCAAGCTCGAATGGTTTACCATTAAGAACCGCTAGTATTGTCTTTTCTAAAAATATTGGCTCTGTGACACGTTACAGTTTAGGTAGCCTCTGTAATCCATAAGGACAGATTGGGTGTCCAGTTATTGTGATTATGTGTTTGTCTAAATGATCATGAGTTAATACTGTGAAGTATGGAGGGTCCTCACTGCTTTGATTTTGTAATGTAGAGGCCAACTAATTGCTGAAAATTGGGAATTATTAATTACAAAAAACTATTTTTCTGTACTGCTTTATTTGCCAGCTTTGTATTTGTTGCAATCATCATTATCTAACACAACTTTATACACTGGCTCTGAATAGCTAACATAATACATCTGGATAAGTTAGTATGCATTTATGTCAAACATATAATACACAACATAATGAGCAAGCAGAAGAGACAAGATTTACAGTGAGATTAACACGTTTCCTACAGCTCATAAAGCTAACAAATGCAAAATGCAGCATTTATCTTTGCTGTTATATGTTTTCCATATATATATATATATATACACACACACACACACACACACGTGGACCACTACTAAACCAAGGGCACAGGGCTTTAAATCACTGTCGGAGCTTGGCATGGACCTGCACACATAACTTCTCACTCAACACTGTTGGTTAGGAGCAACAGCAAATGATCCAGGCTTAAGTTAGAAAAATAACTCCCCGTCATTCCGTCATGACCCCAAATCAGCTCTGGGCTGCTTTTGTCAATATCCGGTTCTTCTGTCCTCACTTCTCAGTCCATCCCGCCATCCTGCTCAACTCTTATCTCTCTTTGCCCTTTATTGCCCTGCTCAGCTGAGTGCTGCTGGTTGGATTGAGAAGTGTCACTGTGACTGACGTGGTATCGACAGGCTATCAGTCTCAGTAGGGTCTGCAGTGTCCACAGACGCTGATGATCAAAATCTAATTATTTTTGATTGTGTCATTTGGCGAAAGACAGGGGTCATGCCTCAATTTTACATGAGTGGCCTAGCCTTTAGCACTGCTTTGAGAAAACCCACTTGACTGTATATAATCAAAAGCAGCTGACCTACCCACCAATTGACCACTGCTGTCTGTCAGCTGCAGTCCTTCCACCCCGTATCAGGCGACACACAAACAGCGAATGAAGCACTAACATGTCAGGATAATGAAATTAGACAGCATAGTTTGTGACGCTCTATTGTCCTTGTTCATTTGCGGCACAATTCCCACCCCACACGGCCTCTTCACCATTTCCAGAGCTGAGCGACCAGGATATTGCTAATCGCTCACAATAGAGGGATTAGCAGGCGAGGACAATGGGGGTCTAAATGTCAGAGCCCAGCACCTGTCTAAAGCCCCCTCTGTTGGACAACAGTCAATGAGCAGCAGGCGTCTGGCAAACTGAAAAATGTGGCTTGTTGATAACTGCATGGAGGGGGTAGAGCTGGAAGGCCTCCAGAGAGTACTAATACATACATACACAATCAAACCATTAAGTCCATCCACGCACAGTCTACTTTTTAATTAGGATATGGAACTGAAGCTTTTTTTTTTTTCATTGCAACTTTGTTTTGTCATGGTTTGTAAAGGTTGTGTGTAAATTATTATTTCTTTTTTAAAGGGACTTAATCCAAAATGGACCCAATAGTCAGACCTAATACAAAGAGACCTTAGAATAATTAAACCTGATCCAAAATGTAGTCAAACAGAACAGACCCAAATAGAGAGAGGAATCCAACACCAGCATGATCCTCCATCAATTAACCGGCAGACAAGGCATTTTTCCTGCACTTCACAGTTAACACTTCTTGTTTCACCTCAACAAATATTTCTGCTGTGATGATTAGATGACTCCCCATAATCAAAACTGATAGGGAGTCAGCTCGGATCCACTTGAGTATGAGACATATTGACACACAGACCCCGGACAAGACAACACGGCCCTACCCAACCAGATTAGATGGAATATAATTTGGGCCGGCCACAACTCAGATTCCAGACCTCAGATAATAGGAACCCATTGGAACCATGCAGACTGGCATTGGAGATAACAATAAAACATGTATCCTAAAGGCTGCACTAAGGCTACATGTAGGGCTGGGTACCAAATTCAATACTTTTTAGGCACCGACCGAATTGTCTCTAAAGTATCAAGTATCAAAAAATACCTCATCATTCAATACCTAATTTCAATATCTAAAGGAGTAAATATCATCAGAGTCAGGGAGCCAATAAGCATGCAGCATGTTTCTACCAAGACCTAATATTGCTGGTGATTGGCTGTCTAACGTTACACGTCGTAGAGACACGCAGGAAAAACTCTACGTTACACAGAGACGGGCTCACGTAGTAGGAGCTGAAAAATCAATGAAAAGATTGGTGCCGTAATGTTGTCATTTTTTTTTCTCCTTTTTTTCTTTTGGTATCGAAAAAAGTATCGTTTAGTATCGAAGGTTTTTGAACGATACTAGGGTTGGGCATCGTTTTGATTTTAAGAATTCTGATTTCAATTCCAATTCTTCCTTTCGATTCCGGTTCTTATCAATTCTCGACACAGATTCTTTGAGGGGTGGAGTTTTTTTTTTTTCATTCAATGGTGATTTACAGTTTTACTGGGCTTTTTCAACATAAAATAAAGCCACACTTTAGAGCCCCGCTTACTGTGCTCTGTGGCTGCAACACAACAAGCGCCTAGAAGTACGGTGGCCGCCACAAAAACCAAAACTTGCGTGTGTTACATTTGGAACCGATGATCGGATTCAAAACTATTCCAATAAAAAAACGATTCCATTCGAATCATCATTTTGGAAATGATTCCAAGTTAGAACTAGTTCTCATTGCCCAATCCTAAATGATACCCAGCCCTAGCTAGATGTTTAGGTGTTTCTGCTTCTCATGCTCTTTTTTTTTTTCTTTAGTTGCTGTTGCTCCGTTAATTTCCAGCCTCGCCTCCAGCGAAACAAAACTATATTCCAGGTCCAATCTAACCGGAAAGTTGCAGGACTTGAGAGAGGAAATATTGCCTCATTTTCCTGCATACATTTTTGAAAGCTGACCAAAATTGTCCTCGGCACATGATGGTAATTTTCTCACCAGTGCCATCCAAGGCACTCCAATTCCTCCTGCTTGCAGCTTTGCTTATGGTGCATGTGCCTCTTCCTGCTCAGCAATTCTAGTCTTAATCTTATCTGTGCATACCGCTCTAAGCCAGCCAGAAAACCTCAATGCCTGCTCTCACCTTATCATCAATGGAGATGGGAAAAATATAAAAATCCACCAACGTCTGTTATCAAGAGAAAGGGATACAAAGAGGGGTTGAGAAGTAGAATTTCTTCAACATTCCTGACAAGTGGGACTATGACACCACAGGATGTCACTTCCGACAGACCAAACTGAACACAGGCCGTTTTCAATTCATTGCTATTTTCCTTCAGTGAACCAATCATATTCAATTTAATTTCAATTCACTGTTATTTATAGTGTCAAATCACAACAGAAGTTATCTTAGGACACTTTTCAGACAGTCAAGTGTAGTCAAGTAGAACTTTATTTGTCCCCAAAGGGGCAATTGGTTTTGCAGCAGTGACAAATACACAATAAATAGCAAAAATGTAAAGATGTAAAAACAAACTACTAAAATAATTTAAACTTAAAAAAAAAAAAAGAAAAATTAAAAAGCCATGTTTATCAATTTATTATGGTTGTGGTCAAGCTGATTTTACCTTATCCTATTTAAGTTTAGCAGTGAGATGGCTGAGGGTATGAATGAGTGTTTATATCTGTTGGTTTTGAATAGCGGGTATTTGAAGCGCGAACCAGAAGGCAGGGTCTGAAACTCTAGGTGCAGGGGGTAGGTGCAGTCAGACAGAATGAATTTGGCTTTCTTTAAACAATTGTTTGTTATACAAATCGGACAGACTTTTCTGTTGAGTGCCTGTGATGTTGCTACAGACCTTTATTACCTTTGTCAATGCATTTTTCTGTTTCAGACTGAGAGATGCATACCAACAGATAAAAGAAAAGGTAAGAAACGACTCAATAAAAGATCTACAAAACAAAGTCGTCAGGGACCTGTCAACCTCGAACTTAGCCAGCTTCCTCAGACAGAAACGGCGCTGCTGGGTTTTTTTTGTTTTTTTTTACACAGCATATTAGTATTACATTCAAAGGTAAGCTTATTATCAATTATAGTACCCAAGTACTTGTACGTTTCAACTACTTCTACATCCTGACTAGAGTAGGTTTAGACAACACTGTATAATTTATAGAGAACCAACAATTCCCCAAAGGGCAATTATCACCAAAGTCACACAATAACACAAACAATATAACTGATCGAGGCAGCAGTAGACCAGCAACTCCCATGTTCTGCAAGGTAAAATTACTGTTTTTGTCAAAGGGGTCTGGTGGCTTTGATGAGAGCGATATAACGGCTTCAGTTCCTCTTCGGAAAGGGCTGTCTGCCGGCAAGGTAAACAGGTGAAAATATTCCAAATATGGTGTAAACTTAAACTGATGTTTTTAGGTGGTCCTTTTAATAGGTGTCTAAAATACTTTTAGCTGCTGCCCCTGTCCACAGCAGTACATTGCTTAGCTTCAGTGTCGGTACTCTTGTCTGCTTCTCCAAACTGGGGACGTGCAGACCGCCATCTACTGTAGGTGATACACTGACTATGGATAAGAAACTAATACAACAGTTAACTACCCCTTTATCTTCTGCAACTATGAAAATCTACAAATAATGTCATGGACTTCTGCCTACTGTATTAGTTGTTGTCATGGATCAAAGTGTTCAAGAGGAAAATGTTCACATGGAGTTGGCACAAAAATGAATTTGCATAATACAGTACTATATCTACTCCTTTTAATGCAATTTTGACCTGTTGTCAAGATGTCTTTCTTAGGAACTTTCTAAGTGACTGTATTAAAGTGCTCATATTATGCTCATTTTCAGGTTCATAATTGTATTTAGAGGTTGTACTAGAATAGGTTTACATGGTTTAATTTTCAAAAAACTGAGCTGAGCTCTCTGTTTTAGCTACAGAGTGAGGCATCTCACTTCTGTTCCATCTTTGTTGGGAGTCACACATGCGCAATAGCTAGGTAAGGACTACTAGCCAGTCAGAAGAAGGGCATGAGGGCGTGCCACGCTAGCAGCTAGGCGAGCATTATAACATGTGTTACAAAGTGACGCACGTTTGTCTCTGAAGTAAAGGCTGGACTACAATAGAGCTGTTTGGAGCAGTTTGTGAACAGTGTTTTCTGTTGGAGATGGTAAGTCCCTTTGGGGTGGACTTTGGGCTGCTCATGTCTACCAGAAGAAAATTACTTCGTGAAATGAATTTATTCATATAAATGAATTCATTATTAAGTGAAGAAGAGAGCATATTAGGATGCCCACCACTGATGACCCCAGGACAACTTGAATTATTTTATTCTACATCACTGTAATGATCAATTGGGAATAGCACATGCGATGCTTAACACATGCAGACAAACCCACCATTAATCTTCTTGTCACTTTAAAATAAGTTTCTTTTTTGAAGACCTTGCAGCCCAAAAGTCAGTGCTCCTTGTTTTATTTTCTCCAACTCCAAGCACCTTTTTCTCAAAAGCAATGGTCAGCACAGTAATGCACAAAAATAAATTAAATGTCAGACCACCACAAACATAGCAGCCTTCGGCTGATAAAACCCATCGTACATGTGCAGGAAAAAATGTCTTCTACAGTAGCATTAAGCTTAGAGGAGGTCAGGCAGGATCTGACCCATTTCAGCTCCTGTAGCAGAGCTTGTGAATATCCACAGTTGACTATTTTTTGCACGAAAGAACCACCACAGGAGTTTGATTTAAAATGAGCTTCTTCGTCATATTTCAGAGTAGTGTCAGTGTCATTGACACTCATCGCTTTAATTACCTGCTGAACTTAAGTGAAGTTGACACCTTTATAATAAGCCCATGTGTCCTGGGAGCTCATTTGACACAGTGATAATGTGTCTGGATAATATGATTAGCTGTCTAAACAGTTACCTGTCTATCAATCACGCCGACGTGCATCAAAATATCCTACTGGGATTGTTTGAAAGAAGAAAAACTAGACTAATGCTTAAACGCAAATAGTGACTGTAACATTTATTAATGACTTTCATATTAGTGTTAATGGGGAGCAATTATCTTTATTTGACATCAGATATAGGGTTAAAAACCGTTAGTATCCTCCAATAGCTAAGGAAAAAAAAACTACCTCAGAAGACTCGCAATTGAAATATTCCCATAACAAAGAGAGCCGAAAATCAAGATGTGTCTACACATGACAAATAATACAAAACAGATGGAGCAAAAGATCATGGGAGTTTATTTTAACAAAGTAACAAAACAAAACAAACTGCAAAATAAGAACATCACTCTCTCATTCTAAGATGACATCTACACTGTTCATCACCCACTTTCCATGTAAAGGAGGCAACCTATCAAGGTCCCCGAAGCAATTGTCTGAAAAACTGACGTGGCTGACAGAGAGAAAGAGAGGGACGGGGGAGAGAGGATAAGGCTGACTGATGGGTTATGTGCCCCCCCCCCCCCACTGTCTCCCTGCATGTACTTAGGAGCTGCCAAACCTTGTGTGATATTAATGTCATCTGCCTTTTGTAATTTGACTTGGGAGTTCAAATCTTGTCTCAGCTTTGCCTCGCTCATGTCTACAGGGTCTTACATCTCCCACAAAGAAAAAAAAAGGAGGCTTTTTGGGCTTCAGTTTCGAGCAGATGTCAGATGCACCTCACTTCTTCCTATATACTGAGATGGAAAAAAGGTCATTTGGCAGCGCTCTCTGCATTTCACAGCAATATTTCTTGCGTATGAAGTGGTAAATGGGAGCCTTAACTCACAGATGGCACGCACTTTGGTGAGAGTCATAAAGCGACTGCTCCCTCTGAGGGATTTGTTTGTGTCAAGCACGTGTCAAGCACCTGATACACGCCCAGGATGTCTTTGATTAATACTGACAGTGGCCACTAAACACAGTGCTCATGCATGATAGTAATTTAGATGTGTGAGCAAACACGGCTCAGGGTAATTCATCTCAGATACGAACAATAGATAATTCACCATGCATTAGTATTGGCAGTGCATTGTTTTAGCTTTTAGTAAAGAGAAATTAATCGGTTTCATTAAATTATACAAAACAAATGGAAACAATAGGGTACAATGTCAGAAAAAATAAAACTTTCTGCAATATTGGTAGTGCAGTTTCCACTTGTTAGCAACATACAAATGGAACTAAACAGAAGCATAATGAGCATCAAGAGCATTTGAGAAAGCATACGTTTTTATTTTATTTTGAAAGTTATGAGCAGGTTGACCACTTAGTATGAAAGTAGGGCTGGGTGATATGGCCAAAATCTTCTATCCCGATATACAGCAGGTCAATTTTTTTTATCTCAATAATAATAATAATATATATCAAGATATAGCATGTTTTCTGGTAAATCAATAAAACTCTACGGTTAGGGCATGTGCAAGGATCAGAATGTAATGCTTCATCCAAATGACACAAATATTGCCTTAGGGCTGTAACTAATGATTATCTTCATTATCGATTAATCTGCCAATTATTTTCTCGTTAGGTCTATAAAATGTCAGAAAATCGTTTTAATGTTAGTGTGTGTGTGTGTGTGTGTGTGTGTGTGTGTCTGTCTTTAAAATATCTCATGAACCGGTCATCCAATCTACTTCACACTTGGTTTCCTGGGTACCCAATAAACTTGGGGTTTGGAGTTTGGAGCAGTTTGGACAGCATTGGATAATATATATTTATAAACTGTGAATTAAAATAAACGACGTAAAAAAAGCACTGCCATAACCTGGCTCTTCCGGGTCTACCCTTCCCAATAAAGGTCCAGCTTAAATTCACTCAGCATTTAGCTGAAAGGAAACTCAATAAAAAGGTATTTCTACCCTTCACAATAAAAGCCCAGCTTAATTTCTTCACCACTACTTCCTTCGCACTCAGACTCACCCTCTATGCTCACCCTGGGTCAGGTTGTTTAAGTGTGCTGCTAACTTATAATAACATTACCGTTGGCAAAAATCCCCTCGCGAATCAAATCCATACTTTAACGTTAACCGCCAAGCCACTAAGCCTTTTTGGAAATTAACACCTCTGCTAAAGTGTTAAATTTGTTAATGATACGCTGACTGTGGTGACATTGCTACATTTCCACCCAACTGTGTTTATGCACATCAAAAAAACCTTGAACGAAAACACCAGAAATGAAAATGGCAATACAAGCTAATGGAAATAGATATTTGTTTAATGCACCTTGCCATTGTACCACCTGCTTTTACCATTGCTTGGGAAACACAGTTAAGCAGAATCTTCTTCATGCTGCTATTCAACGTTACCGGTTGCATGGTGCCACTGCAACTATCTAGTCAAACTCATTTTAGTTCATAGGCCACATACCCCTAATTTGATCTCAAGCGGGCCAGACCAGTAAACCATCTGCCACAGAGTTTCTTGTCAGCTTGATATTGGCAAACGCAAGTTGCTTCTGCTACGACAGCATTCTAAGGCCATAGGAAAAATAATAATGTTACAGATCCGGAAGAGAGGGGTAATATTCAGAGAAAAAACTGCTAATTTCTAAGATTAAAGTCGTAAATTTATGGAAACACAACTTGGATATTCTCTGAGATTAAAGTGGTACATTTGGAATTGGAATTAATTACTTCTTTGCAATTTTCACATTTTGCAAAGTCATCCAGTGGGCCTGATTGGACCCTTTGGCGGGCCGGTTCCGGCCCACGGGCGGTATGTTTGACACCCCTGATCTATACCATTACTATGACTTCTGTTACAAGCAGATATGAACGGTTTCTTACAGAAGCTATCCATCAATAGGATGATCCAGGCTCTAGCCCCCCCTGCCTGTTCCACTGTGGCTGACCTGACCTCTGACCTCCCTGTGGAGGACGGCATCTGTTGAAAACTGTACATCATCATTAACAGATCACATTACATGTTTTATGAGGGACCATATATTTGCTCCAGTTGTTCCATCTCCCCTTCTTCTTTTCTAATCAGCCAGCCAAACCTCAACACCTAGACCAGTTCACTGATGAGGTCCAGTAGCCTGCACTTTACAATGGATTTCCATATTCTGAGTCATGTTTTGGCAAGTCCTCAAATGAGACAGCGTGCCCACACAAAGGCTTAGGAAGATCAAAAGAGCCCAGGTTCTGTCCTTATCTTAGGCCATAAGGTAGGGGGTGAGAAACAACAGAGCAAATAACATGAAAGCAGACGAGCCAGATGCTATTGGTTAAGATTTTGAATGAGTGCTGAGAGCTGGTGTGGAGGCGAGCTCCTGTTCAGACCAGAGAGATGCAAAATAGGGGATAGAGGAGCCTTAGTTAATGGCTGGAGCCAGTGGATTGAATTTCAGAAGATAGAGGCACCGGCTATCAATGATGGCCAAGATAATCAATACTAAATATGACCTCCATGTTACTGCTCCGGCGTGAGAGTGGGTTTTCCGGCGCTGGATAATGTCGAAGAGAGACACAAAATTGCATCAAAACCACTGTGCCAGGAAGACACATGCACGTGCATACATGAATGCGTCCTCAAAATGCAAAAGGTATGCTGTCAATACATTTCAATCAATACAGAAAATATTTAGCATGGGATAACACACATTTACAGTAGCTACTAGATGACTTTACTGTCAATTTCTTCTCTGCCCCGATCGCCAACAGCTGTCTGCTCTGAGCGCAGCTGGCGTCACTCTCTCTCAGCCACACACTCAACACACACTAAGCTATTCCTTCAGACGACATTGATTCGTGAGCTAGTGAAATTGACATAGTAACAAGCGGCCATGTACGTGTGCATCTTTTCATTAATGGTTATTGGTTAGAATTCTGGGAAGTCTTAATCTAAACTAATTAGGTTTTACAGCCAATAGTGTTGCTCTTATATATAGCACTTGCAAGCGACTTTCAAATGTGTAGCTCTGTCCAAACATACACAAACATTACTAAACGTGCGTTTTCCTCTGTCAGCTAAAGTGGTGGATGGCGATTTTACTCGCCACTGCCAACAATTTACCCGCATTGGGTGGGTGCTAATTTCAGACCCTGAACCTGAGCAACTCCCTTGTCGTACTCAGGGGTTAAATACATGGTTCATGGAATGGTTCAAGGAATCCTCAACACAGGAATTAAAGGAAAGTAGAGCAATACTTCTTAAATCGATAAATTAAACTGGGGTTTGTCATTTCAAATTTGTAACAAATAGAAGATCTAGATTGAACATGTAATCTTTTTACTAACCAAGGCCTTAGAGGAGTTTATCCCAACCAAGGCAACACATATTCAAAGTACCATGACCTTGGCTTTAATAGTTTCATTTTCTTGGATCAGATAGAAATATTTCTAACCCAGTTTTTGATGAATGCAAGCCAATTAAGTAATTTCATTTTTATCTGTACGACCTCAAGTCTTGAGGTGACTACCATAAAATGATTTAGATCTAATATCTTGACCTTTTGAAAGGCATTCATAAAAAAGGTCAGACCTTACTGGGCAAATACTTTAATGAAAAGGTTGTCTTTTTAGAGCAGGGGGAATTGACCTCAAGTTGTCAGATTTCTGAAAGTGAAAGGGCAAAACATTTCTCCCATGATATCTGTGTATTTAAAGGAGATGCACAATATACGTTGTGAATTAAATATCCTGGCCAAAGTACATGTAGCACACGCCAACAACTTATGAAACATGAAATATAACCTTGAGACAATATGGCATGTTCTGTCCCACACAGTCCATCAGTGAGTTTTATTTTTAGGTGCCTTAAATGGAGTGAAAAAGATTGAAAAGTACCACTAAAGGTGAATGACACAGTGCAAGCATCAGTCCCTAATGTAGTATTCCAAAGAGGGGAGAGCAAGAGCCCGGATACCCCAGGGCCCGGGCTACAGGGTAAACACTCTGCAGGTAATGGCACTGCAACAACTGAATGGCTTCAATATCATCGCTCCTCTCTGCATACAGGATAATGGCAGTGACAGCTGCTGCAAAACTGTCATGTTAATTATGAGTTTGATGCTTGTGGAGGAACAGAATCAGCAACGCGCCATACAAATTAAATTCTCATTCTCTGAATACTCCTTAGGTGTTTTTTATTTTCTCTTTTTTTTTTGGTATCAATAACTTTCAAGGAGAATAAAAGCATTTACTGTTCATGATTTTCAAATAAACATTTTCTAAGCAGTGGTTTGTGGTGTAAGTGGTGTCTGCCCACTTGTGCTCGGGAACTGCAACCATGGTATGGAGCGTCTGATAAGTTATACGCTTCTTCTAGAAAATGGAAATAAATAAGTCAACAGAACAAATGTTTTGAAGAAGTGACTTACATGCAATCTCTTCTTCGCCTAAGCTCTTATTTCGCATGACAAGACTTTGCTGACTTTCCAAAGAACCAGTGACATTTTAAAAGCCTTGACCCCATGTTGGTCACACTACTGTTCTTTGTGCATAAAAAAACAAGGACCCTTACTCTCGGTATGGATATATGGTTCAGATTCCGTTATGCACTTCAGGCTCCTCTTCTAAAGACGTGAGGTTCAAAGCTTCAGAGCAAAACTAGAATTCAGATGTCTTAACTGCCAATTCGGTGCAGGAAGACCAAATATGAATGCAGTTATTCAGCCAGTTATGACCAAGATATGACTGTGAAATGTTTCATAACAAGATAACCTCTCCCATATTAAGAACATGAGTCTTCATAGGCCACCACAGCTATCTCTGAAATGGCTTTAGTTTCCCAGCCTCGAAATGACAGGCATCCTATTATCGTTTCCTCTCTAACAGAGAATTTAACAAATAAAACATTATTAAATTTAGCTGTAAGCAGCCTTCGGCGTCTAAGCCCAAAGGGCAAATGATTTGACGGTAAGACAATGTGCTACATTCAGCAGTTTGAGAAAGTTATACACTCAAAGCTATACAACATTTTAGGGAAAGTCCCACAACTGCAGCTTAACTGGTACTGGAGGTACTGAGGTTTTTTTTTTAAATTGCCAATTTGACCTAACAGTGGATTCAGCCTGATGAAATGGGGTCTGACACCTACGCAACCCAACACAAGCTGTAAAAGTGGGTGCCTCTGGAATTTAGACATTATGCCTATTTGTATGAATGCCTGCCGAACCTTCTTAAAGTTGATAACATTTTTCAGACTTAACACAATAATGATAACAACAACAAACATGTTGCCATAAAATGCAAACCTTGCTTTTCCATTGTGTTCAATAAAAAGCCTCTCCATGTCTCTCTGAAGTAGGACACATTTAGGGCTGGCATGGGTTTTCCCAGTTTTCCATTTTATTTCATAACATATATTAGTAGGTTCAATTTTAGCTAACTTTCTCTTATCTAAAAGAAAATTAAACACAATGGGCCTCATTCACCAACCGTTCTTACAAAGAAATGTGCTCTTAAACTCCACTTACGCACTTTTTACGAAGATTCTGACATTCACTGATGTTTTCTTATCTTGGATTTGTTCTTAGCTAAGAACAAAATCAACAAAATCTCAACACTCAAGAGCACGCTTACGTACATTCGAGTGAGGACAATTTGCTCCAAATAATTGGTTACTGCATTTTATTTAATTCTACAGTTGTTTACGATGATAGTATTGTACTGTAATGTATTTCTGATCATTTGTTGAAAAAAAGAAATCATAGTATGCAAAGAAATACTAACACTGCAATTTACATCAGCAATTAAACTGAATAAATCCTGCGTTACTTGGTGATTGATCACGCTACTTATTTCTGATCAGTTTTTCCCCCTGCCAAAACGTCTTCCTGACCCTCACACGTTTGTCTCACCAGTGAAGTTTGGTTGCCATAGATATATATAGGGCACCGCCGATCCTTCATCGGCTTCCAAGCCGGCTCCGGTGCTCCAGAGCCTGGGCACAGCGCCGCTGACCCTCGGTATTACAGCCTCCGGTAAAAGTGAAAATGAAATTTTTTTTTTATTATTATTATTCCCGTTTTTAAATCATAGTTGTCATGTATTTCTCTCCCCAGCGTTGTTTACTCTTCCGCCAGCCAGCGTAAGACGCGTTCATATCTTATTTATTTGGCTGGACCTCTTCACATCTCCTCCCCATTTTCGCTGCTTCACACACTATTTGCTTACTTGCATGGTTAAAGAAAATAAAACCGTCTTAAAATACATCCATGAACAAACCCAACCGCATTCCGATTCTAACGACATATTTCCGTTTTATGCTGGTTAGGATAGGAACTTCTGTTCTGTACTTTTACTTAAGTACTGAGATTCAGTAATTCCTCCACCACTGCAATGTACAAGTCATCTGCGACTCCAACAATTATCTTGGGAACGCAGTCTACCGCTTCCCAGGAGGTGCACAGGAAATGTCATGTCCTTATATGGGAATTTGCGGGGCGTTTTCTTATGCTAATTAGGAACAACTGGCACGTGCTTTCAATTACGAAGACGTGGGATTCATCAATCCTAAGAACACAGGTGGGTTACGAAGATATTGGTGAATGAGGCCCAATGTATGAACAGAAATCATTATCACTGGGGAACCCGCTGGACCATTTGCAGATGAAGGTGTTTCAAAATCTCCAAATCAGAACGTATGTTCAACACTCCTGTTAGACAGAATGTCAGGGTTTTCCAAAAAAACAGCTCATTTGTGTGAGAATACTGCAAATACCACAATCTACAAATTATCATTTATTTGCAGAGAGAGCCTTAGCATTCTCACCACACTTTTTGTAATGACCATTTATTGTCAGTCAGGCAGTACCGCGGGCAGACTATGATAATGGGAATAAATGCATCTTATTGTTACAGCTGCAATATTACACTCACATAATAAAAACAACAGATTCTACATCATCACTCCCTGTCGGTTAGTGTGTCCTCCTGTTAGCATAAAAATTGTCTTTTCAATAACTATGGGGACATTTTAGGCTGTGTAAAACATTGGCTGTGGGTGAGGCCAGAAGTGAACTGGTAATGCTCCTGGCCATAGAGCAGTTAGGTCTCTGCAACAAAGACGAATGAAAGCAATAAAAAGAGAACACAGCTCCACATTCAGCAATCAAGATCGTGTCTTTAATGTGGGAAGCATCGATGTTTATCTTTTAGTTTATTTTTTAATAGCAGATTGGCTGTGTTTTTAGTCTCCTTCAGCTACTGCGATAGCTTTATGGATTCTGCACAGCTCAGCTTCCGGCTACGTGCAGTTTTAAGGTAGACAGCTAATCAGGATGAGTGTTGGGGAAGGAACGTGATGAACTGAGTTTGAGGAGGCACAGACAATACACTTCCTTTCTGAGGGAAAAAAAGGATCCATGTTGTATTCTTAAAGGTCCTATGACATGCTGCTTTTTGGATGCTTTTATATAGACTTTAGTGGTCCCCTAATACTGTATCTGAAGTCCCTTTTATATAGACCTTAGTGGTCCCCTAATACTGTATCTGAAGTATCTTTTATATAGACTTTAGTGGTCCCCTAATACTGTATCTGAAGTCTCTTTCCCGAAATTCAGCCTTGGTGCAAAATTACAGCCACTAGAGCCAGTCCCACAATGAGCTTTCCTTAGTATGTGCCATTTCTGTGTGTGTGTGTGTGTGGGGGGGGCAAGGTGGAGGGTGGGGGTCTGGCCTTGACCAACTGCCACTTTGCTTGTTTGCAAGCCATGATGTCTCTCTCTTTCTCATGGGTGGGCCAAATTCTCTGGGCGGGGAAAGCAGAGAAAGGGGAGGTAACCTTTCCCCTTTTGACCTCATAAGGAGGAGATTCCAGATCGGCCCATCTGAGCTTTCATTTTCTCAAAGGCAGAGCAGGATACCCAGGGCTCGGTTTACACCTATCGCCATTTCGAGCCACTGGGGGACCATAGACAGGCTGGGGGAACTCTTAAAGGGTCGGTTCACATAAAGAAAACTATCTGCTTGGCTTTTTTTTAGCCAAGCAGATTATCCATTCTATGGATAAAGATAGACCAAACTCATTTATTTTGTAATCTCAGTGAACTGACCACCTAAATACAGAATATGGTTTCAGTGCTCATGTTGCGATTACATTGCCTCTATAATTTCGCTTAGTCTGGTTTACAGGATAGGTTAGATTTTTGTATATACCAGGTCTGTGCTTGGTGCATGTACCAGAAACACTGGATATTGACTCTGGATATAATCTGCTGGTTTGAAGGGAGACTCTCTGGATGCTCAGTGCACAGTGACAGACCAGGAGAGCCATTATCCCTGTGTGATGAAAGTATGTGCTGCAGCTCTCCTCTCCAATGAGGTGCAAGCAAGGTCACAGATTACAGCCAGGGCAAGCAGCCAGATGCCACATTTCAGCAGAGTGAACATTTAAATGCATCTTTTTCTAACTAAAAGAAGAAATCAAATTAGAAAAATGAAAAGTGTCACCCAATAGAGAAATTAAGTACCTCTTGTTAACTTGCCAGAACTCACTGGTGGGCAAACTATGTCATTGTGACAATGTTTCTAAATTACTTCAAACCTAGTTTGGCGTTTCCGTACTGCAATTCCCTGCTACTCATCATCAAGGGGGCATGTTTCCATTTTTCCATGTTGTGGGAACATGCATTATTCCTAAGATAATATATTTGAAAAAAATAGCCCATGCATGAAACTCAATTTGGCAATATTCCTTTAAACTCTGACATTCTAGCAAAAGGGATGTGGGATCTCTCATATTGCATGATATTAAGACATCTATCAAATAAATCAGGAAGCCTTTGTATGTGTGTGTGGTCTGTCATACAAATATCTCATAAACAGTTAATCCAATCTCCTTTCCACTTGGTTACCTGGGTACCCAATGTACTTGGGGTTTGGAATTTGGAGAAGTTTGGACATTATTGGATACTGTGAATAAAACTAAAAGACCGTGGAAAAAAGGTTGAGGGAAAAACACTATATAAATTATATTTTATATATACACAGTATATAGTTACAAATGTATCAATGATTAAAGGTCCCATATCTGAATCAAGTTTTTGAGGTTTGAAAAGATAAAAATCACTTTCTCTCCAAAAGATAAGTGCAAAAACAGGCTGTTCATTCTTTATGCATTCTGTATGTATTCTATTCTGTGCTTGAGCGTTTCGTCTTACACTCTAATGTCTTATTATCATGCAATATGAGATCTGACATCCCTTTTGTTAGAAAGGTAGTTTGAATGAATATGGCCAAATTGAGTCTAAAGATGCGTAGGCTATATTTTTCAAATATACTCCTAGATTGAAATGTATTCCTTCATAGACTTGACAGCTCAGACTATAAACTGATCAGAAATTCAATTTCCAACAAGTAAAAACACTTTTTTGAGAAGCTGTGTGTGGGAAGAAAATTGGAGAGTTTTTTTTTTTTTTTTTTTGCATCATCCTCTATTTCACCCACCTGAACTGAAAACATGTTCCCCTGCTGATGTGATTCTGTCTCATAACCTTATATTTCACTGTGTCAGCAACTTCTTTACAGGCTGGGGAGTAAAATGCATCGACTATCCCCGGGACTTGTTTTGTGGCATAAACAGAACAATGACTGAAAACACTTTCATGTTATATTCACAAGGCACATTTACAGTCTTGTTTTTCTTTGAAGACCAGGCCAAGGTTTTAGTTTTGATGCAATATCTCGCCATATGCATTACAATCTGTTCACTGTGAGCTACAGTAGGCTGGTATACAGCGGACAGCTTGGGAAAAGAGGTTTTATATCTTAATTTAAATGTAATACATGTATTGTAAAACAATGTCTGTTATCACAATACATATTCCTAAAGGATATTCAGAAAAAAAAAGTGCTGTGGGATTACCACCGTACGGCTCTAACAGTCCGTTCCCCAATGCGCTTTGTAGCGGACATCGGCGTGATATTTCCAGACAGATCATTCCGGATGTCTTTCCTGAAGAGGAAGCTTAACAGGATAATGAGCGCTTTTTTTGTGCAGTTTTTGTTTGTTATTTTAATCAATCTGCAAAAAGAGCAAAGATAAACTTGATAGCATCAATGAATTATTTAAGTGAAGGTTTTCTTAACAATTGCCAGAACTTCAAAGCCTCAAAGACGTATTTTCCGGACTATAAGTCGCATCAGTCAAAAAATGCGTCATGAATTGGAAAAAAAACATATATAAGTCGCACTGGACTATAAGTCGCATTTATTTAGAAATTTATTTCACAAAATCCAAGACCAAGAACAGACATTTAATCTGGAAAGGCAAGTTATTAAACTACACAATAGCACACAGAACAAGGGGCTGAATACGGTAGTTGTCCGGTATGTTAACGTAACGTAACTACACTGCGAGCCTCTCCCAGCAGCACGTTGTTGAAGCACCCATCTGTGGACTCGTTCCTCCAGCTCCGGCCATCTGGATTTCAGCGCGCGACTAGCTTTCTTTGTTTTCTTCATTGCAGTAAGACTAACCTTTTCGCCAGTCCCTCACAAGTTTCTCACTCCCTCCAAACTTTCGTTCTGCTGCTCGATTACCGTTTTCGGCTGCGTATTTTACTACCTGCAGTCGCCTGCAGTTTCTTTTCTTTCTCAGTTGTCTTTAGGAGCAGCATATAGTTGTCACAAGCATAGAGCGCCTCTCGCGGCTGTAGACGGTAATGTTTTCAGCATGAAATAACATTTAAAAACATGTTAAATTATATATATATATATATATATATATATATATATATATATATATATATATATATATATATATATATATATATATATATATTCTGATATATAAGTCGCACCTGTCGCACTTTTTTTCATACTTTGGCTGGTCCTGCGACTTATAGTCCGGAAAATACGGTATTTAAATTTGCCGAAAAAAATTAGATGTTAACTTTTCAATCACGCTGTGCTTTTTTTTAGACAATCAACACTCACGGTGTTTGGTTCATAATCCAATTCAAAATGCACTTTACAAATCCAACTTTGTCAAAATGTAAAACCCTTCTCCCTCATCTTCAGCTAAAGTCAGACTACTAACTTGTTAAAGATAATTTATATCACTTCATAAGAGGTTTATTCTTCCAAATTAAACTGCACATCCGTTTTTGCACAAGTTCAGCAAGTGGACCTCAGAATCACGACTGACTGAATCACACAAAACCAGCACAGATTCAGGCTGACAAAATCAAATATATGTCTGAAATTTGAAGATTTATTTTAATATAATATTCTTTTTTTTTTTGTGAGGCCAGCTGCACCTCCACAGCTTTGACTCAGCCATGCTGATGGTCTAATCTGGTTTAAAATAGTTTAGTGTGATGAACACTTTATTGTTGCCTAAATGGTCTAACAGGAATAATCAGAAATATCTCCCATACACTACACAATCAAATATATCACTGACTGACCCGTTTTCAAATGGCTCTTTTTTTGTTTTTATTTTATTATGTACAGACAGAGTACCTCAAGCTTATTACTTGTGTACTTAAGTTGCCATTATTGTGCAGGTATTCTATATCTGAACGTCTGCTGGCTGGGTATCGTATTGCATTAGCAGTCTTCATTATCAGATAACAATTGCTGGTAAATGGTAACAAATAGAGAGCCCGGTGAGTGGAGATGAGGCTAGATAAGATATAATAAAGTTATGCAGGCCATGTGCATTCACGACTTATTCAATTACGGCCTAATGTTCTAGATTACCCAGTCTGTGATCAAATAAAAAGAAGAACCACTTTCCAATAAAAGTACACCTAGTCTCGTCTGTAATTGCAATGCATTTACTGTGTCACTGTAATTAAGCCTACATAGTTAAATGCGGTGGTGTACAATGAGCATTCTACATCCTGAACAGCAGTGTAATGACAGAACCAGTGTTAGGCACCCTTTTGTTCCGTAGATGTATGAGAGCGGAAATGAGAACCATGCCAATTTCCTAGACATTGTTCATGTGTCGAGCATCAACTCGCGCAGCCTTCAGTTCTGTAAATTCGATGAATTTGATGGGTGTGTGTATGTGTGTGCAAATGAAAATGTGAGTGAATTGTCGGGTGTGCGAAGGAGTGCATCACACCGTGCCACTGTCTACAGAGTACAGAATCCATAGATGGCTGCCACTGCTGATACAGGATTATCCTCAAGTGGATTTCCACATTATACATCTCATCTCTTCCTGCAGAAGCCATGTTGCACAATAGCAAGCTCAAGCTAAACAAACTGATTGCGCAAGCAGGAATCTCATGGGCTGGATAACCATCTCTTTATCTTTGATAACATGAGGAGAGATTTATTGGCTTTAAGGCATATTGACATTATCAACTTTTGTGTCTTCAGTCAATAATTTGGCATCTTCCAGAATAAAAGTATTTTAATTATGGCCACAAATGATTAAGCAGTGGTAGAATGAATATTACAATAATTTATTTAAGTGAAAGTAGCAGTAAGCCAATGGAAATATATATAATTACAAGTAAAAATGCTGTATTCAAATGTTTCATTCAATAGTGCATTAATCAATATTTTGTTTGTATTAACAATAGATGAAATGCACATGATATTTGTGTTTTTGGTTATTCTCCTGGGAAATGGCTGAAGGCATTCATCACTTTTTGTTTAGTTTTTTCTAACAAAATTCTCTGTTGTGAAATGTAAGACAGTGTCGGCAGCATAGATTATTATTGGCACCACAAATCCTTCTAATGTTTCATAAGGTTGACGCAAAATGAATCCTCATCCATCAGTAGTCAGGTGATAAAAAGGAAATAAATGAATGACTTGTTTGATTCATAGACCGTCATTTAAGGTGCATTAGCGAGACAAGCCAACTGTATAAACCAATCACTGAGTGGAACACAAACAAAGATAACAGGGTTGCTCCTGCATAGAGAAACAAAAGCTGGCTGCTTCGCTCAAAATCTGCACCACGTTATCCAAAACCTAACCATGTGCATCAACTGTAACTGCAACAGCAGAGTCACTCCAAAATGGAGCAAGGTGAAAGACAATGAACAGCAGCTAGCAAATTAGCACTGGCCACATTCATAACAGTAAATATAGAAGACAGACAGAATATCAGCTGCAGGAAGAGGGGAATAATGATGGTGGCAGGGACGTGCACAGACATTTGGAGGGGCTATTGCTCTAATCTGGAAAAAAGGTTAGCCTGCTGCTGCAATATAGGCTGTCATTAGCTTTGGTTGATAACGTAGCATTTTATGTTACTAGAGCTAAGGCAATGCTGCGAGACGTGATGCAAACGTTACAAGCTGAAGCTGCACTTTATTCAAAGCTCAAGTGGATTTTTTGGTTACTATTCACAGGGCATTTGTCATAATCTCCATAACTTTAAAAACTCACATGAAAGCAGAAGGGCTTGGCTTTCCCTCTTTCATATGCGGTGCTCCGTGTGTGAGAAAACAAAGTCACGTGAGCGGGGAAAGAAAAAAACTTTATTTAGGCTCTTTCACCCGAGTGGGAGCTAAGCCAATCAGGGCAAACGGGTAGTTGCCCGGGCAACAATAGCCCACACCTGTGCACGTCCCTGGATGGTGGGGAGGTGTAACGATGCTATGCTTCGACTGGTTTCCCTGTTAACTGGTGACTATTCCCTGCATGCCTCGGTGGTTGTTTGCAATGATGGCAGATGTTGAAAGATAGAAGAAAACACTTAGCTGTCCATGTGAATGCCTTTTGGTTGCCATTTTGTTATTGCAATTTCAAAAGATATCCATCAGATATGTTTGTAGACTGGACTTGATTACAACTGTCACCACCGTAAATGTAACAGTCAGCACTGGGGAGTTATCCCATGCCTTTGTGCAAAAATAATTACCAGTCAAGGTATCAGTTTTCCCTCAGTGGACAAAATATTGACAACTTTCAGGATAACACAATCTCAAACAGAACCACGACAAACAACAGCCTCCGAGATTAAAGCTGCATATAGTTGAATCAAACCCATCAAATGAACATTTACATGACACACTTCACAAAGGTAGAATAGGCCTTTTTTCACAGCAGACATTTTAACCTATCACAGCAGGGAAAGCACAGGTCTTACTAATAACATTAACAATGGCTCTGTTCTAGTCAAGTATCCCAATAAGCCATGACCATGTGACAGTGAGCCTGAACAATAAGAGAGAAGATTTCCCTGAGGACAGCCAACGTTTAGAAAACGATCAGAACAGCTCTGGGTAATGCAGTGCAGCGCAAAAAAAAAAAAAGAAAACGACAAAGATGGAGAAAAAAGAAGATGAGGATTTCAAAGCTTACTAGGTACTTTTTATCATACTATCTTCTCATAGTTCTAGACTACCAGGGTACCTCCTTTGACACACTAAGCTTCTCTCTCCTCTCTCTTTCCATCTGTGTGTGTTCGTGTCACAGAAATGCTTGTTACTAACATAGCTCCGGGGAGCTTATTCCCCGGAGTCCTTATGTTCTTTTTCCGCCCAGCATCATCATCTTGGATCATGATGGAACCTACATCATGGTGGCAGCTGTCGCCGTGGTCCTGCCCTACTGCTGTGCCCTATTACACCCTGCTACGCACTGCAATGCCCGGCTTTGACTTGCTATGTCCGGCCAACGCCCTGCCACACCCTGTTACGCCCTGCTGTGCTCTACGACACCATGAACTATTATATCTATTACAATATTTTTATTGTGACTATTATTGCCATTGTTCATCATACCACCAACCGGCACCGTCAGACACCGCCTACCAAGAGCCTGGGTCTGTCCGAGGTTTCTTCCTAAAAGGGAGTTTTTCCTCGCCACTGTCGCACTTACACATTCATGCTTGCTCTTGGGGGAATCACTGGAATTGTTGGGTCCTTGTAAATTATAGAGTGTGGTCTAGACCTACTCTATCTATAAAGTGCCCTGACGTAATTCCTGTTATGATTTGACACTATAAATAAAAGTGAATTGAATTAATGTCTGTGTCTACCATACTCTACCGCCCTGTCCACCTTGCCAGAGGAAAAATAAAAACACTGAAAACACAGAAGGTCAGTGGACTTCCCATTCTGTTTGAAACACATACTATAGCAATACATAATACAGACTTCCATTGATAACTGGGGAAAAGCATCATATTACATCCTTGCTTCAATTTGGTGGGAGGTTAAAGAGCACAATCTTATTATCCTTTTAGATTTGTGAGTACTTTAAAATAAAAAATAAAATTGACTGGAGCTGAAAGAGGAGATGAAGAAGACATGTTCACACTGCCCACACCCACGTTGTACCATCAATATTTTGTACCTGCCCACAAACCTCAACGCCTTTCAGTAAACAAGGCAGCCTCCTCTTCCTCTCCGGAGGCTCATTAAAATTTGAGTACCGACTCCCCTTGTCAAACAGAGAGTGCTAAGCTTTTGTGGCCTAACAATTCAATAAATATGATGGACCTTAGCTGGAGTGACCTGTGCAATGTAGCAAATTACTTCATGAAAGCTGAAATAGGGGAGAGGGGAAATTAGATGACTGGAAAGTCTTTGTGGGCCATCTTTCAACTTTAAAGCCTTATTTTTATTGAACAGAAAGTTTATCGCCCATCACATCCTATCATCCTTCATTAAAGGTGCTGTAGGTAGGATTGGGAAGATCCAGGACTTAACCAAAAAATTTTAACATCAACAACTTCTCAGTCCCTCCCCCCCTTTCTGCTAAAGCCCAAAACGTTCTTCTAAGCCCCTCCCCCCACAAGGGAGAATGAATGCGTGTGCATGAGCAGTGATTGACACACAGTTAGACACCCCCCCTGGCCATGACTGGAGCATCTGAACAGGGAGCTGTGGATTTTTTGCAAATCTCACTACAGGCTGTAGGTGGTGCCAGAGGAGCCGGATTGTTTTTTTAATGACCTGCTTCATGTAGTTCTACTGGAACATAGGGTCAGTTTCAGCAAATATGACAGAAAGTTAGTTTTATAAGTCTTATCTACTGCACCTTTAAGCAAAAAGTAAGAAGAGATATTGTATAATTAAAGTAATCCAATGACTAGCACATTCTCTTTTTTCCAACCTTGACACATTTCTATCTCTTCTTTCATAATCTATTACAACATACCTAATCAATGACTTGCTTGATAGTGCTCCAATTTAGGTGTTAGGTATTTTAGATTATAGAGCCTAATTGCACAAAATGGTATAAGATCCGAGTGTACTTTTTTATTTATTTCTCAGGAGCCTATATCACGGATGATGAGCAGCTCATGCTCACAAATAAAACATGACATAAGTAGATCATATTGTTCCAACACTGAGGTTTGTGGAGAATTATCTTTCCTCCTGTCTCTCCGGAGTCTGATGATGAATTTGAAACGTGACCTGTGGTTCGTATGAAAACTATAACCTGACCCTGTGCATCTCTGAGCTTTCCTTAGTCATAGCCACCCCATTAAATGCACTGCCATTGATTAAACATGACCCTGCAAAACAACCCTTTCACTCCTTACACTGATTGCATGGGCATGGCTCTGTGTAATTTATCTCAGCTTTTCTGCAACCTACATTCTTCATGTCATTTTCTGTCAAGGTTAAACTACTGTGTGTGTGTGTGTGTGTGTGTGTGTGTGTGTGTGTGTGTGTGTGTGTGTGTGTGTGTGTGTGTAACCTTACTATGGAAGTCATCCATTCCATTATGATGGATCTCCTCATAAAGACATTTCAAACATGTGGGCAGTAGTCTGAAAATGATTGCATGTATATGACTTACCTATATGAAGAGGGCGCCATCAGTAACCACAGGTGGACAGGAGGAGAAGAAAAGGGAAAAACAAGTTAGAAAGTTAGTCATGTCTGTTAAAATAAAATTAAAAAAAATAACATCTCAGCCTCACACACGGAGAAAACAATCACACTCCTAAGAATCACATTATTGTTATCTTGAGAGCAGTGTTACACTAGTGCCAGTAAAGCATATTGAATTTATTGAGTGGCACTGATCATACTCGCCTCCTCCATCATCCACTCCTGGAGGCTCTCTATGACTCACTGGAAAAAGAAACCTCTAAACTCCCACCCAAATGCAGTTTAAATGGACATCAGAGTGCATCGCTCCCTAACCATCCATTTGTGACCAAAGACAGTTCCAGCTTCATTCATCAACATTAGCTCTGTGTGAGCAATTATTTCAGCAGTTATTATACATGGGACTGGTTTCATGTCAGTTCTTGTTTTCCCCTTGCTTCCACACACAGCACTTGTATTTTGAGCTCCATTTGTTCTTTGACTTAGTCGATACAAAACATTTTAAATCATTGTATATGGACTTTTATAATATGATGCATCATTATACAGTCATTGAAAAAGACAGATACAGGATTTTCGAGGCAAATAACAATAGCGATATTTTACAGTTGAAAAAAAGACTTCTCTACGCTCTGAAGGGACGGACTACAGAATGGTGACACTGTTTCATCTGGCATTTCTGTCCTTGAATTTCTTGTAATATATCAGATGACATATATCACTATAGCTCAATGAACTAATGTTGGCCGATATGTCACTGTAGCCAATTTATTGTGGGGCTCAAGTTATTATTATGGAAATGAATCTTAACAACTTACAAAGCTAAAATAATCAGATGGAAATAACTGATTCTGGCTAATCTGCTGAATTAGATGACCCGAATAAAAAAAATCCTGTAAATCCAATTTCCTGCAACGGTTGAATGCCATGGGTCCCAACATGGGGGTCAGGATCCCACCAAGGGTTACCAAGATAAATATGATGGGTCACAAAATAATTAAAGGAATAAGAAAGTTTGTTAATGTGTTAATAGTTTTTGAAGTAATTTATTTTAGTTTGCCTCTCTTATATATTTTGGCATCCAAACTATTGCTTTTCTGCCAAGAATTTCATCATCAATGATCCATTTCAAAAGTATAATACATGCTCAGAAATAATAAACAAGATAGTGATCAGGTGTCTGCAAACAATAAATGACTGTAGAAACCTATTACCCATTACCAGATTCTGTTCCAGAGCAGAGTTTTCTTTTCTGAATCGGGAGAAAAATTTACCCTGACATATTTTGTGCATTAAAAAAGTTTAGATGGGCTTAATACTAATACTAATAGTACATGATTTTTGGACTGGATCTTTGCAGTGCAGTATGTTTTGGTACTTCTTATTATACAGTAGGTTTGGTTTACCACAAGCTTATAAATTAGTATGAGACCGCATTTTAGCCACAAACTTTAATTCTATTTTCTTCACTGAAGCTCGAGCACATACTAGGGTTTGCCTAAATAAAAAACTGACAATTCATTATTCAACAATGATTGCTACAGTGTGACCAAGAATGAATGAGACCTACAGGGCAGATTGGATTTGAAATGGATGCAATTGCGACAGGTATAATAAAATTGGCAACCATTTTGGAAGCAGCACAAGAACAGGGCTTTAAAAGTGGTCCACAGGTGCTCCCTGCCAAAAGGTTAATGTGGCTTAGTACCCTGTATGTGGGAGTAATTACAATAGGGAAGACATCACATTACGATTTGGAAAGCTGAGAGTATCGGCTTCTTTAGCACTCAAGCCAAACAGAATCAAAGAGGCCAAGCACACTTGTTCAGTTGAAAATAAGAATTTATATTTACAGATAAGACTTAAAATGACATTGTAATGAAATTCCATATAGTGGTTGGCCATGTATGACCTCATGAACAGAGGAAGTGTGTTTGTAAGGCCAACATGCAAAGCCACAGCATTCCCAGAGGCTATCCGGTGCTAATACTGTACCGCCACATACTACCCATCCAACACTGCAATAAGCTCACAGGACATGTGAGCGTGTGACTTAGGCAGTCTCATGTGTGAACCATTGCATGAGAACAGTACAAGCTAAATCAAGCACAATTAAATGCTCTGATAAAATCACAGAAAAGAGAATGGGGAGTGGAGTTAAAGGGCACTGCTGGGGTACCAAGTCTCCCTCTGAATTAGGGAGTAACCACACTGATTCTAACTGAATGGGCATAAATGTGACAAGACAGTTCTGTCTGTCTCGCTTCAGTTGGCGCAGCTCATGTTTCGCCCATTCACAATGCAGCAACATGGATAGCAATAAAAAAAGAACTTTGCCACAGCACTGGTGCTGGATTCTGAAAGGATGATGACAATCCTGAATCATTTTCTGAGAAATAAATGGAAATGGATGGATAACACACTCTTACATGTACCAGAGCAGCGTCCAAAATGTACTCTTACTTTGTAAAGGCTTGGTAAAGTGAAATGACACTCTACTCATTTCCAGTGCCACTGTGTATATTATTGAAGGCAAGTACACATGAAGAGTAATAGATTTCAAAACCCATTATGAAGTGTTGGAGTTGTTGAAGTGTTTGTTATCCACCGACACCTAATTTTATCAACAGTTGCTCCTTGGCAGATGTCTCTGAACAAAACACTGAAATCCCATCAGGTAGAGTTAGGCACCTGCTGAAAGCCTTATGTGTCATTATAATTATTATAATTCAGATAAATTGTATATTTCCTTCTTGTAAATCCAGCAAATAGTACTGCACGACATATTTAAATGCTTATACTATACTGTAATGTGTCTATACTGTCAGGATTATAATGTGTCCTGTGCTCCTGTCTACACATC
Source organism: Sander vitreus (assembly GCF_031162955.1). Taxonomy (NCBI): domain Eukaryota; kingdom Metazoa; phylum Chordata; class Actinopteri; order Perciformes; family Percidae; genus Sander; species Sander vitreus. Next base: position 6,920,432 of record NC_135867.1, read on the forward strand.
TTTAATCTAACTATAAAGCAAGGAATCTATGTGTGTGTTTGTCCTTCGCATATTTTGAGAACCGTTAATCCAAACTACATTTCACTTGGCGAGTATAATCCTGGGGACCTAATGACGTACTTTGTGTCAAATTTGGTACAATTAGACCAAACGGTGGAGCTATAACAACAAACTTTACGTTTTGGTATGCTGCCTCTAGAAAAAACACAGCTAAAAATATGTCCCATATTTCCTCCATGAGGGGGTTGCATGCACAACCCCTACAGGTCCTAATTTCAGTCTCTCAAACTGCCCCTGAGTCTAACAAAGACCAAAGGGGAGTAACACAGGTCTATGGCACATAAACTACTAACAATGTATTATTGGCAGATGATGGTGATGCAGAGATTGTGGCAGAGCATTTTCTTGGCTAAACTATCCTGAGACCCTGTGAACATTCTGCACACAGTGCTTAGCTAAAAGTCAAACTGAACCAAATTGAAACTTTTACATCAAATTCCAGCACTGATAAGGCCTTGGACAAAAGACCTCTCTGTGGCATTACAAGTGGCAGCCAGTGGCCCACGTGGAATCTTTAATTCATGATCTACCACAAAATTGGCTGCAGATTAGGTCTGGGATGTTTTTTGTTTTGAAGGGAAAGAAGCAAGCCGAAAATATGTATATTTAGTTTTCATGCTGGGATTGTACAAATGAGTCCCTATACGGACACAAAGCTTAATGCCCTTGTAAAAGTGAGCACTCACAAACTCAAACAAACAGCATCCCAATCTAATCAGCGATTCATTGCTCGTCCTGCAGACAGTAATACACAACACGGCTAAATTGATCATTCCCATGATTCCCCAGTAGAGCAAAGATGGACTTGTGCCTACAGCTAACTGAGAGGGACATGGTGATGTGATAATAAATAGACTTCCCTGCACAATGCAATTCATGGTTTCCTCAACAGCACCAGCAGTACCCTTGATTTGCAAGATTACATTTGTTGTTTGGTAGCATCCTAAACCCAAAGGGGAGAGGCAGAGAAAAGTAATGGAAACATGAGAGGATCTCAATTATGCTACTTGAGCATGAGTTACTACTTGCTGCTGTGGCTGTCAACGCCCACCCAAACAAACTAGAAGAATACATTTATTCTACATTACTTCTGGAGGAACAAAAGCCAACGTTGGCCATGCAGCCACAAACCTGCAGAAGTGTTGTGACAAAACCTTACAAACCCCCCTTCCCATAATGGTGGCTTTAGCGTGTTCTGTCCTACAAAAAAAGGAATACAGATTCTGCATGGGCAAACACGTCACTGCACATGCAGAGGGACATTCTCGATGCCCTATTAGAACATTTTTAGAACATTTTCATTCACCCCACTCCAGTGCTTAACGACATCCATTGACCCTAAGAATGTGTGCACTGCAAAAAAAACATGAGTACAGCTTTGTGGCAATGTGACAGGCAATTAGGGGCAAATCATTTCGGGACAGCGTTCATGGCTTGGGGGGTGGGCGGATGAAACTTGAGAGGAGCAGGCCTACAAGACCTGGCATCAAGGATTGCTTGCTTTGCATACTCCCCTGCCATCATTGTGTTTGGAGAACGCTCAACAAAGGTTTAAGCTGTTTCCGCAACAGCAGTTGCTATTTGTGATCGCGTGTCAACTTTTGACCAAGAATGAACAAACTATAAAAATAAAACCACAGGTTAACTACTGTATGTGCCATTGAGCACCATTTATCTTCTAAGCAAAGATTAATTTAATAGATTAGTTCCTCCTCTTTGAATACATGCTAATCTGTAAAATCATTAGTTTGACTCAAAACCTGCATATTTTGTGGCACTCGGAGGCACATTGTTTTTTTACACTTGGTGCAGACATTTGCGGCTGAAACGCACAGCAAACCAGAAGTCAATGTGTCAGTCATTGACTCCAACTGGAAATACAAAAAATACTGCAACTATTTATTCAGTCATTTGTCTATTGCACGTCTGATGGAATAGATATGGCTCAATTGTAATTAATACAGCTGTCTACATCAGCCACATAAACAGCCTGTGTTTCACTTGCATTAATACACACACTGCAACCTGAAGCATCTTTTTAGTCTGTGTATAACTACATTGATTCTGTATTGGGCTGCGATTGCTGTAAGAACACTTCTGAGTGCACAGCAGTACAGATCCAGTGTAGACACTGCCAGAGGACTGAAGCTGCTGTTGTGCTGCTAACTTGCTCCTTTAGGTGCATGGCTGATGTAAACAATGTGTTAGCGTTCAGCATTTCAGGTGCTTTGACATTTTTCCACCTGCATGAAGCTAGAAAACAGTAAGTCCTATTTTTTCTCCTGTGATGAATTGCAGCGGTGAAGCTTCATGTAGCCAATCACGGCCCATCCTGAAACAAAACAGCAAGTTGATTTTAACATTGAAGGGGAATTAAGTGACACTTTTTAGACTTGCAGTTTGTAGTGTGTCTGCACAGAGGTTAACAGCTGAATGTCTACCATTTGCCACTGAGGCAAATCAAGTCAAGTTGATTGTATAGGCCAAAATCACAAGTTTGTCTCAGTGGGCTTTACAGCCTGTACAGCATACAACCTCCGCTGGATTTAAAAACACAGTGCAGATAAGGAAATACTGCACAAACATGGGGCAACAGACATGCATGCAAACATGCAATTATCGCTGTATGTACTGAGAAATAGAAGTGGTAGTATTGCCCTGTAGGGAAACATAATTCCCCCCCACACTAAAGCAGCTAAGCTTCCCTATCAGGTTAATAATAAGGCAATTCAGCTAAGTAGCTACTTGGTTGGATGAAAATCCTCTTGGGCCTGTATGGCACAAGGTTGAGAACGTATTAAATATGTTATTAAGCAACACCTGAAGTCAAAACAGATCACCACCACTTTTCCAATGTCTCTTCTCTAAGACATGATCTCTCACAGGTACCTGTTACGATGCTCTAACCATGGAGCTGCAGCTTAACAACTGCACAGATACAGAAAAAGCACATATAGAAAAGAGTATTTCTCGGCTATCTGTGGCTTACAGGGTTGTCAATACTAGACCTCCAACTATTTTATGTGGTCTTCTATGACTTTTCCTCCTGAGTTTATTTTCAGAAGAACCTTCACAAAGAACTAATTTATCTGGCACAGATCAGCTAGGCCTTTATTCTCCTGACAGTCATCCTTATGAAATCCACATAAAGTGAGTCCCACTACCTCCTCACCTCCTCTTCACCCTCACCCTCTCCTCTTCTATCTCCAGGACACCACTTTAATCTATACTTTCTTAAATGTCTCAACGTCCCTCACATCACTGACTTAATTTTGTGGTTTGAAGGTGCATTGACACAGTAATATTGAGAGTCTATCTGCAGCTCTCCGTGTGTTACAGATCCATGCAGTGCAGTTTGGGAGGCCCAGTGGACAGCAAATTAAATGTATGCAGACCGATGTCGTAGACCGTTTCTTTCCCAAAATCTGTGTCATGGAAATACCACAGTGCGTGTGTGCTCTGATTAGTTGAATAATACATGAAAGAGCCTCCTGCAAAACGTCAGTAGGACTGAAACACTCCAATTACAGATAACAGTATCAATATGAAAATACTGTAACGGACTGTGTTCATTCTTCGGGTTAATGCGTTCATGTTAATGTTAAATGTTAAGAGTATCACTGATAAAAGGCAGTAGTTTGGGCCAGATTAGTGATGTTGAGTTAAACACTGAGATTTCCTCCCGTCAGTGAAGTGAACATGTGAGTTTAGATGGTGTGAACCCTGTCTATATGTCATCTTCCTATGAGAGTGAGCCACGGGAGATTATACACCTGTAGTTGGCTGAGAGCTAACAATATATATATAACATATTGTTATGTCCTGCAGGAAGAGGAGTTCAGTTTTGGAGACGCGGAGCTAGCGAGTTTCGTGGCCATAACTTTCACAAAGCACCCCTGTTCATTGTTTCAGGCCAGTGGCACAGGTTCCAAAAGAACATTTATCTGAATTAAAGAGTTCAGTCAGATTTTGTGAAGAAGGGTTGTATGAGGTACTGATCTATAGTCAGTGTATTACCTACAGTAGATGGCGGTCTGCACGCCCCCGGTTTAGAGAAGCAGACAGGAGTACCGACACTGAAGCTAAGCAATGTACTGCTGTGGACGGGGGGAGCAGCTAAACATATTTTAGACACCTAAAAAAATCTATATAAATTTAAGTGTGCGCTATATTTAGAATATTTTCACATCAGCTTCACCTTGCCTCAAAGCTAATGCCAAAGCTAGCTCACAGTGATTATGAACTTTTCAGGTATGCATGTACAATGTCAGCCTTTCAGAGTATTACATCTTGGCAACTTAGCAAACATGACATGAGCAAGCATTATACTAGAGCTGTTTGAGAAGTAAATTCTGAATAACAGAAAGCTCTTTAAAATGCTCTGTATAAATTTCATTATTTTATTTTTAAGAAGAAATGCCTGTTAGAATTCATAATCTGTAAACACACCTATTAAAAATATAATATACTAAGAACACAAATCAATATTATGCAAATGTCGAAGCTGACAAGTACACTGATTAGCCGATGTTATGCATATCTATACTTCATATTTACCGTGTTAACTACCTATTGCTGTAACAAATTAGTTACATTTGAAACTATTTATTAATATGTATATGTATTTAGCAAGGCATTCCATAATCAGACACTTGTGGACAAAATATAAGGTCGCTATCATGTGCTTCAATGTAGTGTCGCTTTTCATAGAAACAACTGGGTTGACACTGTAATCTTCTGCATCTCATGTAAGACAGTGGAGGCACATTAAAAGAGCGACAGGTGTTAATACAAATTGTGTTTAGTGAAACAGATGGGATGCAGACTTTACTACAAACTCAGTCGGCATGTAATGCAAAGAAAGAGTCTTTTTTTCACTTTGCAAAAACACATCTGTTCATTATACTTAATATGGTTTTAAAGTATATAATCCCATCAGGACTTTCTGATAATCACCTTTCCCATTCTAATTGTTACGTTGAGAGACAAAGCTACTAACATTACCACATTCACTTGGGCCTGATTAGTGATCAGCCACAGGCACTGGTACACATTTTAACATGCTCACACTACAAATGAACCTGTCAACAATGTCTGGATTCCCTGTTTTACCCTTATTCCAGATGATACTTCTGCTACACTTCTCCACTGCCATATTTAACACAACTTGACGTCTTACTACGCCTGCTGCCGCACACGTAGGCCTACAGAGGCAACAGCACATTTTTTGGTAAAAAACAAAAAAACAAAGCTGGGGATAACACATTCCACGACAACCAAGTGGGACATCACGTCTTCGGCTTAGCCGTGATCAAATAAGTTTTGTGATCTTGCTTTGACATGTCGGATCAGCCCTCTGGTTTACTCACTGGGGTTGAGTCGCTCGCTGCCTTCCCATGAGGTAAAAAGGCGCCTGTCCAGCCCTTCTCTCCCTCCTGCAATCCCAGCCTATGCCTTTTTATAGCCCCAGTTCTTTGACTTTTTTGTTCTTTCATCCATAAAGCCTATTGCTTCACATTTACATCAGTCTCTTCGCTGAAGTTCCCTGCTCACTCATTCTCCCGTCTTAGACTGCTGCCCTGGGGCCTCAAGGGTGGACCATTAACACAGGACTGGGGATTAAGGGACATGCTTTCCCAGCTGATGATCCTGGACAACTCAGAGCATACCGCTGCACAACGCACTGCCAGCATTAGACTGACCTGGAAGTCTGCATGACAAAAACAGACATGCAGGCAAGGTGCGCACATAAGCAAATTAAAATTAAACCAATATAGCAGCTGGACTCTTTATAGACTTATTATTTAATTAGGACTTGCCAGGTTACATATGATTTTTTTTTTTTTAAATCAACTTTTTTAAGGGGTGGAAATGCATCCCAAAGTTTGCATACTACTAAATGATGGGTCATCCTGTTATAAGAAGCTCCTAACCTTAAGAAATGTGTCAGGGAAGTTTTGCTGCACAATCTATTTAAGCAATGGATGTAAAAACAGCCTATTTCAGAATATTTCTAAATATTAATATACCATACTTCCAACAGAGATACTGGTATCAGTTTTTTTAGAGAAAAAGATATTTGTCAAACTCATAAAAGTGCAGTTACTCACATGCAAACGCAAACTCAGATGTTTCTGTGTGTTCAGACGCCCTTGGATGTTTCACCTTTAGGGTAACTCAGAAAGTGTAGTGTGGGAGGAGGAAGGTAGTCAGAGTCATGGCGCGTCCGGAGGCAAACACACTCGCTGTCCCAATTTTTGTTTGTTTTAGTCATTCTATCCACATTCAAAATGTCTCTCTTTTTCCACCCTACATACTATCTATCTGTCTAACAGAATATCTATCAAACAGTCTGATCCGGAGAGATGTCGTGTGATTCTGAGTTCAAGAGTGAGCTGTACTGGCAAGGAAAATAAACCTTTAACAATGCATTTTTAGGCACTTGGAAAGAAGCAAAGTGTGTGCACATTCACAGTGCCTGTGGCAATTCTCAGGATGCTATTAACCTGACTGCAATTTGGATCTGGGTAGAAGACATAAGAGGCATAAGTATACAGTACATGATGTCATCTAGCAAGCCAACATCCCTAAAGGCAAGATTAATCCATATGTTCATTTTATATATATATATATATATATATATATATATATATATATATATATATATATATATATATATATATATATGTGACGTGGCCATTACTGACTCAGAAGATAAAAAAGTGACTTTTTAAAAGAATGTTAAGTTAAACTGTATGCAGGCTCTCTGATGTGGCATTCAAAGCCACATTTCTGCTGTCCATACTGTAAAACTGTAAAAATGCCAACCTGCCATCAGCAATTTGAACTCAGAATAGAACACAGCTCCAGGATTGTTTGCTAGGCCAACTACTAGTTCTACATTTTAAAACTTACACATAGAAATATTGTTTTTTAATTATATTAGAGTTGATGTGATGACCTCATGGGTCCGCATAATGTAACTTCCCATTTCATCATTAAAGCTAATGAGTAAAAAAGATGTAGGCTTGCTCAGATTTTTAACTCAAATAAAAATATGCAATGCCATATGCTATATTTTTGAACCTTTTGTAATGTGGGTCCATATTCTCTTAGTATCATAATCCCTTCCCTGAAATCACAATACAGTTAGCTGGGGGTGGGAGGTAATTAAGGCATTCAACGGTGAAATGTGCCTCTCATTTGAGGACATAGTAACAATAGGCAGAAATCGTGACACAGCTGTGTATGAAACACACTGTTGTGGGCAACATCTTCAGGGCGATTGGGTGGCTCCAAATCTGCCACTTCTGATTTCATAAAGCCATGTTGTGTTCTGGTGCAGGGGGAAAATAGGAACAGCTACTGTAAAAAAAAAAAAGAAGAAAAATCCTGACAAATCCTTTTGCTATTCTGTTAGTTGTAATGTGGATGCATCTAAAGAGGCTGGTGAGGTAAAAAAAAAAAAAGTCTTAATGGATTATTTAACAGGACACATCCGCTCTGCATGGCTGCTCACCGGCTGTTACACAGCCTGCTTTCTCCGGTGTTACTGCCAAGTGTCTCGGTGTGACAGCTGGCACACCTGATCTATCTGATTGGATTAGTGCAATCAGTGGGCAATGTGCTTAAAGCTAACCAGGGTGATGGTGGTACGAGTGCTGGTGATATTGTTAGTCAGGAATGAAAATAACTGGAAAGGCTCCATGGTTTTTCCGGCAGTGTCATGCACTAAATTGAGTCTCTCTTTTAATATCCAAGAGACTCATCATGACCGGTGTGGACTGTTCGTGTGGGTGAAAGATGAAGATCTAAGTCTGGTTATCAGGTTCATAGTTTAGCTCTTAAGTGACCATCAATATGCCCCTCATGCTTTGTTACAAGTTACTATTACATGAATGTGCGTGGTTCTTGAAATAAAACAGTAAACAATCTTAAGGATGGTAAATCTAGTGCTCAACACAATCAGCACAATCACAGTAGTAGGAAACCAACCTGAAATTGTTATCAACAAGTGCAATAAAATCCAATACAGGCGAAAACACTTTAAGTCTGAAGTGGAATAGTTCTGCAGATAATCAGTCCTGGCAGGAAAATAATACCTCAGGATGTTGGAAGCAATTTTTTTTTGTACTGCTCATGGCATTGAGAGGTTGGCAAAATCTAAGCAGGGCTCTAAGGTGGGAATGGGTCACTGAGTAACTGCCTTTTATATTGGATTGGATTTACATTAAAAAAAAAACTGACCAATTAAACTGACATTTACTTTAAATTACTTTCATTTGGCAGACGCTCCCTTTTGACCAAAGCATCTTACAATACGTGCATTAACAAGAGCTAGATGATATAAAGAATTGGAAGTGCAACCCTCCCAAATAAACAGCTAACCACATGTTAGAAAACTACATTACAAGTGCTTTTTAAGTTGCTCATTTATGTTGAAATACATATAATCATATCATTCAGTAATATTCACTGATAACAGCTGCATAGTTGGCCAGTCGTGGCAATAATGATACTGTCGATAAGTTGGTTGTTGAGAAGTTCTGATTTCAGTCTGATGGTATCTAATGCTACTGTTGACAGCTCTGCAATGCTTCAGCTAACGTTAATGTTAAATAAAATGTATTATTATTCATGTTAAATTTACTGCCGACAGTTATTATATCGAATGCAATCAACATTCACAAGCTTCAACTTTCCCTTGCTGCAGCTTAAAACACTATTACTTATGTAAGTTATAATTAAAGTTGTGGCTCTTTCCATTTACATTTGACAATTGTACATCTTGAAACAAAAACAATGAATTGTTCAGGCCTAACTGTACTGCTGCTGCTTCAGGCATCCCACTGCTACATGGCTATCCTGCTCCATTGAAGGTCCTTGGCCAACTTCCTCTCACAAAGATACTGTACTTGAATGACACTAAATTAGTGTCACACATCATCAATACATATTCTAAAAATGAATTCAAAAGTGCTTGTCTACTTTTGGTAACAATGACAAACCACCAGTAGCATAGTCTCATCGGACTGTGTTCCATCTATGACACCGGTGACAGCTCTCCACTTTGGTTGCTGAGCTAGCGCTAGTTTCTCAGACTGACAAGCTGGGACTCATCCCTAAATCCTAGAGGTGCCAATTCAGAGCTTTTTAAGGTAATAAGCTTAAATTATTAATGTAATAATTAAAGTTTAACAGGGAAAGTCCAACTGCTGTTCACTCTCAGCTCAGCTACTAACTTGCTATGACTAAAGTTAAATTGCAGAATTAGCTAAATGTTATAATTACTTAAAATGTCTCCTTGCTTGTTTGATATTTAGGTCTTTCTCACAGCAGATATTAGGATTGGTCTAAAGGACTGCAGTGGCTAGAAATAATAGCAGAGTAAACACACAATAAACCACTGCCAGCTGTGCACACTGATTTACTCAAAATTAATCTTGAATGTACAACAGTCATCCAAACCTCCAATTTTTTGCTCCACAAGATTTGTACCAACAGAGTGTAATGAGGTGGAATGACCTACTTTAACCAACACCTACAGCATGGGTGGCCTCCTGAAATGCGAGTAAAGCCAGAGACTGTACGGTAGAGAGAGTGACAGTAGCTTAATATAGCTGTCTATACTTCATCTTCTTCTCGTGAGCCACATTGCAGGCCAGGTGTAGCTAAAAGCTCATCCAAATCCTTATGAATCTGACATTTGACTGATAATTAAACTCAGTCATCTGAAGTGTGATGGTGATGATGTGAGGCTGACCTTTGGCTCTCGGGAATGAGCCGGAATGTAAGAGGCTGATCATTGGCTCTCGGGAATGAGTCTATTTAAAAATATAATCTGTAAAGACGCCTACTAAAACCAGTAATATTCTCTAGTCCAGTCTTTTACATGACAGACTCACATGTAGGGGTGGCTGTGGCTCAGGCGGTAGGCTGTCTACCAATCGAAAGGTCGGTGGTTCGATCCCTGACCCTGCAGTCCCATACAGGTGTCCTTGGGCAAGACACTGAACCCTGAATTGCTTACGATGCTGCGCCATCTGGGAATGTTAATTGGAAGTCTCTTTGGATAAAAGTGTCAGCTAAATGAAACGTAATATAATGTAGAATGAGTCCAGTTAGTAAACAGTATTATTTTTAAGCTGCAGTCTTTTTAGATTGGTTGGTTGCTCCACAACAATGCTTTAATCATGTGCCAGTGGTTTAGTATGCAGGCAGTGCTCCTGTTCTGGCTCCTGGATTGTTTTTCTCCATTCATACAATCTTACTTTAAAGCTCCTAAGGCACATAGCTTATGTGCATTCAGTTGTGATTCAATAAAATGTCAGAGGGTGAGTTAGGACGGCTGCTCAGAGGTAATATTACTCTTTACAGAGAACAAGCGTAAGGTGCTTTGCTCAATGATGTGGCAATATATGCTAAAACAGTGTAACACACCAACTACATTACACAGCACATGCAGTAGGAGGATCCTGCTGATGGCATTTTGACGGCATTATGATTTGTGATGCATTATATGCATGAGCAGACCTCCCTGGCTGGAGAGAAAACAAAGGGACTCCCATTGACAATAGACAGCAAAAATCTGCATGTTTATGCCAGAAAAACAACAAAGAAATACACTGATCTATGAATCCCGCAAGGCACCTGATGATGCCCATTCAGAACTACATAAAAAACAGGAGACATGGACAGAGCAATGCAAAATAAGCCTGATTTTTTTCTTTTTGCCCACAACACAAAATTAACATTATTTATCCACAGGCAGTGATAGGGTTGCTGATCGATTACTTTGCCAGGTGTGGCCTTCAAAACTCAATATGGCCTCTATGATTATTTCTGGAAGCAAAGCTCCCTACCTCCTCCATAAACTCTCACCAAATCCAAGTCAAAGCTAAAAGCAGGGTGATGGGGCACTTTTGCTCTAAAGCTAAAAAGGCAAAACCCTTTTATTACAATATTCTGTGTGGTAATAGGCTATCTATAAGCAGACATTTCTGTCAGATACCGGCACCAGTTAGCTGTCTCAGGTGTGAACATGTAATTTAATTAGTTGTGTCAATCACAAGCTACTGTAAACCACCCCAGGACTTGTTGATTCCAGGCTTGTTTGACAAAAAAAGCAGCTTTTAATTGGTCTCCTTTAAGCTTATTTCTCAATGCCTGACTGACAGTCACACATATAAAACATATGACCACACCCTCTATTGTGCCCCACTTGGTCTCTAGATGCAGCAGCAGCTTTTGGTGCTTTAAATAATACAGGAGGGTTGAAATTTGTTCTGAAATTTTAATTGTGGTCTGTTCTGGGGATGTGCATTAGGCAGCAGGGATGAAGCAGTGGGCGGGGATGGACATAAGTGCTTTCCTACTGCTATAGCTTCATTATGAGGGGAGGTGGGGGGTAAGGTAGGGAAGGGGAGGGAGGTGAAAGTAAAAAGGCAGAGTAGAAACAAAGAAAGTCTGGAAGGATCTAGATCTATATTTCCAGTCTTCCCCAGAGAGTCTTGCCCCAAGAGCTAGGTCAGCAAACTCCTCCAGCCCAAACCACCACTGTGTACCACAGTATTGATCTGAGGATACATGCACCAGCCACTAACAAAAAGTTCTGCAATCAAGTGCAATTATGCCGCATTTATGACCACATTACTGGTGTCTGGTGCTGCAGTAATGCTCATCTGCTGTCATAATTCATACGTAATGAGACAGCTAAATAGAAGTGTCTGACCAAGAGGAAATGATCTTTGTTCCTGAATGATTTCCTCACTGAACTAGTCTTGATGTTGCAATGTGGCTGGGATTTTATACAAGATTACAAAGTTACCCACTAGTTACAAGTAATTGCAAGTTCATAAAGTGGCACGTTTGCCTGATAATCCCCAGCTTTTGTTTAACTGGCACGAGACTAAGATTATTGGAATCAAGAAACAAATCTTTTATAAAATAAATGATTATGAATTCCATATGTAACATCAGCAAACTGCATTTTCTGCACAACACTGTATATTAAAGTCTTTGGTGTTTTTTGCCCCCAACGTCTCGTCCCAGGCAGCGCGGCAATGGTTACGTTTAGGGTTAAGGTTAGGGTTAGCTGCCTGGAAAGTGCCGTTGGAGGCAAAAAACACCATTGAGCGTATATTAATTGCTTCTGCCATTCTGCAAATCTCATGTTTGAAAACAGATTGTCTGATGACAGACTTTGACAAAGAGGGCCTAATGCTTCATTAACATCTAAACAAATGAAAGCACACATCGTTAAACTGCATCATTGTCTGTCCACATGCATTCCCTGTAATGTTAGTAAAGCGATTAACCCCATAAGGACTCCCTTCACCTATAAACCGCAATCATATCAGCTGTAGCAAACTCAACAGTTAATGCTACTGTACACAGGATATCCAAAAATGACCTACATGTTCATTAAATTATGTCCTTGGAGGCCTTCTCATCTGCAATGCAAACAAAATCCATTGTTGTTCTGTAAGCAGCAGCTTATGGGGGCGGGCGGGGGTGAGAGGGTGTACACACTTCTATTTCTATATGGACCCATAACAAGAAATGTTTTATTCAACTTCATTATATTGCACATTGTTGTAAATGTTCACCATAATTACAAATCTGATCATAGCTAAACATGTTGACGCTGCACAATTTTCTAATATAGAAAATGCATGCTTTATATTTATTTAAATTAAAAAGACTTTGACAGAGAATAGTGCCTTAGTATATTCATCAGATTTCTTTTTTTATTGGTTTATACACATTAGGTTCAACTTCTTCATGAAACAGAAATTTGAGTTGACAACTTTCAGTCCCATAGCATGATCATGCAAGTCATCGAGGTCGCATAATGCTCAACACCAGAACCACCCAGCTTCAGTGCAAGATACATTTGCCCTGGCTTTTTCTCTCTCTCCTAAACCAAAGGGTTATTTGTGTTAGCGCATCTGGACCGTGTATTGGAATTTCTAATGAACATGAAAAAGGTGATTTTGATAATTGGCTTATTTTCATGGCTTTCATTTTAAAAGTCAAACAAAATTATCCAAGTGAATCAGCCCAGTTATTTCATGTAAGTTATCTAAAATATGCAGAAGCCAATAAATAATATCCGTTTCGAGTCAGAGTTAAAAAACATCATGCAGTGCTATGCAACTTCTCGGTAACAAACGCCAGTTGAAAGGTTTGTAATTAAATGGGTGATGAACACTGCTTTTTAATGATAAAAATAAATCAGTAATGCATTAACCTCTGTGTGTTTAAAGCTTCAAGAATGTTGTAATTGTGCCAACATCAAGCATGAGCAAGGCGTTGAGCCAAACAATAGGGTTCAAATGTTCATCACACTTGAGAGGACACAACCCACGATCCTGCAAAGTCCAGTGTCTGAATCTGGCCAATGACCTGAAGAAAGACAGGATTATTTATCATACTTTTGTATTAAGATAGGGACTAGGTCTTGTGTAGTTGTAATGTGTTTCAACACATGCAAAAACCATACGAAAACTGCAAAAATTAATTTTCTTTTACTGTTGCTCTTCAGACAACATCAAATGACAAAGAAACTCCTCAACACAAAAAACAAGATCAAACTGTTTATATTGTTGTGGTTACGGCTGGAATAACCGTATTTGTTGTCAAGGAGACGAGACACACCGTTGGCTTCCTGTGCATTGTTTAAGTGGAGGGAAGGAAAGATGCTCAGTGACCAACAGTGCAAGCTTGTGGTTCCATTGGGTATCAAATAAACAGTAGCACTGCTTAGAAAAAATGCGTTTTATTGTTTAAAAATTTTAAACTGTTTTATGTTTTAGATAGAGGTTTAGAAAATCAAGTATTTATGGATGTTAAATACAGCAGCAAAATGACAACTGCTATCAGAAATTGCAGGGACCCACCTCCACATGCATAAGGAAATGCATCCATGTGTAATTGCAAAATATCTATCACTTCATATATGATTGATGCAGGCATTTAGGGCAGATAATATGGAGGATTCCATTCCCAACTGCTCGGAGCAATCAATGGCAGAGAAGATGAGGAGCAATAATGACTCGCCTGCATGATGAGGTTAACCCTGCTGCCCTGTCTAAGGCCATAAAATAAAAATAAGGGGCCTGAGCACATAACTCCCGATGGCATTAGGCTTGATCATTCGGTGCACATCTTGATAACTCCAGCAATCCTGGAAACGAATGGGGCACAATTACCCAAGAATTTAGTTGTGAGCCCAGACTTTACACGTGACCACTGTTTCCTCAGAAAGCCACATTTAAAAAAGGTTTGTCGCATCAGAGAATCTATGCTTTTAAAATGTTTTTTTAACATGGAGTCCAGCACTATACTGTAGACTTCACAGGCTTCCGCCAGGCGCCACCTACACATTTGATTTGCTTACACAAACAAGCTTGCCAGGAGAGGTTCAGGGTATGAATGAGGCCTGACCCCAGCTGTATCTAGTGGCCTTGTTGTAGCCCAGAGTATTGACCTCAGGACGTGGCGTGACTGAGTGACCCAGTTAATTGGGAGCAATGGTAAACTTAAAGAATAAAGAAAGAGCGTGATTCTCAAATATGTGCTGTCAAGGACCTTCAGAGTGTGTCGATCAGGGGTGTCAAACGTACGGCCCGTGGGCCAGAACCAGCCCGCCAAAGGGTCCATTCAGGCCCACTGGATGACTTTGCAAAGTGTGAAAATTGCAGAGAAGTAATTAATTACAAATTTACCACTTTAATCTCAGAGAATATCAGAGTTCTTTTTTCTTAAATTTACGACTTTAATCTTGGAAATTCTGAGTTCTCCCGGGTCCGTAACATAATTGTTTTCCTACAATGGCCTTAGAATGCTACCGTAGCAGAAGCAACTTGCGTTTGCCAACATCAACCTGACAAGAAACTCTGTGGCAGATAAAGTTTCTGATCTTTCTGAAGTGGTTTACTGGTCTGGCCCGCTTGAGATCAGTATGTGGCCCATGAACTAAAATGAGTTTGACCCCCCCGGTGTAGATGATATCACACAGAGGTGTCTTAAGTTAAGCAAGGTCTGCTAATGGCAGAATGGACCGATTAGGTGTACTGTAACAGCTGAGATACCAAGAACAGTTGTAATAAAAATTATTTTGTTTGTTACATCAGATTTCAGTTGAATGAAAAATGCGATATATACGCCACAACAAGCTAAACAACCAAACAAAAGTAACAAAACACTGAATACAAAAGCAGTCATAGAGCTTATCAGCCCGTCGGATAGTTTTAGTTAGAATTTGGGGTACATCTTCAGCTCTTAACTTTCATATTACTGTTTCAATTTAATTAGTAATTTTATTGATGGTGAGTGCATGACATTGGAAGTCTTTTCATGCATGTTGTAGATCGATAGGGTGAGAGGTAGGAGTAATTACTGATCACGTAAAATAGTTTTAACTCCCTTTAAACACACTGTTAACAGTGTCAGGTAATGTCAGGTCAGCTTTTCAATTTAGTATAGGTTATCGCCTCCTCGCTGACCTCTCACTGACAAGAGGCATGGTAAATGACTGTGTTCGATTTGCAGCCTGGAGTACTCAAGCCAAATGAAGAATCCTTCTGGGCAGAAATAAAAACAAAAATGTTCCTGGTGGCCCAAACTGTTTAATCCAAGCTAGAAATCAAATGTACAAGGTGAAAGAAATTTGTGGTTGGAGTAGAAAAACAATCCGTTTTGAAAAAGTATTTTCACATAAAATAAAATTTCCTCCACCATTAAAGTACCATTGACATTTTTGCACCATTTTTTGTTGTAACTGATGGCAAACGTACAGTGGAGCGCTGATACTTAACACAAACATCCGAGGAATAATTCAAAATGAAATACGGTAAGCTTCAAAGGGAAAATTGGTAAGCAGTATTCAAGAGCATCTTAGGGCAGCCAAAATAAAAACGGCTAAAGGGTGAAACATGCTTTGAATACAGATCTGGACAGAGCAGAAAGAATGAGAGCCTCATTTGTTGAAAAATTAAAAAACAATTAAAGAAATAATCGCCTAATGATTGATAATCAATACAAACATCAACCCTTGCAGGCTCCTGGTATTCAGTTTCTCACGGCAGCCAATAAGATGCTCAGTGGACCTTAACCAGCACTGTGCAGAGCAAACTTTCATAAAAAACAAGGTAAAAAAGGACGGCAGGACAGCCATGGGTACTTGTGTGTCCTGCTGTGAATTCACACTGACGCCTGAGCACTCTTGTTATAATCAAAAGAACAAGTGCAGCAGAAGTAGTTTAGTTGGCGCAAACAATGGCAAACCTCACAGAAAAAATTATTCAACCTGCAGCATCCTCATTGAAGGCGAGAGTTTGGGCACATTTTGGCTTTTATAACCTCGAGGGGAAGACGGAACTTGATAGGAATCATGCTATGTGCAGGCTTTGCAAAGCGAAAGTTACGTTATTTTGGAAACACCACAAACGTGAGAACTCAGATGGTCCGCCATCACCCGGAGATTAACATTAAAGACGTAGACGAACAATAACCTAAAGTACCTAACATGCCAGTCAACCAACGCACTCTTTCAATGCTCTAAACTCCCACCGAACTCTGAATGAAAAGCTCTTTTTATTTAACAGTTTCATTTTATACTTGAATTAAATGTATTTGAAAGCTGGCCAAAGCTTGGCACTTTGCAGTTTTTAGTTGCAAAAGTTTTTATTTTTGTATGAAGACATATAAAGTAATATCAAACTACATTAAATTAGTTGTTTCTTTTCTTTGAAATTGTATGTCTATTGCAATCACATGGGAAAAGTAACTACATTTACATGCTGTGAATCGTTTTTCTTTTAATCGAGAATCGTTTTTATAATCGAAAATCGATTTTGAATCGAATCTTGAGCCTAAAAATCAATATTGAATCAAATCTCTGAATCGTGCACCCCTACACTACACACATTACTGATAAACTGATAGCACGTTTAACTTTGTTTATTTAAATAAATTGGACTTAATTGAGCAAAACGTGTGTTCTCCATCAATTTCTTAAGAGTTGACAAAGCTCCTTCAGTCCAACAGATGCCTTTTAAATGTTACTGCCCATACAGTAACTAGTGAACTGACTTGTTGTAAAATGGATGGACTGCCCGTTTCAAATGGGTCAAATGTGATCAGTTCTTGCAGTAAAATCAATGGGCATTCTGTTAAATAATTATTCAATCAATTATGAAGGGAATCCCAAGTGATATTGGATCAATCACCACATTTGCAAACCACTTTTTCATTGTTATCAACTGTACCACTACTGTATTTACTGAGCAGGAAACATTGTAGTTTATTGAAGTGGACTTAATTAGCCGTTCGATCGATTACCAATTTATACATAACCATTCTCCATCCCCCACCCTTGGAGAGTTAACTCAAATGCCAACATTCTGGGAAGAATGCCATTAATCAAACACTTAAAAGTCATTAGACATAAACCCATGATCTGAAGATGATGACTTTCAATCTTAAATTACATATGCAACATGGTAATTACGATAAAGATTAAGACTGTTTTTTTTTGTTTTGTTTTTATAGTTTATGCATGCAATGCAATGTGCACTACAATGGCTACTTATATGTTTGCATGTGTTATGTTTTATGTTTGACCTCCTACAAACATGTTTAGCAGCTCATTATCAGCTTTTGGTACAGTAGTGGTACAGTAAAGCCAGACATGGACAGTTGGTCCACCAAACTAGATCGTGACCCCAGTTGCAAAGTTGGTAGACTGCAGTTGGGTAGCCCCCACTTACCACAACAGCAGCGTGTGTGCATGAGCTTGAAAGACGTATCGGTTTACTCAACTCTCAACTTCACCAGAGAAAGCAATCCTGTTAGTGGTCCCTGAAGCTCAGAGCACTCGCGGAGTAAAGATTTCACAGCTCTTTGATTACTCTGGAAAATATCTCTGCAAAATCGATAGCGTGAATGCCTGGCTGGTGGCTGAACCCTCATATCTATTACCATAACATCAGTCTCCAGGTAAAATCTAATGCCTGCAGTGGGCGCTGACAAAGTCTGCCAGCAGGTTTCAGTTTCCTGTCTTTTCATCAAAGTCTGCCAGACGACATTTACTGCACTATCCCTCAATCCTAACAACCTGCACATGCACAAACAACTGCAACGACAACCATATTAATTGTGTTTACGTTGTGCCCAGTAATGCATACATTTCTGAACTGTCTACTACTAAGAAATTCTTCATAGAGGGAGATATTGCACTGTGAAGTTTTGGGGGCAGAAGCCCAAATGATTCACAGAAAAGATTTAAAAATCAGATCCAGAACTTCTCTAGTTGACACTCAATGTCAGAAAGATGGATGAAAATAAGCTTCTGTAATAGACTGGCATCCTGCCTCGGGGGAAGGACTAGTAAACCTTAGCTGCATCACACCGCAGAATCAGGAAATGAGCTGCTGGTTTCCGAACCAATGGCTCCAACAAGGCTTACACAACCCAGCCATCATTAAGATATCAAATTCAAAGGCTGCAGTTCTCACTGTAGTTTGTTGACTTGAGGCATATATTTAGAATTTTATACTGTGTATCCATTTTTCATATTTTGAGTTTGTGGAGGTCTTTTTTTGTTGAGTGCTTTTTTTAAAAGCCACTATATGCAGCACCTTCATCAGATTATAGTATCTTTCAAATTATTCCGATGGCATAAACTTTTGCTTAGAGAAAAATAAGACAATCCGAGAAAGAATTGATGCTTTAGTACCATTTGCATCGTAGTAGGATATGTAGGGGGGGTTGGATAACGGCATGCACTGCTTCCTGCTTCCACAGCATTCTTCTTTAATACTACCACAAACTCAGAAAAGTTAAAATCCTGCAATATAGTGGCGTAAAGTGTTAGCATTGAGGCTATCTGATTGGCAGTTAGGGAGTATATTCAAGTATGACAACCAGGGCAACCTCTGGTGGCCAAGCAGAAACATGCCACACAACTACAAACACATCCCTAGTTTGAGTCTGGCCAATGACCTTTGCAGCATCTCATTTCTCCTGTCTCACAGCATGTTTCCTGTCACTTTATACTGTCAAGCCGTCAAATAAAGGCACTCAATCATTGGATGAGTGAACACTGTAATGAGTGAAGACCAGTGGAGACTACAACACCACAAACAGCAACAACAACCCCTCCCCGAACCTTTCTGGTGGCAGAGGGGGAAAATGGGACTACTTTTATGTACATACAAAGGAGATGACCTGAATGTGTTTCGCACAGCACCAGATGTATTCATCAGGAGCCAAATTCAGGTCAGTCAGTCAGACGGCTCTTCGTCACCTTATATTGTGCAATGTTTACACAAGACTAGCTTTGCAACTATGGGTGAATGGGTCTTATCATACCTAAAAGGCAAGACCAATTGTCAGTTCCTTCCAAAATGACCATGGGACTATACAAAATTGTTATTTTCAGGGGTTTCTTTCCTGCCACGTTTATGGTTAATGTTTGATAAGTTTAGGCAACTAAAACTTCTTTGCCAGTGTTAAGGAAAGCTTGTAGTTATAATTAAAAATGGTAGGAAAGAGGTTGCAAACATGAGTCTCTAGTATCAAATTCATACAATTTGTATGCCTAAGCATCCATCCCAACCTCCCCTCCAAGAACCCTAGCCATGGTATGACAGTTTTCTACCTCCATATTTGCTTCTAACTTTATCTACTGAATACAGTCTTAATAGTTGTGGAATTTATAGAGTTTGTACAAGGCTGACAAAACATTGCACCAACAGTGAGAATCAGCTAAGCTGGCAGATGTAGCAATCTAAACCAAGTGTTCACTCCTTGACCTAATGGTGAGATCATCTCCTACTAACACCAACTACAGTAACAGCAGGCTCATACCAAGCTAAGGGCTATGGGACTGCAGAGCACTATTTATTGTATGGGTTGCACAATTCCACCAATAGTACAAAATAATTGCTAGAGCCATCATGCTTTGCAGTCAGAATTACACTGAAAATTTAAGTATTCTATACATTTGGGCTTCTAGCCCAAAAAGGCATATATTATCAAAGTGTTGATAAAGAATGTACACTGACACAAATTAGAAATATCTGCCACCCCGCCAATTAAACTTACATTGTTTCTTGATTGCATTTGTGTAAAATCATGCATGTAATCATGTTTCCATATGGATGTATACGTTGATTGATAGCGCTATCTGCAAATGCAACTTTGATTTTATTCATATGCAAAGAAGAATGATTTCCTATCTCAACTTAGAGAGATAATTCATTGCGGAGAACATTTTCAGTTGCATAGCAACCTGCAATTATGCATGCTGTCTGGGGAGACGATACTAACTCACTGTGTCCTTCTTCATATCCTACCTTTAAAAGTACACTAGAGTAGTTCCTTTTTTTATTATTATTATTTTTTTTTTATTTTTTTTTTTATTACAAGGAGTGGACACGATAAACACACCATTTAGCCATGCCAGGAACAGATCTATTGCAGCCTGTTATAGGGCTGCAATCATACTTAGCCACTAAATACATCAAAATCTAAGCTTGCATATGAAGTACTCAAAGGTCTGACACTTCACAAGAGACAGTGGCAACATCAAAAGCAGTAGGGGGTTGAGTGGGAGAAATTGTCTGCAGCAGTGCCCACAAAGGACCTAAATAAAGTATTCTGCGGTGTGGTGTGTAGCATCTTGGGATTGGCATGAAAATAGCAAACTGAGCTCGATAGCATCACCTTAGGGTCACCAAACCTGTGGTTTTTGGGATAGTTTATTACATCCGCTGCTAATAAATCTTGAACAATAGGGACCACGTGGATAACCTTGTTACTGACTCAGCTGGCTGTATATCAAGAGGATCCTCACCTTTTGTGCACTGGTTTAAGAAACTTAAGTGTGAAGAAAGGACAAGAAAGTGGAAAAGAGTTATTTTTTGATTGAACCTCACTTATGTCTGGGATAAGCAGGTCCTGCGCAAAAGCTCACGTATCCTTGACTGACACAGTTCATAGTCACGTGAAGTGGGCAGAGTATGAGCCAATGCCTCCAGGGGTCCGTTTCAGAAAGCAGGTTTAGTGAAAACTCTGAGTTTGTTAACCCTGAGATGAGGGAAACTTGGGGTTTTCAGACAGGGAGGTTAATCAAAAATCGATTCTTTGTGTCACATTACGTCTTTTTTGCAAACGGCAGTTTTCTTTACATGGTGATACGGAGCATATTAGTAAAGCCACTGTATAGCAAAGCGCCGTCAGAAGAGTGTGACCTGCTCTGAAATAATGTTATTAAATGAATTAAATGTTTTTGTAGTGTTCCCTGGACACAAACCAGTAAGAGTAATTAAAAAGGAGTTCCACAGTATTGCAGGTGAATGATGTAAACCCTGTAAAAAGCTAATGAATTATAATTCTGTTAATGATGGTGCTGCAGCCTCAGAATGGATTAGTAGGCCTAGGACTTTTTCGCCCGCAGGGTTGCACCTAAATGAAATAGATCATAGGTTCAATACCATTTCACCAGTAATATTATACTTATGATTAAATATGAAATTAATACACTATATTAGAGCTTACGTATTGACTCCAGCAGCAATTTTCTCCCACACAAATTCTCTCTCTTTTGCAGCAGCCGCTGTGTTGCTTTTTTTAACGAAATATATGTTAAACTTGCTGTATGTGCGCGTGGTTTGTGGTTGTTGCCATGGTGAATCGTAGTATCATGGCTCCATTCATGCTGCCTTTTCATTGTGGTGATGCACGCGCTTAACTCTGAGTGAACCTACTCTGAGTTGATTGAACAAACTCAAATCAGCTGATCTGGAACCGAAAACTCAGAGTTTCCCATCTCAGGGTAAATCAACTCAGAGTTCAGGGTTAGACTCAGAGTTTGTTAAACCTCCTTCCTGAAACGGGCTGTTATTAAGTTAACCACAGGCTAAATCAAATACATTGAACTTTTCCTTTCTACTGCACACCATGTTCCAGCTAAACTGTCATGGACCGCAACTCCACCTCCTACCTCCCTCTGCAAGCTCAATTTGCTTTGTCAATTTAAATGTCCTTTGCATCTACTTGCTTCTACATACAGTATAATGATTGTAGGTGTCTTTATATTTTGATTACTCTGAGCGGTTAATGAAACGTCTTAAATGTTCAAAAGTGCAGCTCTTTTCCTTAGAACACTGGACCTTAATGTTTAATGTTAAATGTACCAGTTTGGTCATTTGGGTCCCTTTGGATCATCAGGCACTGCGATGATGACAAAAAGGTGAAACAAATGGAGGGTTTAACAAAATCTAAGAGTGGTGCAGAAGTTTCTTTTATCCTCCGTAGTTATTTCAAAGAACTTTTTACACCAGTCAGGTAGAAAACATGAGTCAGGCTAGTGAAACAAATGGTAATATCTTGTGTGTGAGATTGTGCAGTGAAAAGTATTCCCTCCAACATGGTTGCTGTAGACTGGAATAGTCTTTCTGCTTTCCTTAAAAAACATGACATTCAAGAATAATCTTGAATATTTTGTCAAGATATGAAAAAACAAACAAAGCACACATGCAACTTTTAGCGCTGTAGTTCTAGTATTGTTGCATAGTGGATGTGGTGCAAAGTCTATAGTTTTCTATGTCTGAGAATGTAAGGTGACAAATCCATATGATTTAAACATAGAACAACAACTGTTTTTTTGTGGGACACAGAGGGCTGGTAAAAAAAAAAGCATGAGTCATAAAACATTAGGTACCCCTGACGATGGTCTATTTTTCTGACTATGAATGTGCAACACAAGTAATGCAACAAGCAACAACAGGGGCCTTTCTAAAATATCTCTACTATCAAATACATTTCAGAAGATAATTGTTTGTTACTGAATATCTGACGATGTGATTCCAATCTGACTATTGTTTTTTTTCCTTTGTTTATTTTTCCTACGTAATACAGCTGCAAAGTGAACTGTAGGCTTACATTGCATTGTGTAAAGCAATCTAGATGTGTTTGAACAGCTCTAAATTAGCTTTCCTATAATGGATTTCAATAATACTTTGTAAAGTGTACTAATAGTGTTTGTATACAGTAATATCCTTGGAGAGATAAGAGTCAGTGTGGACTTGTGGCATGACACTTTAGAAATAATTAGCAATGTAGGTTTTAACCAACAGCAGCATTTTGAAAGGTGAGGTCCTACTGCCAAATGTGGCTGAAATAGATACACAGTGATTGCGTATTTATTTAACCAAAGCAGTTCTGCTCATGTTGCTTACTGATGGACACTGACATGTCAGTAATTAAAACTGCTGAATGATGTTTATTTTTTACCATGCTGCTCTGCAGTTCATTTGTTCACAGTGCTGCATGTTGAGAAACCATTTTGTGGTAATGAGGCATATTTGATAGCTGGTATACACAGAGCAAACAAACAAAGGACCAGTAATGGATCAGGCTTTCTATGGCTGATACAGATCCCTCAAAAATGCCTGGGTCGCCCTCTACAGACACATGGAACATCCAAACACATTAGAGATTGAGTATTTATTTTTTTACGTGCAGTGTTTCCGAAATGACAAACTCTTGTTTGCTCAGTTGTGTGCTTCATTGTGGTTGTTTTTTTAATTTCCTTGAAAATATGTCAAACTACACATTAGAAGTAGTATCAATCTTTGAAAGGAAAAAAAAACAGCCATTCAGGAATTACTGCAGGAATTATAATAGGTTTTTATTTTCTTTTACAAATTATTAAGTAAAAACCTACCTAAAGGCTAATTTATGACTAATTAAATAATTGATTCACTGATGTTATAATCAGAAAATGTAAGAAGAATCCCAAGGAATCCTCAGAAAAATGAGGAATAGTTTAACCATTCTGCCACTCCCCAGAACTTAATGTAAGGAGAGTTTGTATGATGAGTTTTTCTCATTAGTCACTATTTGCACAGGGACTAATGACACACTGCATTCCTCCCACAGCTTCCCTGCTGCAGATCTCTTCCATTTAGTCTTAATGGAGTTCACATGGAAGTTGTTCCCTGCTCCCGGTCAGGCTCTCAGGGCAAGTGTTGTCATTTTCACTTACTAAGGGCATTGTGAAGCTCTTAGAGAGATCCCATGCTACACGAATTGACAAGAGAATTACACTGTTCACCCTGATAGTATCACCTCACCTACAGTACAGGCAGTTATATCTGCTCTGTTTAAAACTGTATATATTTAAAGTCTCATATGGGCTTTTAATGGGCTAAATCTATGATCCTACATGAAAATGATTTGGATGAGTGGATGAGTGATTGGGTGTGGGGCTGTCCTTTACACAAGAACATTTTAAAGATTCTGGCACTGCTAAATTACAGGATATGTGTTCTATAACTCATCTGTGACCATTATAAATGCAGAAAAGAAGTTTACACTATCTGCTTGGACTAACGCACCCAAACAACTGAAACTTTTTCTAGCACATGATAGAAAGTAATAAGGATTTATTTTATTTACAGTTCTCACCGTTTGCTTCTATATAGACAATAAGGCTATATAGAGATCTGCAGATGGTGAATTACGGAAGTTTTCCTGTGTTAGTCACCATCTCTCACAGTCACAGTTTAACACTCACCATCGTGTAGCATTTTCCCGACTGTGTGTTGGCCTGTGTTTATATTTGCCATATATTGATTTCTTAAGTAATGCTATTGATAGAAAAATGTTGCCAACCTCACCACCCAGCTCAAATGCCACTCAACACCCACTAGACATTTTAGTCCTAGCAAACTACCACTCAAACAAAAGTGTTATGAAGAGGACTGAAATGATCCACCGGTCCCTCCTCTTCATTTAACTTTCAGCTCACTGTATGCACTTGCCCTGTTGTGTCACATACACCCTGTGAGAACATTAGGTTTTCTTGCCTGCATGCAGCCACGTGAATCACTTACTTCATTACATTTTCTCTCGTATTCACTAAATAACCATGCCAACCACCTTGAAATGGGTCTTTCATGCATCTGGATAAGGTTTGATTGAGCAGATACTCCATTTTGACCAGCCAGTGTGTGAGCTTTAAGCCAAAGTCAATGTTCCATCCAAAGCAAAACAAAGTAGCAGTCAATATAACCATAACATTAACCCTTTCATTTAAAAGTTTGATACGAGTCATTTTTCTTCACTGCCAATATGATGGAAGTCATATTGACGTAGACTCACATTTAAAGTTTTTTTTTAAACACATTGCATATTCATGTAATTTGTCATTCATGCTTTATGCAATTATTCATTATCTAAAGACCTAATGTATCCTGGAATTTTCTCTACCATTAAACTGGTGATGGTGTGGGTCAACCCATCTTACAGAGCTGCTAACCCTCAAATAATTTCATTAGTCTGGGGTTTCATTGGATGGGTTCAGTGTACCGTGATTTGCACTCTTATAACATAAGAGCTGAAAGTATGTAGGCTTTTCTTCTAACTTAAGGCTACAATAATGCATTTTATTGGGTAGTTCTTCCTCTCTGGATTCAAAAGTGGCGAAATCAGCTCCCTTACTCTTCTGTTGTACTGAAAAATACATGGGACATGACTGAAGGTCCCTGGTCTAAACCCTCTTTCAAAGGATATTCAAACCTAAAGAATTTGCATTCTGGGAAAAGAAATATGAGCAATGATAAGTTAAAGAGTTGTAATTTAGTATTGCACTTCCATTAAATTCATAAGAGACATCAAAAATCAAGTTAAAAATTAAGCAGTAAAGGCTGAAATATTCAGACATTTAGTCGTTAGTATAGGAAAAGTTCTAACATTGCAGTCCAACATTCCCTATTATGCAACCAATTGCATCCTTTCATTATAGCCTTATGGTAAAAACAGACATCTTTCAAACTAAACCTTCAGTTTGTAACGCAGGTTTTTTGTCGTGCATTTTCACTCACCAAACTCAAGATGAGATAACCCTGATGAAATTATCAGGGATTATTTTCTAAAACTTGACAAAGAGACACAGACGTAGTTAAATAACTGTTTCCACAGACTGAGTACAACTTTATGTATAATCACCACCAACAGCGGAGCCTCTCAGGGCTATTCATTCCCTTCCTTTGTACCTTTTACACTAATGACTGTACCAGCCCTTCACTCATCACCATTTGCTTCAAATACTCTGACGGCACTCTGATGACTGCCATACTCGTACTACTCAATGACAATAACTCTGTTACAACCTATCAAAAATCTATTCAACTCAGAGCACCGTCTGTTGCCCCCCAGCTCCTGTTGTTGCTTAACAAAATCATAATCCAAACCCATGCTTTACTGTTCCTCCTGCTTCTTCACCATGCTAACCATCTCCAAGAAAAGCAACCTTACCAGCATCACATGCACTGCCTCCAAAATCATCTCCCTGCCCACTCCCAATCTCACAGATATGAACCTCAGTCATCACACGCCAAGCACTCCCAGGAGCAAATGACCCTGTTCACCCCCTCAATCAACACTTCACATTACTTCCATCTGGCCGGAGATCCAGGGCTCTTAAATAGAGAAGAGCTCGCTTCAGCAGGAGTGTTGTCCCCTCGGCGGCCCTGAACAATCTGCCACGTTGACACTGCTATACTGGGATGATGAATACATGGGGATTTGTGTACTGTATATATTTGTAGGTTGCTACTGTATGTGTGCATATATACAGTATGTGTGCATATATACAGTATATCTATCAAGAGATATACATATATATACATATATACATATATATACATATACATATATATATATATACATATATACACACACACACACCGATATCTATATTCTATAAATTGCAAAATGGGGTTGCTATGTGTATATTTATATGTTGCTATGGGTATTTATGTACGGTATGTTTCTGTACTGGCTGTGAAAACAAATATCCCGCTGGGACAATAAATCTAAATCTAATCTACAATCGGTGAGGTGCCCCTTTAAGGCGAAAATACTGGCATATGTTTTTAAATCTGAATCTAGCTGAAACCAAATATTACTATTTTCTGGTTCAGGTAATATGATACATTCCCCCATCAACATTAGCACAACTAGACTCATGAATCATGAGCTTTAAAATGCTCCGCTGCATAATGACTGATCTAGGAGGATTTATTCAGGCGAAGCAGTTGCTCTTTAATGAACAAAATTCAGTGGCGTCCTTGTAGACATCAGCCGAGAGGTAATTTTTTTCATCAACGCACTCAACAAAACAATGCCGCTGTGCTGGAGTGGGACTTCACAGTGCAGTGTATTTATGAAGCTTTAACAAAGCCAACAAAATCCACAGACAAAAACAGAACGGCTGTTGTTTCTGAATGGGAAAGGCTTTGTGGCAGCTATACTGGCCTATCTGCTGGTGTTGACTGGAGCCACATCTGCATGCATTAGGTTTTGCTGTTCCGGATCAATAGTGGAGAGGCTTCAAAGAGGACGGCAATGTGCCAGAGGGCTCCGCAGAGAAGACATGCTCAGCTAAAATGCAGCAGGGTGCGTGGATCCCGACTTCTATTGTGCTCTGTGTTTTACATTTGTCCCCTCGCATGGAGCAAGCAAACACTTTTATCAACACCTCAGCTGTGGAAAGACAGAGGAGAGGGAGAAGAAGAGGAAAAGCACAGGGCAAGGTATGGTTCTCTGTGTGTGGAACAAAAGAGTGTCACTAACATTAGGAGAGTAATGTTCAGGGCATGGAATTAACACCCGACCACCCGCCAAATGCGGGTGAATTTTGCAATTGGTGGGTAACACTGTCAATCTACCTGCCACATTGGCAGGTAGCCAATGAGAATTGAGTGATTCAGACGCGTAACTATCGGTAACCAGGGTACGCGGTTGCTTACGGGCCTGGTCCAATCAGGGGCCCGCATCACTGGAAGACATTGATTGACAGCCGGGCTGACAGCTGTTATGAAGACGAGACGTGTGTGACTCGAACATCTCAAATTTACCAACAAAACGTACAGCGAAAGACCATGCAAAACATTTCAGACCGTCCTGCCAACCTGTATACAGTTTAACATCAATGTACGCTGTAGTATATGAACATTCTATAACTTTCTATAACTTTGACTTAAGATTTGGTATGAGGAGATGCATGAACTTTACCCCACTTTTATTGAAAACATCTGGAAACTGTTAACATGAGCAGAGGGGCCCCCAAGATAGAAGAGCCCTTTTTTGGAGTTATGCCAGATAAAAGGCATCGATTGGTCAGTTCCCTACTCCAATCATATACTTACATATATCACGTCTTATGTTAATACAATGCACAGGATATATACTGTGTTCACACAAAGAAAAGGCAGAGCGACAATATTTGAAGATTGGGTTGGTCGCCTCTCCGAGCTCCTGCAGAAGCTTGTAAAATTGATGCTGAATCTTTGATTGTAATAAACCTTTTCATAATCGAGATCAGTGTCAGCGGATTCCTCTTCATACAGCATCACTATTAAAGACAACAACGCTGTAACGACAAAGCTGAATGAAAGCTGAAAGCTGTTTCAATCCTGCCGGCTCTCTGCAGCGGGCGGGGCTGTTGCTCCGTTTCCCCCGCGACTGACGTGCGCGCACACACAAACACACACAATCACACACGGTGGATGCAGATGAGACGTACACGATGACCTAAATGGAGGACAGCTACGCTCGTTATTGTAAGTGCAATGATAAGTTAAAGTCAATACTTTATCAAACCATATGAATGTGTGTCCCAGGCCAGGTTAAGAAATTAACTAACAATGTAAAAATCAACAAGCCACTGACAATGACAGATATGTTCATATTTGATTCATTCAATAAATTATTATTTTGTGTCTTAAATCCACCAGCTGTTTTCATATTATACCAACATTTGCAGCATCCTGAGCCTTTTTAGTAAGGTTCCTAGGAAATCTCAGCCCAGAGTAATTCATTAATAGTAATAATTATTATTCTCCCCAAAACAAGTTTCCTTGTTATTCATTTTTTTTAAGAACTATACAAAAACAATTTTTTTTTGCAACAACTCATGTGTTATGGTGCGCATTCACTAGTGTTTTTTTGTTGTTGTGGTGCGCGTAGGCTACTCCTGATTTTGTCAGTCATCTCATCTCTTATATGCAGTGGCGTAACAAGCCAACACCGTGCCCCTATGCAGGATTATCAAGGCGGGCCCCCCTACTACAGCACGTGATGACGGCGCAATGTCCACGACTAGGCTACCATCAATAGGACAGAATAGGATCATAGAGACACAGCAATTCCTGTTTTTCACCTTTATGAGGCCAAAAAAAAAACTGGCTGGTAAAAAAAAGTCACTGTGGCAGGTGGATTTAAAAATTCACCTGCCACAGTGGCTGGTGGTCAAAAAAGTTAACTTCATGTCCTGGTAATGTTCATTTTAAAGCTTGGTTCTGTGATAGTTTGAGACACTGCGAGGAGATACACTCCATGGCCAAATGTATATAGACACTCCAACACTACATTTGTTGAACATCTTATCTTAGGCCATGAGCATTAAATCTGCTATAACTGCCTCCACTACTCTGGTTTCAGGCTTTCCACAACAGTTTGGAACTTGGCAGGGATTTGCTCCCATTTAGCCACAAGAGGATCAACACTGATGTTGGCTCATAAGTTCTGGCTCGCAGTTGCCATTCAGTTCATCCCAAAGGTTTCGGATGGGGTTGTGGTCAGGGCTCTGTGCAGGCCTGGGGAAAAAAACATTTCATTTTTTTGACCTGGCTTCGTCCTTGTTAAAACAGGAAAAAGACAAACTGTTGCCGCAAAGTTGGAAGCACACCAGACCAAAAGTATATGGACAAGGGCATCCACATACTTTTTGCCTTATAGTGTAGATAAACGGATTACATTGACAAGAAGGGGACTGATGTTTATTGAATGTTACTTACTTATTATGACTACACGTCTACTGGCTGCAATAATTGTATCAGTATAACTTAAGGTGGTCAGGTACACTCATTATACAACAGATATTATTACAAATTATCACTTGGTATTAAATATGAGGCATCTGGCCTCTTTATTAGCTATAGCACTAACAATTCCAGTAAAACAGCAAAGGCCTTCCTGAAAAAATGCATATTATTTCAGGAAGGCCTTTGCTCTGAATATGGGAATATCTCTGATTAGAGCAGAGAGAAAGGACAAGGATAACTGTACAAAAAAAGAGAAAGAAATCTCTATTGGGAGTCTCCTGTGGAGGTATAATTAAATATGCTGACTCTTGTTTCATATTAGACGATATGAACATAGTATTTGTCACTAATGGGCGAGAATGGTGATGATGGTGTTGAAAGATGGGAAAGAAAATAGGAAGAGGAATCATGAGAGAGGAGGCAAATTAGTGTCTCACCTATGTTGGGCTGCTGAACTGAAAAAGCTGAAAAAGCATAACTTCAGAATGAATTGCAGTGCCAGCTGCCAAATGTGGACATATTTGATTTGTAGAATGCGAAGCAAAAGATTCCATGATTACAAAGCAATCACATACTGATTGGAAACACTCACTGGCACAGCAAAAGAGGCAGTCATATTGCCTTAGGGTGGGCCTGATTACAGCTATAGAGGAACATTTAAAAAAATATCGCCACATTTGGCACAAGTCAGACAGCGCTCCCTTGTCTAGTTGTTTTTATTAACTGATATTTTGACAGTCAACACCTGAGAGATTAAACAGAAGTGAGAGGAGGATACAAACCCTGCCATCACAGTTTAGTTGCTGAAGTCATAAATGCTCTGAAGATGTTGGAGTGGTATGTTTTAAAGTAGGGGGGGCAAACCTGGAAAAATACAAAACTTACAAAATGTTTTTGAATTTAAAACAAATGTCCTGCATTTCTTCGCCACCTAATGTCTTGGATTAAGGCAAGAAACAGCACCTGCACTAGTCTAGAGTAGTTAGATAGCTACATCATTTCAAATCGAGGACTTTTTTAACAGGCAAATTCTGTCAACCAGATATTCAGAATGCAGTAAGGTAGTTATAGTAGCATATATTATATAGTTATTAGGCTGTAACAGACTACTTTTGTTTTGACTGGGCCTAAACACTCCGCTGTGAAGCTAGCACTAATAGGAGATGAAACTTCCTGTGATTTCTCGTAAAGTAAAAGCCATTTTGTTTGTGGTGAAATGCTTAGAAATGCAGAATTACAACCACTGCATAATTTTGCGTCATGTCAGGTCCAGACCTGATTCTCCGAACAATGTGAGTTCATATGAGATGAGAACGGCTTAGGATGGGAATTGTCATTTTTAATTCACATACTACATATGAAACGGTCAGATATAAGCTTTTTGATCTAAAATAGCTCAAATGTTTATAAATAGCAAAGTTGTATGATCAAAAACTAGGGATGCAAAAACACATTTGCTCCGCCAAACTAATAGTGTGGGTGCAGCTGCTTGGCTTGCTCCTTTGCTCAGGCGCCTATGGGTGGAATAAGCATTAATATGAGTGTATGAAGTAAAAATGCTCAATCGTAACTCTCAATAAGTAAAATTCAAGCTTGAAATGATCTAGTTTTAGTCATGCCTCCCAAAACATGGCCAAACACTTCTATTAGACTACAGGGTGCTGCGTGTTCATGTATATTATAACAATACCCTTAAGAAAATAACAGATACTGGAATGGAATGCTGATGAACTGAGGAAATGCTGGAACTGAGCTCTGAAGTGATTTTGGTGGCAAACATACTTGCACCAGAGGCAGTTTTCATAGTTATGCAGTAATGAGGCTGGTGTGAGATTGACCTTGCTTAAATGGCACTGCTAATAATGCTACGAGGACCACAATCAGGGCCATTTAATCACCATGCTTATTGCTCCTAATATCCCAGGTTGTGAAGCGTATGAGCAGCTTTGTACTTTAAAACAAAGACCTGAACAGGTTAAATTGAGTTCAAAAGCTTTAAACCTTTGCTTGCAACTTTCATGAATTTCAGCATCAAATTTACTTTTTGCACTTTGTTATACACTCTGCCGAAAGCTCAGCTCTGCAACAGCTTAATCCGAAACACATAATGCTAATCCTGCTGAAATCCTTGACAAGTCGCCCTGCCAAACAACATGATTTGAGACAGATTCCTGCCATATATCCTACTGCTTACATGACCCAGCACCCAGGCGAAAGGGTTGCATTCACTGCACCATTACCAACTCCGCTCCTGCAAATTAAGATTCACACTGCGCCTCACTGTCCCATTTTCAGCCTGGCATATGACACTAACTAATAACCACACTTCCCAGGGTTCCATTGCATTACTTGAGTTCTTTGTGATCATAGGCAAAGACGTTTTGTCATTTGTACTCTTGGAGCTTGCAGAATAGTCCTAATTCATCCTATTCTAAGGCAGGAAATACATTCTGAAAAGCCTTTTTTTTTCTTGAGACAATGCAGGCATGTCGGGAGAGAGCTGAGGAGCCTGTGGTGGGTTATGGAGGCTGTAATTGGCATATGCCTCACTAACCACATAGCAAAGGTGTAACAATGGGTGATGGAGTGACATATGGCGGCAGTGAGCAGTAGGAGGTCAATGCATGTGTGAAGCTCTGAGGAAACCACCAGAAAAGTTGAATCCTGTCTATAGACTACTAAATCAGAGTGTCTAAAGGGGCTCAAGATGCTATTCATTTTATTCTGTCTACATTAATGATGTGTTCATTGCTTTGTTTTATTTTTTCTATGGATGTCAATGTTCGTCTGTCCAAGGCTCAACGCAACTTTTTAAAGTGGTTGCAAGGGGGGAATTTAAATGATTATTAAAAATGTAATACCAATAACTTTTAACACTGTTTAGCTGTCAGCATTTTAACCGTATTTAATCCAGCTACTAGGTCACGGTAGGCTAGCGTTACCTGCTGCCAAGCGTAACGTTAGTGTTAACTAGCGTGACATGCAGCGATGCTTCTGTTGCCTGTAAAGTCGGTTTCGGAGCATCAGAGAGCAGCGCAGACATTTAGGTTGCACTGTAATGAGGCACTGAAATCTGCGTTGCTTTTCCGGCCGGTAGATATCGGTCGTTTAGGCACCGGTGCCATATTAGCACCGGATTTTAACATGCGCCGTTAACGTGAACAGAAAATTGCGTTGCCTATATCCAAACGCGCATGTGGAAATCGGTCGCACAACAGCTGAAATGTTGTGTTGTGCATGAACATAGTGATCAAACATTACGTAGACAATCAAATAAAATACTGACTTCTTTGAAATAAGATTTTCCAGTTTTGTAAGTTTTTATTTGTTTTTATATATTTGAAAAAACACAAATATTGAACAGGTGGTTGCCATAGGGGGCAACCAGAGGCCGAAACGGTTGCCAATTGACTCAATCTGCTTGCCAAGGGCAAACGGGTAACCGTTACTGTCGAGCGCTGCTGTCGGTTCACTACTTTAGTTCAAACTGAAACATCTCAACAACTACTGGATGGATTGCAATGAACTTTTGTACAAACGTCCATGTTCCACAGAGGATGAATCTGAAGGACTTTGGTGATTCCCTGACTTTTCCTCTAGCACAATCATGAGGTTAATATCTGTGATTCAGAGTGAATCATTTTGACAACTATTGGATGAAAATCCATGAAATTTGCAATAGATGTTCAAGGTGTTCAGTCAATGAGCTGTGATGGGTGTTTACAACTGGCAGTAATCAATTACCTTTTGCCTTTATTTTCTCGACCAAATATTTAATATTTATTCCATTTTCAGTATATCTCACAAATCAAATTGTATTTATTATTATTTCTTGGTAGTCCCTATAGGATTTACAGAAGAGGAGAAAGCAAATATCACTTTTGATCATTCAGACACAAAGACCTTCAGGCAGGCTTCTTGATGAAGGATTAAATGAATCTAAGCTAAAAAGACAAACTATATGCATATCTGTTGGGCCATGGTAATGTCTGGTCCTGGTTTCTGAAAGGAATTGTCTTCTCACATACTGCGTCCAGGGCGAAGGAGTCAGTGTTTCGAGATCAATCTAGGCTAAGCCTTTTCTCATCCTCTCCTCACTCTTGGCACAACAAGCAGCCTCATACACCTGATCACAGGGGCTTTGGTAGGCTCAAGGCTTTTCAGCAGTTTTTGAGATAGATATTTGTGCTGCAACACAAGCTTTGGCCCTGTAACCTTCTGCACAATGTTTGCCATTTTGTAATCATGAAAAACTGCAGGAGGAGATGGAAAATTTGCTGTAAATGGGCTTGATTAATCTGGCAGTAAAGTCATGCTGGGGTGACAACTTTGAGATGCAAACTCCTCTTTCATCAGCTTGTAGCCATTATCACAATTATCTATTTTCAGCAGCCTAATCTTTGCAATAATTTGCCAGGATGGTGCTGCTATTGCTAAAGTAAGCACACATCTCAAATGAGATCGCAACTCTGACCTTGATAAGTGCATTAAACTGCCAAAGGCCGGTTCTACCCAGAGCAGTAAATATATGGCACTGGGAACACAACAGCTACTCTCTCTCAAATGTACTCAAATGTTTGGCAAAGAGCCACTTTGGACAGAACAAATCATAGCAGCAGCTGCACTTATCTATGGATATTATTTCTGTTCTCTCACAAAATGAGGTGAGTAAAAAGCCAACTGTGTCCTGCACCCTTCTTCATTTTATCCATCTTAATCATGCAGCAGCTAAACAACACAGAGGACTTCTGTTGTTGACCTGGCTCACACTTCCAGCCAATGGATGAAGTGTTTTGTACAGGCTAGCAGGCTGGAACCATAATTAGAAGGTTAATGGTTTAATCCCTTCAAAAGCACATTTCTTCATCCATGTCCAAGTTACATAGCCTGGCCCTAAAATTGCTGTTGAACCATCAGATGGGAAAAGGACATTTACAATAACTTCAAATGCACCACGAGGCTTTAGTTTACCAGTTTCATTGAACTGTGTTGTTGTTGTTGTTGTTATTACTATTCCGTTACAGATGCAATACTCTAATTCTTTAATCAAAAGAAGAAAACATCGTTACAGGTTGAGATTATCAGAACAAGACAAACCCCCCTGATCTGATTGTGCCTGAAATTAATTGTATCTCTCTTTGACATCTTTCCAGTTAATCACTTACTATGATAGCAGATCTGCGCAGTATGTTGTAGCCTGGTCCTACCAGACTCTCGTACATTTCATTTGTACAGAGAGTCTGGCCTCTCTCCATTGAGAAGTGTGAACTTCCTTGAAGGCGGGTACTCTGTTGAAGTTTAAAACTATTGGATATGCCCAGAGCCACTCTGGATCTGCCATAACCAATCACTAACGTTTGGTCATGACGTATGTCATGCGCATGTGCAACAAGAGGGGAGACCGTCAAGGCTATTAGCATTAGCACCACTAGCGTTAGCCTTAGCCAACTCCTTCACCACTAACAGAGCGAGCTGGAAAATCAAACTTTTCCCGAACCCCGTGGGGAGGAGGGCCACAACATCATGGCCACCAACAAAACTCAGCAAAGATTGTTCTTGCTCTGGCTTTAACTTTTGGATACTCGGCAGCGTTGCCACAATCTTTCTAGCGCACGTCCTCAACGTCATCGTTCTCAGCCACTCCCTCTGTTCGCTGATTGGACCGCCAAAAACTTGGGTCAAGAAAACCCAAGACTATACCGCGAACACAGATGGAGTACTGAAGGGAAATAAAAATTGAGCGTAAGTACGTAGGAGGGCGAAGCCAGGCTACAAGTTACACACTTGTAGAGCAAATCCATACAATCACAGGTAAATAGTGGTGTATCACAGTGTGGCATTGAAGCAGTTGGTCAAAGAACTGATGTTTCTCCTGTGGTGGATGGTGTGGCTGATCTTGGGTAATGTCAAGAGATTTCTTTAATGATGCGTCTTATGAAATGTCAGTGCAACAACATAAGCTCTCCTCTGAAGCAGCTACTGCACAGTAAGATGTACAGTAGTGTCAGTAAGATGACTAGTAAACCTACAACAACCCTTGTAGTTTATATTTGAACCCATGTTAACACTTTCATAAGAAAAGCTATACTGGTAGATTAATCATCGTTAATTTGAAAATTTGTATCCAATTCCTAGCTAGGGCATTAATGACTAGTGTAATTCAAAAGTCGACAAATATATATATATGCATATGCAATATATCCAATAAACACTAATTTTCACAGATTTCATGAAGTTAATGAATGCTATTAGTTCATTGAAAACCATCAATAGTGGCTGACACAAAGCAAGAATGATGTGTCGTAAGGACACATAATTAACACATTTATAGTTAAACATATCTGACTAATGAGGCATCAGAACAGATCCTTAGTGTTTCAAGCCTTATTATAACCCCTAGAAGCAATCCGTACCATTCTTTGTGTCCATTAAAAACAGTTTCGGCTGCTGGACTGAATACAGAAAGAAACTTAAGAGAATAAGAAGACAGCAGTTTTGACCAAAAAAAGTAACCTGTACAGTATATGTATGCAGAACACTGACCAACACAGTGTTCTAAATACAGCAAAGAATGTGGGAAACCTACTATATGATCATATTAATGAGATTACAGTAGTTTGCATACCGCCACTGTTTGGCTGTCGAACAACATGATTCCATTCAGTACACCACTTTATATAATGTTTACAACTCTTAACATGATGTATCTATTTAATAAAAGTTAACATTTGACCAGAAGACCACTGCTTGTTAATTTCAAGCCATGTAACATATTTTGCATTTGTGAGGCCCCAATACTACCCTGCAAAGGCAAAAGACCTTAACTCACTAGAGTGTGAAACTGAGAAAAATGACTTTAAAGTTTCCGTTTTGTCCAGACAAAAGTATTATAGGTAGGACTCCCAAAATTTGACAACTAGTTGCTATAATGAAGAAATGTTTGTATGCAAAAAATCTTGAGCTCAAAATTGACCTTTGACCCTTGTTTGGCAGTTACTGTACTCTGCCTTTGTATCATGGGCCAAAAACAAGGAGTCATGCAAAGGCAAAAGGCAGTAACTGACATATAATCAATATTTGCTTGCTGTTCACCATACTTACATCCATTATAAGAACACCCAACCAAGGTCTAGTCATCATGGTATTTGTTATAAATTATATAGAAGACCTTTGGTTGTTCCTATTTAGTGCTATAATGATCAGGATAATATGACAGATAAGTTACTTTGCAGTACAGTATGTACAATATGAATAAATACAAGAAATATTTTCTCAATAAAGATAATTTAATTATAATTGAATACAAAGGTATATTTATTGTTTAACAATATATTATGTTTAACACTTTTGCAAGGCACTGTATCCGTGTCATATTGTCATTAGGGGTTGAGCCCCCCTAAAGGTCTGATCCTAGAACCGCCCCTGGTTAGGGGTTAAGGGCCACCAAACTGCTCAAGATGCACAGTCAACAAACTCGACTTGGATTACTACTTTTTAATTCTAAGATAACAGACAGAGTCGACTGACCATTTAGGTTAGCCTACTTTGTACGGACGTTAGCGATAACTAGCTTAGTGCTATTACGGATTTGTGTACGATCTGACATGAACACCTGCAAGAAGGAAATATGGTTCAAACACGTATGGATTGTTGTGGATACAGCAGATGACGTGCATTGCTATGGATTATATCTTCCATGGATTATATCGGATTGCATGGAAAGGTAGGATGCCTGTGTATTTAATAATTGGTTTTCGGCGTCTGATGTGAGGCTCCGCCAAGTGAGGAGGTGTGTCAGCATCACCGTTAGCGCTACGTGACACAGATTAAATTTAGCTAGCTCTGGGCTGTCACTGACGTTGACAGATCTGAACCATCGCCACTTCATTTCGAAGATGTGTCGTTTGTATGTTACGTGGTTTGGTGACAATTAAAAGCGGCGAACTTTGACAGTATGACAAAGCCAGAGTACAGTAACATCACGGCGGCACAGTAACATCTCTCTTGATGCCTGGCTAAAAAAAGTCACAACACCTTAACTCAACTTCAGTGTGCCGGAACAAAGGCAAAGAGCCTTAACAGCTGTTACGGCGTTCTGCTGTGGTTTCTCGTATCGTTTTGGATGTTACGGTTGTCATAGCCCTTTCTTGTTAAAACAATCAAATTGACTCACGATATTTATTCACATGATAAAAGAGGTCTCAAATAACCCAAAAATGACATTAACTCATTTTTGACCAAACATGATGTTACGGCGTTTTGCCTTTGTAGGGCAGAATAGATGTCAGCAGGGCCAACTAATAGTTAGAGACAACTGCTTGATAGATGAATTTCAATGCCCAGAAATTTCTCATCAGTAAACCACTTACATCATGCTACTGTCTACCAGCCTGACTGGACTGTGATCTTTTTCTTTTTACAGCAACAGAGACCGAAGAGACAAGAAAGGCAAAAGATATTCTGCTGGTAAGTGAGGCTTATTGGACAGAGCACTGCTTACTGCTTATAAAACGGCCACTCTAGATGTAGTGCTTTAATTTCACTTTATCACTTCCTGTGAACAGAATTTAGATTTGGGGCTGATTAGATAGAAGTGTGATTTTTACATGAAAACATTGCATCGTGCCACTTTGAATTACTCTTTCTGAAAAACTGAATCAAATCCTTCGAAGCCACTCCATAAACAATATGTGTCTGTCAGTTTATAATGTTTAATCTTTAACATCCAGAGGTCTATTTGAATTATCCGGTTTAACAGTCATTTTTTATTTCATCAATCGAGCTGCTGCAGGATTCCCAACTCAGACATGTGAGCCCACCAGAGGCCCAAAATGATACCACATTCGTTTGTAGATAAATTTATGATGTCTCATAAATTTCAATTGGAATATGTACCCGTGAAAATTTGTTTGTGTTGCTGTGAGCTATGAATCCTCATGCTCCTATCTCTGCTCTGGCATTTTTGTGATACTTGCACATCCTGCTGATATTTCTTTTCTGCTTTGTAGTTACCCTCACACACATATTTGCATCAAATTTCAGCTATCTTCAATGTTTGGGATCATTTGCATGATGTTGTTTGCTATCTGACAGGGTGTGCACTTGACTGTGTCGGAACTTGAAAGGGCTGGTACATGGAATCAATGATGAGGATCATAGCGACGGATGATGCTGGATGGCGGGAGCCAGAACAATCTGTTCATTCTCCAAATCTGTCCATTCTCCTAATGACAAAATAAAGTCAAATATATTATAAGGGTCAAAAAGCAATATTTTTCCCCATTGCACAAAATGACCATATCTGTGCAGGGCTGATAGGGAGTGCACCAGGGATTTGTGTGGTGTAAAATATGTTCAATGTCGTAATTCCTACTGGTTGCCAAAAAAAGGGTTGATAAAGGACAAATGCATTATAACGGCCCAGTACATAATACATGTGTGTGTGTCTACATATTACATGCAATACACACTGTACATATATAATGCATGAACTGTACACTAAAATCCTGCAGTATCCATCAACACCGGAAGGTAATGCGACAGGCTGCAGCTTTTAGTTTCAATTAAACCGTTGCCTGCAACGTACCTCTATCCAGAACAATCTGCTCTCACAGATGGTAGACAAGGCTGTAG
The DNA here is from genome assembly GCF_031162955.1 of Sander vitreus. Lineage (NCBI taxonomy): Eukaryota > Metazoa > Chordata > Actinopteri > Perciformes > Percidae > Sander > Sander vitreus. The sequence goes on from NC_135867.1 coordinate 6,960,028, forward strand.
AAGAGGCATCAATACATATGATCAAGTGTCGGTGTCCCATTTTAATGCACTTGGCAAATGATTTACCCCAAGCTGCTCTGCACAGCATCATAAAAACTGAAAACAACAACTGGAAAAACAGCGAGGGATCTCATTCATTTCCCAGCCAAAATGACACCAGACTGAAGACAGGTTGACTTCCATCTGCAGAGTTAAAGGTGGCCGTCATTAATCTGCACACACCTTTTAGCTCCACGTCTAATTGGCTATTGCTAATTTGATGGAGAAGAAAAAAATGAAAAAGCATTTCATGAAGGTTGGATTTTACAGATGTTAGTATGATGATTCACAGTGATATTAGCACACAAAAATGAGTTGAGAGCAGTGGAGTCATCAAGAGTAGAGGGGAAGAGATTAGAGCCAAGAGCTGTCAGAGATTATAGTCATGCTAAAAAAAAAGATATCTCAAAAAAGTCATTTTTAGGAAACATCATGTCTCACAACAATAAAGTGGTCCACGGTTTCTCTTGAGTTCGTCATTTTCTGTAATACATACAAGTTATTTGCCTTAGCTTGCCTTGTGTAAAGACAGATACATGATTTAATAAAACTGACCAATCCAGTCCAAAGTTACTAGTGGAACATTTCCTTAGCTTAAAGCTAAATAATTGTCAGAGTGAATAGCATTACATGGATTAAGATGGACATATTTTAGCAGGCCGTTGCCTTAATGATTTACAGCCATCGTTCACTGACTTGTCTTTTGTCGTAATATTCCATGTTTGTCTTATTTACAGTAGATCAAGACCTGAACAAGTCTGCTGCTGAGCTGCATTAGTTAAAGAAACTGCAGACGTGGGGGCCCCTGGTTAGCTCACCTGGTAGAGCGGCTACCCATATATAGAGGTTTACTCCTCAATGCAACGGCCGCAGGTTCGACTCCGACCTTTTGCTGCAGGTCATTCCCCTTCTCTCTCCCCTTTCAAGTCTAAGCTGTCCTATCCAAATAAAGGCCTAAAAATGCCCAAAAAATAATCTTAAAAAAAAGAGACTGCAGATGTGAAAATCTTCCAGTGAATAATAAGAGAAAGTAGCAGTTATGGCTGTCCATTGTGTAAAAAAAAAAAAAAAAAAGAGGCGAAGAGAGAAAGTGTCTTTTGTGACAGGTATTTCTTCTGCATTCCACTATACGTCCTCTCAAAGTGCAACCCTGGACTCTTACCTGTCAAGCCTAGACAATAGAATATATGTTCATTTGTCTAGAAATGCAGGAAGCACAAAAGTGTATCACTATTTACTTCTGGAGTGATATTTAGTGCCTCTAAATTAAGGACACTTCTAGATAAGCACTTATTGTAATGGATACTGAAAATGGAAACAGCTGAAAGGAACAGTGCATTCTGTAATGCAATGTAATAAAATAATGTCTGGAATATCCATCCTTCTAAGGTTAGCCAGAACTAACCAAGAACCACATTTAAGTTAAATGCAGATATCAGCCTGGTTTGCCTCTAAACTGAATTATTGGTCTGAGCTTAAGTAAGCCTAATATCCATCTCATTGCATGATCTGTGCTGAACTGCAGCAGACATTTGCCAGATTGCATTCATGGACTGATATCTATACTGGCTTCCCTGAATGATTGCCACGAGGCACTGCTGCACTCACGCTTCATCTAAGACATCCCCAGTGAACACTCCATCATCCTTCAGCGTTTCCTGAGCTGGCTGCAGCGTCTAGCCGCCTCCATCAGACCCCACTCGCTGTATGATTTCCTGTTTGCATTCTGCTTCAACTGTAAAACATCTTACGGTTACATCCTCACTATTTGTTCAATACCTCATGTTTTGGTACAATTACATGTTTTGTAAAGAACTCAAAGCATGAAAACACTGGTACAGTGAGGAATGACGCACTTTAATGCTTTGGCAGTGTAACGCTTTCCAAGGTTGCGGTTGGTAAATGCCACTTTCAGCCGACTCGGACTCAATGAAAATCCACAAATGCCTATTCTGTACAACCTGAACCAGGAATCAAGGTGTCAAACCAAATGAGAAGTGTTGTAGAAAATAAGAATGAAGGTGTCGCAGAAAATGTGACCCTTATAAAATATAAATGGCGCCTCCAGCTGAGAGGTCGTCCTTGGCGAGACTGTTAGAGTTAGCAGGGTCAAGCTGAGAATGAATGATCATCATGCTGTTTTTCTTGGCAGTTTTCCTTCCTCCACATAGTCTAACTAAAAAAAAATAATCTCTGAGAGCCATGTCTTATCAGTCCATGTAATGAATGGACTACAAAGTCAATAACCTCTGATCCAAGCATCCTCCCAACATCATGGCGTAGTGGCTCTAAATGGCTTGTTAAGAGCCACGTACACACAGCCACCACACTGTACCACTTGTCAGGACATCTGTGTCCAAAATCAAGTGAAATGCAACTAACAAATCTCTATAACACAGGAAACAGCCTATTTTGAGTCAATGAGTTTTTCTTTTTTTTTTTTTTCTTTTAGTTTAAAAGAGGAAACATTCATAACAAGAAGTGTATTCATTTGTTTGCATTAGTGGTGCACGATATATCGGCCGCCGATATAATATCGGTCGATATGGTCTTTTTTTTTTTTTACACATCGGTATCGGTTCGATGTCAAACTATATATAATTATATAAATATTTATTTTTTCTTCTGAAAATCTGATGACAGTCAAATTTTGCACACAGGTAAAGGTGCCCAATATCAGTTTTTCTGAAAATAAATCACAAAAGTAAAAAAAAAAAAGTGTTTTGGAAAATAGTTCTTTATTTGATTATCATAAAAATGTGTTTTCTATACAGAGATATCGACATCTGTAAATATCGGTATCGGCCACAATTTTCACATCGGTGCAACACTAGTTTGCATAATTTATAAGATTGTGTAAATGTCCTGATCAAAATAAGGTGATGAAAATTAAAACCAGAGCATGAGTAAAGCAAGCAGAGGGAATGACATCTATCTTTTGTGCATAGGCTGTATGACATCATAAATACAGTTGAGAAAGCATAACCTCTGTGCCCTGTATGTGGAAGACTTGGCTAAAAACTGAAGGGAAAGTTCATAAACAACTGTGACAACTGTTTGTGTTAGTATCGATGTTTGTGCCACTTCCTTTTCTATCTTATGAGGTTTTCATCTATCATTTATATTTTTTGTGTTTAATTTTTTGAAAGTTTCCCTGACAGCATGATGCATCTAAACAGGGCAAAGTCTTCTTCTCCCACCTTCCAGCCACTGTGGGTCTCTGGAAAATGCACTACGAATGAGTCACAACAGTAGTCACAACCTGAAAGCCTGTTGGATCCATTCATAACATTAAGAAGTCAAACGGTGACAACATCAACTGCACAACAGCGGGTGCAGTACTTTCAGCCAAATTCTATGAGTCCGTTAAAGTAATCTGACAGCTCAGGAGTCCCGAACAGCCAGATAAATAGATAAAAGCTCCTAGCGACAGGGAGCCTAGAACTGTATGACATTTGTCTTGTGCTGTGTGAGCAAAATAAAGCGACTTCAATAAAGACGAGGATGAGGACTAGGAGGAGGAGGTTAAAGCACTGTCATTATTTTTGTCCAAAGAAGGAAAACAGGAGTGTTCTTTTCCTGCCTGGAATATGCGGGAGGGAAAAACACTTAACACAAATGAATCCTCTTGAGTAAAACTCCGAGACTGAACTGCCAAAGACAAAATTAATGTTTGCGGATAATTGCCAACCTGCGTCTTTCATGCTAATGAAGATTAATGTTGACACAAACAAGGGAAGCTCAAAGATGCCTGTCACTCCTGAATGTAATGGAGAAAACATCCGGAAACAAGGCAGGATCCATCACAACCTTCAGGCATCACTTCCTCGGCTTTTGGCGGCTGAATAAAAACTAATTTTGGTCAAAACATGGAGCAGCAATCCCCATAAATATCAACAGCTGCACCAAGACAAAAAGCATCTGTTATTTTAAAGTGCTCATATTAAGTTAATTTTCAGGTTCATAATTGTATTTAGAGGTTATATCAGAATAGGTTTACATGGTTTAATCTTAAAAAAAAACACCATTTTTTGTCGCACTGCACATTGCTGCAGCTCCTCTTTTCACCCTGTGTGTTGAGCTCTCCGTTTTAGCTACAGAGTGAGACATCTCACTTCTGTTCCATCTTTGTTGGGAGTCGCAGATGTGCAGTAGCTAGGTAAGGACTACTAGCCAGTCAGAAGCAGAGTTTGAGCAGCTAGGTGAGCATTCGTCACAGAAGTAAAGGCTGGACTACAATAGAGCTGTTTGGAGCAGTTTTTTGGAGATGGTAAGTCCCTTTGGGGTGGACTTTGGGCTTTTTCACTTTGTAAACCTATAACATGCACACAAAAAATATATAACACAATACTGGAACTAAACTGGAATCTTGGTTCCTAAATTGTTCCGCTGTGTAAAACCAGAACCGTATCTGGACATGGATACAGTCGATTCAATTTATACGCAGGAAACTGCAGCCCACCAGGCCGGGAGTATTTCATATATTATATAGAGTTGTAATCCATCTATGTCCCAAGTGCAGCCCTCTGGTGACACCAGCACAGATGTTTAATCACATCCACAGCAGGGAAGCACCTGATTGGAAAACGAATGCGGGATAATGAGTGCTCTAACGGAGCAAATATGTTCATGTACACATGATTCTCTATTATCATTTCTTATAACATCCAAATCCCCTCTCTCTCTCTCTCTCTCTCTCTCTCTCTCTCTCTCTCTCTCTCATAGATGTTTTTCTTCTTTCCTTCAATATTAACTGTTTTGACAGCGATAAAAACATTATGATTCAGACACCAAATGTATTATTTACATTTTGAAATGTTATTAAAAAGAGAAACTCAGAGACGTTGAGTGGTGATTATGGCGTGACTAAATGATGGAATTAGTATTGTGGAAATTATTGCATTATCCTGAATTACTCAAGAAAACAACAAACATGTAGCATGTTGTGTTTGCATAACAGCATCAACACCAAAATGGGAGCAGATCAGAAAACAAAGGCTTTTTGCAAAAATATAATAAATGATACTACAGGGGAAACAACAAAAAAGAACCTGTCTGTAGTTAAAGCACTGTAAGTAAAGACCAAAGCCACTATTTGAGAACTTAATTGCAGCTTGAGCGTTTGGTGGTTGGTCGTGATTTTTTCGGCACATCTCATTGTGTTGCTTCTGATACAGCAGCTACAAGTGCAGCGACATGAACCCTGCCTGGTCTTATTTGGCCTGCTGGCTCTTTCTTTTTACCCCGGGCAATTTCTCCTCAAACAAAATACTACAGCAATTGCTGCTCCTGCCCCCAATTTTGTGTTCTTAAATAGGCAGAGACATCCAACTTCAGCCATATTCATGCACTTACACTGACAGACAGGCAACCGTAGTAGAGTCACATCATTTCAACTATGTGTACTGGGGTTTTACATCATTTCCCCCCTCAAATATTCAGTGCCTGTGCACATTTTTGAACTTTGGATAAATGTCAATGACTTTTTGTTTTGTTTAAAAACTTAAATGTAATGGATTTTAGTTTGTAAAGAAAATGTAGAGAAGCTCAAGCCTGTGAAAAATGGACACTATCAGGAAACTTGTGAGAGCAGAAGCCAGGCTTTCTCACACTATCAGTATTTTATGGAACAGCTTTGTGAACAGAGCTGGCAGGCATAACATTTTTATAGACAAACGAGTGAGATCGCTCACACAAGACACATTTACTAAATAACACAAGGATGAATCAGAGTGGGGTGGGCAGACAGGCTACATGCACAGATTTGATAAAGAAGAAGTGACAGCATTTAGAAAAATTTGATTTGATAGAGTGGGAAGAGTGAGCGCTCAATGCACAGGTAAGTGTTTCCGAAATTAGATAAGAGAGGAGAGTAAGAGCAGGATGTGCAGATGGGCATTTAATATATTTGATAAGACGTGTGATGCTAGAGTGGGGTGGTAGTGAGTTTGAACAGGTTTTTGATGATATCTGCCCGATGCAATGATAATATCATGAAACACAGACTAGTGTGGTTAAATTCCATTTTAGTATACAGTGAACTGCTGATAAACTGAAATGTGTGAGCTGATATATCAAGTCCAACAAACGAGGCTTTTTTCAGTTATTAGGTATCGGCCAGTCAGGTTGTCAAGCTTCAAGCTAACAAGCTGGAGAATGACAGAAAATGGATTTGAAGCTGGGCCACTGGCAAGGACTACATGGTCTGCACACTCTACCGGGTGAGCTAGATGTCGCCCCAACAATAGATTTTTGACGCAGATTTTTACAATTATAAATAAAAATAAACAAGATATCAATACATAACACAAACATCATTGTGGTAAAAAAAATGTCTGAGTTAGGATACTGTATTTTACAGTAAAACAATATACTTTAAAATCATAACATGAGATGGCGGTAACAGTAAATTAAAAACACTAAACCACACTGAAATATAAACCTAATATAATCAATATGTTTATATTAAGGGGAGACACTGCAGGCAAAACATCATTTTTTTCATGCACTGGTCAATTTTGAGATGTTGGGCTATTTTGTTATGTCTTGTGGAAAACATCCAAATGAAAACATCCAAAATGCCAGAGCAAATTAAACATGAGCACACCGATTTGTCTGGTTTTCAGGCTAGGGTTAAGTCATCCTGCCCTTTAAATTGCTAACCAACAGTATAATCTGACTCTCATGCTAATTAAGAAGCACTGGAGTCAGATTGGATGAGAGTCTCAATGTCTCAAGAGCTAAATGCACTTCCAGAAGCATCTACATCCCGAAAACAATATATTTCTGGAAAAACTTTTGTTTTTTTTAACATGTCAAACACGTAAATATACATAGTACAAAATAATACAAAATAATGCCTGTCAGCAGCTTTGATTTAAAAAGGCATCAGCTAAAAAAAAAACATGGCAGAGCTAAAGTTTACATTTCTCCACTGAATCCAACAACATATTCCAGCTCATCTAAAAAATATTTGGATTTATCTTATTTGACTGCCAGCACAAGATGATTGTTTGCTAACAATAGGAACTCCATTCTCAGCCCTGACTGATAAATAAAGATACTCCGTTGTATACTTTGAATATAATGTGAAATGTGAGGATTTGAGCCTTTCGCTGCTTAATTTGGCTGCTGAGAATAATTGACCACTTAGAGGTCAATGATTGCCTCATGAATGATATGTTGAATAAATCTGTGCATAACTGAAAAACGAAAAAGAAACCTCAAATGGCAAACGCTTTTATAATCATATAATTGTATAGGCCTACATCTCAGCATTAAAAAATCATGCATTTTCTGTGCTGGGTCTTCAAAATGTGCAAGTTGATCTAAACAACCTCAAAAGTCAGAGTGGTGATGCTGGGTGTGAACATGAAGTAAAGTATTTTATAGGAGCAACTTTGTGGTCGTATGGAACACAAACTGTTTTGCACTACGGTTGTGCTCTTGACTGGTCTCCATTTAATAAAATATTCACAGATTTAAGGTCTGATACTGAGACAAGATGTAGTAAAACCACAGTGAGACGGAGGATACAGGCCATCTCCCAAACACTGCTACCAGGCAACACAGCAACTCCAGAACCTTGCATCAAGTATGCACAGATTGAATAGCTATCGCACAATATGAATTAACAACTACAGTGCAACAACAAAATCGCTCTTAATCACTTACGGATTTAAATTCTGTCTGTGATATATTACATTCATTTAGCTGATGTTTTTATCCAAAGCGACTTACATTAAGAAAACTTACATGTTAAGATACCACCCAGGAATTGCAAGAATCATGGGAGTACATACAATCCAACAAATAAGCCAAACTGCTTCAAGTGCTACATTTCAGAAACAGTACATGTATACAACTGGCTGAGATTGTGCTATGACGTTAAAAAGGTGTGACAAAATGGCAGAGAACCTGGTCACATCTAATAAACCAATGAAACACAAACAAGTCCTTCAGATCAAACTTAAAACGTACAATATGTAACTTTCTGCCGCTAAGGGTCTCTCAACCAAAACAATGAATTGTAAACACAGACGCTTCATGACGTTGGGAAGTTGCGTGGAATTATGGGAGTTTTTATTGCTAAGCACTATCGTCGATTAGAATGCATCTGTTCCGTTCTCTTAATACATTCATGATCTGTTCACGGATGAGTTTAGCTAGCTACCCATTCAAGTTTATTCATGTTACGTTTAGTAACGTCTATTCATGTCATGCTAATAAAATTTGTGTTCATAAACACCATCTGTGTAGTACCTTGATGTATCAGTGCTCAAAAACATTATCACTACCAGCCATATTTCTGTATAAGACCCATAAAAATAAACCACACACAGACATGTCATGTAGCAGTAAATAAAGAGACTAAGTCAGTCAGCAGTATTTTCTGTACTCTCAGCCTGGCAGAGCTTAACCAATTAACATGCAAACAGGCATCGCCTGCTGTCTTAGAGCACCAGACGCTGAACTCTGCATCAGTCCTACTGCTGATAGCTTGAACCATATTTAGTTGCTGTGCTCATACAGAGCAAAGGACATGAAAAATGAAGGTTGTTATCTGCAGAAAACTGTCCTGCACTGACCACTCATGATGATAATGAGGCATTTTCTATTACACTTTATCAAACCTTATAACTATTGAGGGCCACATGTCTAAACACTTGAGCAAAAGTTGCTCGATGGTGCTTTTTGCCTCCAACGGCGCCTTCCAGGCAGCTAACCTTAACCCTAAACATAACCATTGCCACACTGCCTGGAAGGAGACGATGGGGGCAAAAACCACCAAAGACCGCAAAAGTTTTCAGCTAAAAATGGAAAATGGAATAATTTTGAACGTTTTAAAGCTATAATGCGTAGTTTCTGTCTCCCCCATGAGGAATTCTAAGTAATGACAACAAAACTGTTGCCGCATCCACATGATACAAGCCTTCCGTGATCGCGCAGCACCCCCACCCCTCCTCCACGCAGTTGCTAGTAGCCAAGGAGGACACGGAGGATTAAAAACACATGATGAACGCTTCAGAAGAGGTAATTATCTTAGCCGGAAGTCGCCGAACGACAACATTTTCTGAACATAGCCATGCTGAGAAATACAGAGAGAGTGTGGAGCTGATGTCTTAATTAGCTTTGTATCAACTCATCTGGACGGACGTTCATTAATATCAAAAAGTTACGCACTGAAGCTTGAACACAATATTTGGGTGTAGGTTGGCTAAAAGGACAAGGATAATTTGCAATGCAAATAAACGAGCCAAGGTTTGAAAGGCATTGTTGTGTGACACACATGTGCTTTTAAATAAAAGTCAATGAAGGTTGACACTTTGACTTGAGGCCCAGTATTTAAATCACTGTCTGCACACTTCTAATAATAGACCGACACAACCAGACATGCTCACACCTTCATGTATCAGCAATTTACTGGAATAAACACTAAGAACTGGAAGAAAACTAGCAGACCTGCACAATCATTTTTCTTTTTATATGTACACACGTAAGCCCTGTTATGTCCTGTGGCTAAATAGCTTTCTGTTGTATATGCGTGGCTGTGGGTGGAGAAACTTGCATCCCTGCTACCTATATGATAGTTGTCTTCCTGTGTGACAGGTGAATGTACAAAACTTCCCTTTTTACAAAGATTTGTCTTTGATTTTCAGTAGATAACACTAATGAGCTTTGTGTTCATTTGCGCTAAGGTTTTGCTATCATTAACTGTACTGTGTTTAAAGTGTGTGTTTTTAATCATCATGGTGGTGTAAACTGATAAAATAAGTCCCAGGTTGCAAATAAAGTCTGGTCAGACAACACACCGACAGTGTTCATGCAGCATACCATCAGCAATAATACATTTTTATTACATCCAAGTAAGTAAAATTACTTTTATGTCGTGTCTTTAAAAAAAGTAAGTTGAAGTAAGTTCATCATATTTCCCCAGGCAAGTTGTTCCAAAATGTTAAGGCCCTCACTGCAAAATAAGAAAATGCTTGATCATCCCGTCTTTGATCTAACCTAGACATACAAAAGAGCTCTGTTTGAAGACCCCAAACCATACTTGTGAAAAGATGAGAACAAATTCTCTGTCTGGATAAAAGACATTTACAGATAGTTATCAAGGAGTTCTTCCCACGAATAAAGATTCTAACAAGATGATACAGGACCTGCCCTCCAACCAGCTATAGGGCCCTATCTTGCACCTGGCGCAGCGCAAAGTGTCTTTGCTATTTTAAGACCGTCCAGCGCCCGCGTCGTTTAAATAGCAAATGCACCTGCACCCATCCGTGCACCCATGGGTGTGCTGGTCATACTGCTCATGCTATCTTGAGGCAGCGGGAAGTGATCGCACCATTGACCAAGAAAAACCTGGTCTAAAGTCAATAACGCAGCATTTTAGTAAAATGTGCCTAGGCTTATGCACAGTGCGCACACACTATGCTTGTTACACACACACACACACACACAGGGAAGCGCAGCACCACACAAACATGCAAAAGATTACAAATAAAAATATTACGGTGCAAATCCGCCATCATAATCGCAATGCGCCAAGGTACAAACATGCCTGGCTTTTAAAGGGAACGGGAGATGACACCGATTGTTTTATTGCATGTTACTCCCAAAACACACCTATGAATTAATGAAGACACCAAATACAACCCTTTTGAACCATGCGCCTAGCATACAGACCCTTTTTTCCGCCATCAAACTAGCAAAAGTGAATGTGGACATGCCCTTAACGCACCTGCGCCACGCGCTTCACGACGTGCGCTGAGATCGGTAAAATAGGGCCCATAGTCTTCCCCTCATTTCCAAAGAGCCAGACACTTTAAGACAAGTCTCTAGTAAGATACAGTGTCGTTTTACTTTTGTGATAGCCTCACATTGCCAGACCTATCTCCCCAGCACTGTGTCAGTATGGTCTGGCTTCATCCCAGCAATGTACAAATGAAATGCTAATCTGTGAAACGCATATACGTAGTGTAACTGTAGCAAGTAGAGAATAATCACAGAATTAGTGAACTGGCGCAGTTACGTCAATTACACACCAATATCTATCAAAGGTTTGCTAACATTAGCCACCATAAGCTGCTGGTCACACCAGACCAAGTAAGGCTGTAGCAGCAATACCCTGTGTATTGAGTAAGGGTATGTTTCATTGCTGATGAATTCAACTTATTTCTTTTTTCAAAAGTTACATAGCGTCAGTTCAAAGTAACTTTTTACATAATTATGGCTTTGAATTAAAGATGAAGGAAATTGCAAATATTTCAAGCACTGCATCTACAGTAAGTGTGAGGGAACAGAGGCAAAATATGCACAAAAAGAGTCTTGAAAAGTGGGTTGGTCAAGTTTAGCTTCAGAACATTAGAACAGATACAAACGGCACCAAGCTGGAGAAAATGTAATTCTGGAACCAAGCACAACATACTTAGCCTGGCTCCGCCTTCCTATGTACTTCCGCTCAATTTTCATTTTCCTTCACTACTCCATCTGGGTTTGTGGTATATTCTTGGGTTTTCTCCGCCATTCGGTCCGTTGTGACAACGCTGCCGAATATCCAGAAGTTAAAGCCCGAGCAAGAACAATATTTGCTGTGTTGTGTTGGTGGCCATGATGTTGTGGCCCTCCTCCCCATGGGGTTCGGGAACAGTCTGATTTTCCAGCTCGCTCCGTTAGTGGTGAAGGAGTTGGCTAAGGCTAGCGATGCTAATGCTAAACATAAGCCGATAGTTGTCAGTCTCCCCTCTTGTTGCACATGCGCATGACATACGTCACGACCAAACGTTAGTGATTGGTTATGGCAGATCCAGAGTGGCTCTGGGCATATCCAATAGTTTTAAACTTCAACAGAGTACCCGCCTTCAAGCAAGTTAACACTTGTCAATGGAGAGAGGCCAGACTCTCTGTACAAATGAAATGTACAAGAGTCTGGTAGGACCAGGCTACAACATACTGCGCAGATCTGCTATCATAGTAAGTGATTAACTGGAAAGATGTCAAAGAGAGATACAATTAATTTCAGACACAATCAGATCAGGAGGGTTTGTCTTGTTCTGATAATCTCAACCTGTAACGATGTTTTCTTCTTTTAATTAAAGAATTAGAGTATTGCATCTGTAACGGAATAGTAATACATGTTTGCATATATATATATATATATATATATATATATATATATATATATACATACATATATATATATATATATATATACATACACACACACACACACATACACACACACACACACACACACACACACTAGGGTTGGGTACCGTTTGGATTTTTACGATTCCGATTCTTAACCGATTCCTAAACAGATTCTTGAAAAATGACATCAAAGAAAGGCTTTTTTTATGGAGTTTTTTTTTAAATTGAAAATTATTTAAATTCAACAATATATAAACGTTTTAAAGTACTTAAATATTTATATAATATATAAAAGTAAACCTAAGTCACCTAACACGTAACTATAATAATTTAACAAATAACAACTACACTATTAACAAGTAACAACAAAATAAATGTTGTTGAGTTGGTATGCCAACCAGCTTCAAACTTGAAAGGAAAAAAAAAGACCATATTTGCCTTCTCTGGCAAGATACGACACCTCTCCTGACTTATGGTATGTCCTGCACAGGAGAAAACTCTTTCAGATGGTGTCCAAAAGGCCTGTACACACAGGGAGTTTGAAAGGGCAGACAATTTGGGGAGGCTGTCCCGCTTCCCGCACCACCAGGCTACAGGGTCTTGTCCTGAACGATAGACTAGCAGAGCAAGTGTAATATGTTTACTAGTGATCACGTGCAGTGAATGGTTAATATGCCTTTACGTCCGTTTTGGTGAGTCCAGAGGGAAAATATGGCATTTTAAAAGTAGCCTACATTTACGGTAGCTAGCTAACGGTAGACTACAGAGAAAGTGTGATATTTATACATCCGTTTTGGAGTGTGTACAAAAAGCCGTCTATCAGCTGTGATTGCATGTCCGAGAATAATGCGGACAAGCGCTTCACACCGCCGAGCGGGCACGTACGCCACTCGGCGGAAAAGGGAGAAAGATAAAACAGTCTGCAGCTGTCTGGAGCGACAGAGGGAAAATATTTCAGTCAGAACCGAAATTTGCGTTCTAATCCGGTCCGAATACTACCGTTTGCGTAGGAACTGGTTCCTTAGTGGAACCGGGTTTCGGTACCCAACCTTAACACACACACACACACACACACACACACACACACACCACGTGTGGAAGCTTTCTCATTCCAAATTTAGATTTTTTTGTCTGTGACTGAAGACATGCATGGTGTTTTATACAGTAGGTGGAGAAAATATAGTGAAGGCTTGAACCATGTCATAATGAATTGCCATCAAAAACATGACATTTTCAAGATACAAGCCTTTCACCAGATAATTATTTTAAAAAAATCACATGAATAATGGCAAATTCAATGAGATGTGACTGTATGCATGGTTAATGATGTTTTGAAGTGATCCATCATACAAACAATTTTCATGTTTTAATAACCAGGACACTGCTGAGGAGATGAGGATTGATTTCAATAGACGAGTGACAAAAGCAGACATCACTGCCCTTATTCACAAGCAGCGGGGCAGTCGGTGACAGCCAACCTAAACGTGCTGTTTACTCTCCATATTATATGAACGCAGCGGTTTTTAGTAAGTTTTCAAGACTCATTTCTTAAATGGATGTGTAGCATAATCGATAAGATAGAGGTTGTCAGCTTCCCCGTTAGGCTGCAAGGAGTCATATCAGGACTTGATCATTCTAATTCATGCACTGTTTGTGTAAAACAAACATTGATGAATGCATTGTCCGGGATGTTGTAAATCATTGTCGTGGGTGGTGCCGTAATCAACTGTCTCGGGTAATCTGTGTAGAGTTGCATCACCTTCCACTGTTAGATATCACCGTACTGACATTACTCTCCGGGCATTCCACTGATAGATGCAGGTGATAACAGTGATTTTCTCCCGTTTCAGGGCTGTGGTGCTGAATCGTCGAACCGATTTTTGTTTGTGTACTGGATAGAACATGTTTATGTCGATTGTTCCCAACGCAACATAACATTTCTGCCTCAATTGTATTTATATAACTGAACTGGATAGTTAAGTACTGAAATGATGCTCATCATAGAGGACTGTGTGTACGCGGTGAATTCAAAGGTACACCAATAATACATGATTTTAACAGTTTCTATAAAACCATATGACAGACATATTTGCTCTGTCAAATTGTTACATTGTAATAAGTGCTGAGATGCTTTAAACCGGTGAATTACTCCGAGGTCAATATTGAATGACGAGGGGAAAATCACTTTGCATACAAATCAATTACCCATAATGCAAAGAAACCGTGATGAATTGAGAAAAGGAAATGAAACGTATTAATTTTCTTTAAGCTGGAGTCACATCAGGCGCACTGTGGTAGAATGAGAGAACAGCTGAATGAAGTAAAATGCAGTGTGTGATTCTCCAACAATGTGAATTAACATTCTGTGAAGTTTAATTATTTTTAGAGGTTTGTTGCGATAAAAGGTTGTAATTGACTTTTTCTCAACCTGCCTTACTAAATTAACCTGACTCCGCCAGATGGATTGCTTTGCATTTGCTCGGCATATCCATCTGGGAACTTTCCGTTGGAGAACTTTTGGGAAGGGTCGAAAATACTGGTTAGCTGATTGGATAAACCATCTGTCTATCACTAACCTGACTCCTCCAGATAGCTCGCGAGATCAGGACGGTCTCACAAGGCTAATTTTCTTCACGACTGGCGGCGCCAGTTGATATATCAAACTCTTGCCGAAACCAGTCAAGAGAAGAGCAAAAACATCTTTTCCTCCGAGAAAAGCCTCCAGTGCCGTTTTTTGCTCTTCTTAAATGAAGGAATACTTTCTAATTCAGATAAAACTTGCGCGATAGCTACGCTCATCTCATCCGTGGAAGCCACCATGTTGTTTAGACTGAACAGTCGCTTCTCGTTGCGTCACACCTAAACCCGCCTCAAAACAAACGCTGACTGGTCAGGCGTTTGGCGAACAGCTTCAAATTTTCTCTATCTCAAGATGCCAGACTGATCTGCGAGTGGAAAACTGGAGGTCGCGAGATCAGGACGGTCTCACGAGGCTATTGCCAAATGCTACTTTGAAAAAATTGGATGACTTTGCTTTTATTCTGACAAAAACATCATGGCCTTGATGTTTACTATCAACAGTGCTCCTCTTTATTTTTTGACCACTGTGTTAGGCTGACAGTTTGGTGTATTTGTACCTGTATGCCGAGAGCAGCTGTCAAATGATATGAGCTACTTTTCAAGTATTTGGATCATTTCTAGAAGGCAATAGCAAATCTCTCAAGCTTGGTCTGGTGAAGATGCAAGAAACACAAAGAATGTCCAGATGGAAAAACTATTGAGAGGGACTGCAACGAAGGAGTATTTCTGAGGCAGGCATAATCAGGGATCAAGTTCACCAGCACTCATTTCCATGACCTAAAAACAAGATGTCATTCTATCGATCATGTCTTATATTACCAGTCTAGTGAATATAGTGGAGCATGTAGCAGCCAAAGAGACAGATATATCACTTAGGAGTTAGTGGACACTTGGTCTATATCAATGTCGTTCCACTTCCGGGATTGCTCCGTTGCCACCGGAAATTCTGCCGTCACCTTCTGCTTTCTTTGTGTTGCAATTTTAAGCTCCGGTTGATTTATGAGGACTATGGTTAACTGCTCCTCAGATCTCTGCAGGGTAAATCCAGACAGCTAGCTAGACTATCTGTCCAATCTGAGTTTTCTGTTGCACGACTAAAACAACTTCTGAACGTACACGTTCCATCAAAACAAGTTCCTTCCCGAGGCTGTTTTGCAGTGGCACCGTGGCTCTGCCCGGTGCTTAGCGCCGCCTATGACGATTGTGATTGGTTTAAAGAAATGCCAATAAACCACAGCATGTTTTTCTCCTATCCCGGAATGCAGTGTGGACAAGCCAGACCTGGCAAAGCGAGACTAGTGGACACTAAAACAGGAGCTAAAAGGAGAGTGAATATTGGACAGAAACACAACCCTGATTGAATGCTAATGTTGCACTGTTTGCTATCATGGTCGTTATACCAACTTAACATGTGATTAAATGTTAGTGTTCACAGCTTGTTTCTGCTGCCCCTGAGTGGCCAAAACAATCTGCCCGTTTCTCAATTTGACTCTTTAAATTCATAAAAGTTCATCTCCTGATGTATAATGGGTATCATCACTGCACGCTGGTATTTATACTGACTCAGGTATCATGTTGTGATATCTCCAGAAGCCTGGAATCTCTGTGACTGCATTATAAACTGTAGAATGTGGCATTTATCTAATTTGTAGATCTAATTTCAAGACAATCAGATTGTGGTTGCTCTGGATGAAGTTATGTCACATTTCATGTGCCCAGCAGCACACTGTGTATGCTTCATACTGTATGATTCACTGCTCTAACTGGTTCGAGTGTTTCAGTGGTGCAGTGTTCTCACCTCTTGGGAGGCCAGATGTTTCTCACAGTAAGACTTATGGCATATGAAGCTAACAAGTAGGCAGAAAATATAAAGACTTTTTTTATCTGGTAAAATTCAATCATACAAATGTTTCTGTTCTCATTAGCACAGACAGAAGGCTAGATAATTGGTGCATCCTTAATTGTCAATGTTCACATTAATGCAACATCTATGTTTATTTTCAGTCCTTCTAACAGGAAGGCCCTCGGCTATAGTGGTTAATTAAAACCACTAAAATTTGTTTTTATGTTTTCAATTCAATGTGGAAGTTTTAGTTTCTACATCCTTGGATGGAAATACGAGTGCCCCAAACGCCGCAAAAAAGCTGAAAGGTAAGTCAACATTAACACTGAACTGAACTTTAGAAAAACCTCAATTTGGATATTATTTATGAACTGCATTTTTCAGCAATCGCCATTCAATGTATTTTATTCTGTGACTGCCTTTCCATAGTAGTTCTCATTGTTACTGCCTAGGATTCAAATTGCATACCCACATGTACTGTAAGGGATTCATAGTACACACTATTCAGTATGTATATATTCAAACATTACTGTTCTATTTTATTAATGGAAGCCATTTTTGGCAGCCGATTGTTTTTAGTTTTGCAAGCTAGAATATCTCAAGAATAAACAACCAGAGTTGCAGGGGCCACTCTTTCTGCCGTTTGTGCAAATCAGGTAATCATGGTAAACACCTTTTACCATACTGTCCTGTCACCATTCCTGCTGTGCATGCAGCATGAGGTGTCAGATCACTGTTGCTCATGGTGTGATGGAAAAAGGACAAGGTGTGTTTGCTGCCCCCAGTTGAAATGATCTTTTAATTTCCCTCTAATGAAACACTAATAATTGAAAACAGATATAAATAGATGGAATTTATATTCACCACCAAAGACAGACTAACTCTCATTATTTAATTTAACTCTTAAGCTGCATTATTCAGCACTGTGTGGATGACTGCAAGTAAACATGGAAAGTATACAATCTATTACAATACAGCCTGCCCACTGGGTTATGATTCTGTCTGACATACCTGAAAACAGTGTGCCCTTAGAGCAGGCCCTGAGGTGCTTCACTCGGTAGCTGCATACAAAGTTACATCAAACAGGGCCAACAGCAAAATATTTCCCCAAACTTTTTTATTAAATTATTCAAATTAAAGAAAAGATTTGCAGCTGAATGACGTATTTCAGTGGACATGTTAAAACTCAGTATTTTCCTGATTTTAATTATTGCATGGTGGCTTGCGCAAGTCTGACCTGTGACTAGTCGAGACTGGCATTGGTGGCTCCTTGTATTTGCACATGAAAGACAGCAGGCATCTGTGTTGAGGCCAAGTGAATCATTTTCAATGGGATGGGCTTTCCACTCTAGCTGAATTAGTAGCGGCCTAAGATGTGTCGCAGGGGGGAAATTAATGTAAATTAGCTTGACACCTATTTCCAATGGGACACCCGTCTGCAGTGCCTAATTAATATCACATTATTCATGTTTTCTATTTGGTTTTGGTTCAAGGGGTGGAACTGTCTGGGTGTGTCACCCTCCTGTCTTCACAAGCCCTGCTGAGTATTACTCCTCCAGTGGCAGAACAAATGACAAGCAGCTAAAGTGAAAGATTACACTACTGGCTAGCTGTAAGTGAAGACCATTAATGTGATTTTGGGATAATGCCCATTGATTAATATGGCCCTGGGGGCTTTGACATTGAAGGAGTGTGCTTGTCATCTCAGCTAAAAGCAAGGGAGCCTCAGATATCTGCCATCAGTACACAATGGCAGAAGAAGAAAAAAGTCACTGCCAAGATTTTAATTTATTTTTTCCCCAAAGGTGATATGAGATCTAAGCTGAGTCTGAAAAGAAGATAGGCAATATTGCTCGCTGTGGGCCTGATTACAGCTAGTATATTGAGAGTCAGACTATCAGTTTATAGAAAATGCATTTTTTAGTGTTGGAGGACGGATATCAAGTTATCTTCACTTTCATTCTTCAAGGTTTAAGAGCATCAGCAATCTTTCTTCATCTGTTCTCGCCAATACAGCCGCTGCTGGTAGAGGCCGCAGCCACCATCGTAATGCCTTATTGCTGCCTTTCGGGTGTATTAACGCCGTCTCTCTCTCTCTCTCTCTCTCTCTCTCTGGTCTGCTGCCGGATCACATGGGGAAGTACCGTCTGGGAGTATGTGGCTGGCCAATTAAAGTCAAGTAGTGTTGAAATGATATCAGGCATTTACTTGCTTTCTTTTGTTTACCTCAAGTTGCAGTAGGGTAACTTTGCACATTGGCAGCTCCAAAGGCGGATGCTGTGTGTGTGTATTCGGAGGACCTTAATTACCTGACGTAATGTAAAATGGCAGCAGTAGACAACAAAAGGACAGGAGAAACAAAAGTTCTACAGTATGGTTAGTGTGATATCTTTGTATGAATGCGTAGGAGGTTCATTTTTGGGAATTTTCAAAGAAATCTTAATTGTGTTACTTTCTGTGGGAAAGCAGACTCTCCTGCCAGTGACCAACCCAACATCAGAGATGTGAAAACATTTTCATAAAAAGAAGCTTTAAGACTATGATTTGTAATAATGTGCATTTAGAAGGTTTTAAAGAAAATAGCAAATGAAGGCATTAGGGCTACTTCCACACTAAAATGTTTTTGTTTAAAAACGCATATCTTTTGCTCCATTTACACCTAGCGTCAACACTACTCCGGCATTTGCGAGCCCCTAAAACAGACATTTGGAAATGCTACAAACCCCGTATAAGTTTGAATACTTCCGGGCTGCTTTCTAGTCTGGATGTAGAAAAACAGACCTTTGGAAATGACGGAGCACACCCACGTCAGTCAGTCTTATCTGTTAGGTAGGCCTTCAAAAGACTTGGTTTCTGGGTTAAAGTTAGCCTGTAAGGGTTGTAAGGACAGTCTTAGGAGAGCTATTGTGTTTCTTCTTCATCAATACAGCTAGAAAGACAGTAAGACAGAAAGACAGAAAGAAAGAAAGAAAGAAAGAAAGAAAGCCTTCTGGGTAATTCAGAAGAAGAAAAAAAAATGTAAGACTCACTTTTCCCCCCAGTTAGGATTCTTAATTTGCACAGCAAATTACAGCCTCTGATGTTGGTGTACAACAATGTATCTTGCCCTGCTTTGGATGACTCATCTGGTATGCACGATTTTTATAGAATTTGTAAAAACTTGTGTTGTCAAAAGCCCTCTCTACAAACCAAATTTCCCTTGCAGGAAAATAAAGATGCGACTAAATGCATTTCACTAGGATCAGATTATGATAATGTAGTTAATATAGTTGTATTACATACTCAGACATGGCATCTTACGTTGTAGTATTAAAAACATCTAACTGCCCCTTTCATCAATTTTAATTTCTTTTCTGTGAACTGTCACCAAAAAACGTTCAGGATGTTCACTCAACGCTGACCTTTAGAACCTCTTCAATAACAGTAACGTCAGTGCTGGAACATTCAGATATACTCAACTGGAGAAGTGGCACCAAAACTTAAATGTCAACAGTAATTTTCAGCCAAGACTAGCCTTCATTCGGTTTTAAATGGCTGCTGTGGCTACGGCTCATTCATCCATAGATCAGGTGAAGAGCATTGCAAAAGCACCCATTTCCTCTTTTGGATGAGACACTACCACAATTCATTATAAACACAATCCATTTTAAATCCCAGATGCAGTTCCAGATACTTAAAGTGGTATAGCAATGCAATATAAGGTACAAATGTAAAAATGGGGTTTAGGACTTGGCCTATTACCAGTACCATTTTAAAGCTGATTCCTGTTTGAAAAGTTTTACATATGTTAAAGTTGCATGTGCCCTCTGGTCATGATAGCTATACTAATTTCAAATTGTGGTTTGATGCGTTTTGTGAACTTCCACTTATCAGTTGCTTTGATGCAATGGTGCCATGTTGCATTAAAAGACCGCCCCGGGTGTGCACAAATTCAATTTCCTCCGCCTAGGCTTTAGATCTGCTAACAGCTGTTAATTAAAATATATGTACAGTACAGAACAAATATAGAATCTCTACCAAACCACAGTTCATTCAAATAAATGCAAACAATGGACTTGCCACATAGGGCTGGGCAATATATCGATATTATATCGACATCATTATGTGAGGCAAGATATCGTCTTAAATTTTGGTTATTGTAATATCGTGATATGACACAAGCGATGTCATTTTCTGAACTTACCAGACGTTTTATTATTCGCCTTTACCCACTTAGTCATTATGTCCACATTATTGGAGATTATTTATCGAAACTCACATTGTGTTAAAGTGCTCATGTTATGCTTTTTGGCTTTTTCCCCTTTCCTTTATTGTGTTATACATCTTTTTAGTGCACGTTATAGGTTTACAAAGTGAAAAAGCCCGAAGTCCACCCCATAGGGACTTACCATCTCCAACAGAAAACACTGTTCACCAACTGCTCCAAACAGCTCTATTGTAGTCCAGCCTTTACTTCCGTGACGAACGTGCGTCACTTTGTAACACGTTATAATACTCTCCTAGCTGCTAGCGTGGCACGCGCTCATACTCTGCGTCTGACTGGCTAGTAGTCCTTACCTAGCTACTGCACATGTGCGACTCCCAACAAAGACGTGAGATGTCTCACTCTGTAGCTAAAACAGAGAGCTCAACACACAGGGTGAAAAGAGGAGCTGCAGTAATGTGCAGTACAACAAAAATATGGTGAAAATTAAACCATGTGAACCTTTCCTGATACCAGCTCTAAATACAATTATGAACCTGAAAATGAGCATAATATGAGCACTTTAATATTTTGTGAAAGCACCAATAGTCAACCCTACAATATCAACATCGATGTATTTGGTCAAAAATATTGTGATATTTGATTTTCTCCATATCACCCAGCTCTACTGCCACATCCTGTGCTACATCTTGTTTTGCATCGATTTCTGATTGGAATGTGTGCTGCATATAAATATCAGTTTTCTTCTTCCACTTGGAATAAGTTGCTTGAGATTTTGAAAAATTCTGCCACATGGAAAAGTTTATAGTGTAACAGCAAGACAGCATTCTCACAACTCTAATTAGACGAATTAACTGACAATCGCCAAAAGCAGTATTCCACATCTGGAAGACACTGTGGGGACATCGACTAAATGGAAGTTTGAATCATTTAATTTTTCTTCTTTTGGGGCCTAAAACTATTTCAACTGTAAATAACACATTTGGTGTCTGAATTATTATTATTTTTTTTTTTTATCTCTGTTAAAATAGTTATTATTGAAGGAAAGAAGAAAAACAGCTGATTCCAAACTTTTTAACGGTAATGTATAGCAAACGAACAGCTTCGAGCTCTACACGTGTTTTATTGAACAAACATTGGCTAAAAGGACCAACAAAGGCTTACAGAGGGATCCCAAAGCAGTTGTGATTCTTCACACTTCCACATACATCTGTTTGTTTGACTTTCAAAGGAAATGCTGCCGATGGGAATAACAGTCATTTTGAGCTCCTGAATCTGACAAAGACATAGAGAGTAATCCATGTCAATCGAGGACTGTTCGAGTGTCACAACAGTAAAGCCCATCGGATTACATGATCTCTTCATCTGTTATTCTCTCCCTTCCTGGCAGACCTTTGCTCAGGTTCTGTGTGTGATGTGTGTGAAAAGGGACACAGAGGTAAGAAAGGGAACCCAGGTTTGTGTTGTGAAAAGCTTTTATAAATCCAACATGAGGTACTGGCCATATTGATTGCCCTGGAGGTAACTTTAATTGTAGAGAGTAAATAAACAGAACACACTGAAACAGTCTGGACTGTCAGACTGAACAACAATGAGTTGTACATTTTGGAGGATTAGACAGGCAGCAACCTGTGCCCATGTTAAGCATATGAAATACTGTAAGTTTAGTCAGTGTGTTTGGTGTCAAACTGTAGGTTCAGATGTCTGCTGCAGTCAGTGCATTGATGCTGCTGGTGACTGACCTTTTTTTGTTGCTTTGACTGCTACTTTAGCTTTTACAGTTGATAAGGCCATTTTCTAAACCTTGTTACAACTGTTTGATATCTGATTCTTTGCACTTTATGGAATGTATAGTGCAGCCCTGCAAGCTGAAATAATGAAAGAATGCTGGTAGAGCACGTGTTACAGACAAAACAGGGCTCATGTTCATTAAACTATTGCTCCATAGTGCCACTAGTGTTAAATATTCAAAAGGTGACATTCAACACTCATCACTTGTCTCAAGTCTTCATAATGCAAACATTTATTTAGCATCAGTGAGTTAAAAAAAACAACCTATATATATTTCAATATATATAATATGTTACCTTTAGGCAGTCTGAGTCATTGCCAGCTTAGCTCTTGATGTTCTTGGTGAGGTGGAAATGAATCATTTTCTTTTCCCAAGACAGCATTCATCATTAGTAATTAGGCCTACAATTAGCCTACTTTTTCAATATATACTGTGGCATGATGGCGTATGAGTCATGTAGCTAAAATTATTACATGTACCGCTATCAAAGGAAAAGGAAATTTCTTCCGGTTAGATAAAATAATATGCTCAGTGCCTCTGGCTGTAAAAAAATAAAAAATAAAAAAAAGTAAAGGAAAAGGATCTTAGTGCCGTGAATCACATCCAAGTCAAATTTCCATCAACTTGAATTTCTTAAATGAATGTGAGTGCACACCGTTTACATTGTAGATGTGAGAGATACAGAAGGCCTCTCCAGTGACATACAGCTACAACATATTTGAAGGCTTCTGTTCTATCCTTGCTAGTTGGTTGTGGATTGTAGTTGTAGACAAGTTGGCCCTCAAGGTGTCTTCAAGGAAAACCTTTTGTAAAAATCATCACAAGCAGTCCCACTGGAATTATCTTTTGTGCGTGATTATTCAACTAAATTTAAAAGGTGAATACATTTGTTTCTGGTTAATCTTCCACTAGTTTCGGGATCTGCATGAATTAGACCTCGACTCCACCTTCTTGGATTTTCCTGAGGATTATGATCAATTTGGGAGTGCTCAGCAAGGAAAATGAAGGTACAGTGGCAATAATTCCAAACAGCAGTGGTAAGATTTGATCTGAAACTTTTCAGTTCTCCAGCCAACTATGCAAACGTCACTTTTAAAGCTTTATTTGTTAAGACATAACTATGCTGAGTGATATGACAAATTAGTAAAAGTCTTTGGATTTTAGATGCATGCTAGAAACTTTAGTGAGTTCCAAATCCTATCACAGTGCCATGCATCACTCTGCAGCAAACTGTGGATTGTGCTGAACCTTCTGCCTGACACACACACACACACACACACACACACACACACACACACACACACACACACCCCTTATCTCAGCTGCCAAACCCACACTGATGCCTCATTCAATATAGTAAATGGGGCAGACAAAAGCTACAGCTAAACACGTATTGACCCTTAAATTAATTTGCTCAACCTTGAAGCCTTGAATCTCTCAACCAAAAAAAAAGTCAATAAGAGTGTCATGTTATATTTGGAATCGTATCGAAAATACTGTAACATACTGTTACATCTCTGTCATGGATATATGAACACAGAAGCTCTTTTCCGAACAGTTTGTTATGTCTACTGCTTGTTGTTTGTGGGTCTTTGGCATCTGTGCCAATCATTTTTTATAAACTACATTATCACTGTATTTCCCTTGAGTTTACCCATAGTTGCATCTGACCACATGCAATGGGTGACCTCTTTCATTTGTGGTGAAATTTTTCCAAAAGTGCTAATGGGATAACAATGTTCCTTACAAGACAGCCTGCATTATGCAAATTGATGGTTAACAACCTGGCTCTGCAGAGAATGCATGCATTATGTTTTAAAGACTGATGTCTCTATTGGTTTTTTGTCTGTCCTTTTTGCCTTTGTGATAAATGCCGCAACACAGATTGGACGGGGTGGGGCGGGGCACAAAAACAGTATTCCATGAAGGCAGTCTTGATTTCTAAAATATTTGTTTTCTAGACTAATTACATACAAAGCATATTTGTGCAGTCTTTCATGACAGTCAGGAAGAATATTTGTATCAGACAAAAGCTCCAATCACAGGTTTAGGAAGGAATTTAGGGGTCCAAAGTCCATTTTCAAAATGACTGACTGATATTAGACACTACCTGTTCAGCATAGGTACAATTCTTCTATTAACATTGGTGCAATTAGCACCTGAATTAGCACAGCAACAATCTGCACATGAAGTCAGGGATCTTAATTTTCTGGCAACAGCAGTTTGTAATAAACAAAAAGAACTGGGTGATACGGGTGTAACAATATACAATGGCTTAATATTTCCAGATCCAAAAGCATGATATGTAGGCCTATAGCAGAGCTAAGAAATGGATCACTATGTGGAAGGAGCACTTTGACGATCAATGTCAAGAAAATATTATTAATTGGCTCTAAGACAACGTATCAGCGCTGTGTGGAGTGAGTGCAGAGCTTAATGGAGCTATTTTTCTCAACAATAGATGATCTAGGTTCTCAGCTTCTCTAAGATAAAGCTTAGAGCAAGGTTTGAGACAAACTGTGTAGAATGTTAAGTTAATTTTCAACTGCTGGAGTTAATTTCCAGTCTGGATCTTTTGGCTCAGTCAATGACAGTGAGGTCGGTTGTTGTGACATGAAGCAGTGACACAGACAAAGTTTAGCCAGGCTTATTTTGAAAATTATTTCTTCTGTCTCTTTCCTTTCCTTCTCCTTTCTGCTCCTCTCTCTGTACATTCCCGGGGTCACACAACACTGGGTAACTAAAACTTTGTGCTTAAGTTGAAACAATTTAAACTTAAATACAGTTTTTTCACTTTTAGTGCCCCCCCGGAGAAGAACAAACAAGGAATTTTGTTTGTGATGTAATAAGCCGCTACTGCTGAAACCACCTACACATACTAAAACTTTGTCAACTTGATCGTCACTCAGAGAAATCCAGCCAATTTCCCTATAGTTTACTCGTTGCCTGACCTCGAAATAAAGCGAAGATAGGGTATGAATATTTTGTTTATTGACTCATATACTGCAGGAGAATTCTGCTACACAAACTGGCCTGAAGGTCGACTACAATGCCTACTACTTAGGTCTAAACTCTCCTTATGAACATATTAAACAAATATTATTTCAAACATGTTCTATGTGTCTGATGATAGACTGGATTTGACCCTATGTGAAAGAGAATTACATGAAAAGACAGAAAAGAGATGGGAGGGAGCGATGAAGGACAAAGAGAAAGAAACAGAAGAGGAACACAGAGCAAAGAGGAAAATAGATCACTCCCTTTGTACTGTAAGTAACCCTACTGAATGCAATGCATATCAAGTTGTGCATTATGTATTCTGTGACATCTCTCAACATCTATTGGTGATGAGCAAGAACTGCAACAGCATCAATAGATATTGTCTCACATATCTCGCTCCTCCATCTCTCTCATCCACTTACAGTGGCCTGCAACTAACAGACTGTTAAATTATGTTTGACAATGGATAGGAAATGCCAGCATGTAGGATTTAAAATCCAAAGAGAAATGTGTGTTTTTTTTTTTTTTTAATTATCACAGTCATTATCATGGTTATTTTATTTTGCTGAGAAGTCACTGGCTCATAGTATTAAAGTAGAAAATATGAGTAAGCGTGTGGGTGAATGGGTTTGTTGGCATACAGGGGCAGAATTATAACGTGAGTTATGAAAAATTCGAACTGGCCAAGTAATTAGCCTACTAAAAAATGGATCAATGACTTCAACAGCCCCTAAAGACATGTTATGGTAATGCATTATGCTATATACATTGATGTACAGTGTATGTATCTAGACATACATATAGTGTTAGAAAGCAGAGAAATGGCTCCAAACAGATTATTTATGCAAGCATTAAAGCCTCAGCATATGGTTTTCCTTAACATACCACAAGAGACAGAGTTGATATATATATATATATATATATAAAAATCATACTGTATATTTGTCTTAAATCTTCCTTTAACTGCTTTTTTGATTAAACATCTAAGGGTGGTTGGATATAAGGGTCTCAAGGATGTTTGAGGCCAACTATGAAAAGCAGCCACACAAATGAACATGAAATGTAGCAGGGCAGAAATATGACAAAGCTAAGGCCAGTGTGTAATGTAGCGAGTATATCAAAAACGGCACAGAAGTGCATTTCTTCCTTTGAAAACACTGCGGCTGGAGCTCCCACTGAAGCCAACATGACCTTCACTTCACTTGAAATGATTAGTCTTCAGCCCACAGGACACACATCTTTTATCATCCCTAAATCCGAAGTAAACGCATGGTTCAGAGTAATTTAATAAGCACTGTGCTGTAGCTGTGCTCCTCCATAATAATTACCATGTCTTGTTTGCATGCACTACAAACAGACCAATGTTTCAACAATTCCCTACAGTTAAAAACTGTCCATCAAAAACAGCATGAAGGATTTATGCCTCTTCACTCAGCATTTGACCAATTTTCAGTAGCACCTGATACTTATGCTTTAATTCTTGTGCCTGGTGGGTTTCTTAACATTAAATATGAGAGCAATGATTAACATTGAAAAGGTCTTTGCAAAGTACAGTGTTCTCATAAAAGTGTTTTGGTACTTGAGACTATTTGGGGTCTCTGCTGGTTGGCTGGCAACTGGTCTAAGCCAAAAAATTGTTTGGCCCATAACCTTCAGTAAAACAACGAAATGACGATTTTGACACTTGATTTTATGGAGTAATAAAACAAGATACGATTTGTTAATAAGTGAGCTTTAGAATTGCTGGCAGACGGACTCTGATAGTCTAGGTTTATGCTCGCCGCAGTGTCCCTGGCACAATGGCACATGTGCCAAAAAACGTGTCAACGCGTTGAGCGCCAAAGCACCGCAAGTTGCCACAGCGCTTGGTTGTCCACCTCTAAATTTTTGTAACTAGGCACATGCTGTGCTTTCATTTAAACATGGATGCCTTCGAGGGAAGGCTGACCGACCCTTGACATTTCCCCTAGTGCCAAGATCTAGCCACATTTTCTAATTGTACAAAAGACATATCAGTATTGTTTGAACTAAGTACATTCCTGCTCCCCAGAGAATGAACCCTTGCCATATTGGACATTTGATGAGCTCTCCTAATGGGGAGAATAACATTTCATTTCCTGAGCACAATCATGCATTAAATGTGGTCAATCGTTTACTACTGCTAACATTCTAAGAATAGCAAAATTGTCATTATGTGAGAATTAAGTCTTGAGTGGATACAATAATGTGTAATGATTATTGCATATGTAGGTATTAAAATTTTACAAATTCCAACCATTCTAAAACTTTTAAAAATACAGAACAAAGATAAGTTATCAACACCTGGTGCATTAACTTCCCCTGTGTGCCCCTTATAATCTTGGACTTCTATCTGAACTCCCAAGTTTTAAAGTTTGGACATATAATTGCATACATCCTCATAGTTACACCGAGGCCTTGACCTCAATCCCAATTTTATTTTTTTATTTTTTTTAGATTGGTGCAATTGACTGTATTGTCTTTCGTTATTAACAGCATTTCAGGCACCATGAAAATGCCAGTATGTATTTAGTGTGATAAAGCTTTATTGGCTGGGTGAATGGGTGGTTTGAAATCTAATATTGCTTTCACTAGACAGTGTGCTCATTCACTGCTGTGAGCGATTGCTCAGCAATTTGCTGTCAAGCTTTGACTCATCAAATCCAGTTAATAAATGATATCCATTCAGTGTCCATGCCAACATTTCAATTGATTTTTTTTTCCTCTTCACTCTTACATCACTGTGCATTAACCCTAAGACAGGGGAGCAGACTTAAACATAGTTTTTAGTTCTGTTGTCAGGATGTCTACATGTTATGTCTTAACAAATAAAGCTTTAAAAGTGACGTTTGCATAGTTGGCTGGAGAACTGAAAAGTTTCAGATCAAACCACAAGCGCCTGCATTCTTGTATTAACAATGCCACTCCATCACAACAATCTCATAAGAGTGATGACATCCCAGTGTTTGACCATTTGGTGTTCCTCCCTTTTCACTATAAGACCAAAGTGTCTTATTAATAGCACCATTTTCTTCTCCGAGAGGCTTTTCCAGACATTGATAGCACCTGGATCTGAGGACTGCTTCATCATGTTTTAAAGCAGCCTGATGACAGCACTGCAAGATAAGAAACTGTGATAGATTATGCTTGTCAGGTTATGCATTTCAAACTCTACTACTCCAGAAAAGAGCAGAATCTTGCACTTTTGTCCGTCCAATACTGGTCTTTATATGCCGAGCGCTACTTTTTAAATTGATGGGGAAAGAAAGGGAAGAAGTCTTGGCATGTGGAGTCAACATAGCAACACGGCCATGTTTGTCATCATGACAAAGATGTTGAAACCTTTCTTAAAAGATCGGTCAACAAAAATAGGTGCAACCACGCGTCAGCTGGCCCTGATCAAATCTTAAATGATATCAAATAAATGCGGACAGACGTTAGCTTCACCACACACCACAATCTTTCCCTTCTTTTCTTTATTTTTATTTCAGATTCCTTTGAAATACCATTGCCTCTATATTCCCTAAAATTCCCCTCTTGATGCTATTATGTCCCATCATTGTTGCCATGGACAGTGCAGAAGAATTGGATAAGACAGGTATTTTGAAGATGACAGAAGGGTAGAGAGATTTAAGTTAGGAAGCGTTAATGGGGCCCAGTGGCCATGCGCGGGTGCCCTCAGTGGCTTTGATCCCTCGTCAAATCCAGCAGACAGACCAGGAAATGTAATTTCCTGGTTGGGGTGGAGGAGGAGGTGATAGTGCTGACAGGCCAAAAAACCCACTGGGACTGCTGCTTTAAAAAGCTACGCTCCATCAACCATCACACAAGGTGAATATTTGAGCTCAAACTCAAAGAGCTTTGGGTGTGTTCCACAAACCAGCTGGACGGAAACAGATATGTCAGTTTGGTTGCAACGAACAATAATTTTCATTATCAATTAATCTGCCAATTATTTGCTCAACTGACTGATTTATCGTTTAGTCTATGAAAAGTCAAAATAAATGCTAAACAAAATGGGTGAGGTCTTCAAATTGCTTGTTTTGTCAAACCAGCAGTCCAACACCAAAGACGTTATTAAATAAAATGACATAAAACAGAAAAGCAGCCAATCCTTACATTTGAGCTGAACCAATTAATTAGCATTTTTGCTTCAACAATTAATGAAACAAACAATTGATTATCATACTTGTTGCTGATTAATCTTCTGTACTAATCTTTAAATCTTTTTAAAAAGGTACCTGGAACTCAAAATGTAAATGATGTACCTGTACCATGTGTGTTACTTATGCATGCTGGCTTGCCATCAACTTCTGACACATTTCAAAAGTTGGTCTAAATTGCTTCTATGTTGATTCTGTACCTTCATTTAAGTATCTTTATTTGGTTCATACACTGGGTTTAATGTTTTGTTACAGAGAAAAAACAGGTCCTGCAAGAATTAGTTTTTAAGATTTTTAGTCCTGATTTAATATTTTCAGTAATATCAAATGCTTTGCTATGGAAGACATGACATTCTAAATCAATTTCCTTGTAAATTTAATTATTTCAGCTCTAAATGTTTTCTCTGATTTCTTTACTGATTATGTTTATTGATTAATCCTTGACAATTCAAAACCCTGATGTAACATCAAATGGAGAATTTAATTCTATTTTCCTAATCCATTTTGAGCAAAACCTAAACTGTCTTATTGAAGAGTACACACATTGAAAAAGGTACCGAAAATTACAACAAATTAAAATCATCAAGGCAAATCAGCTTTGGAACTACTGGAACTGCTTGCAGCCTGAACATGATCTAAAAATGATTTAAGAAAAGTAGTTCTACTGTGTAAAACATCTGTTATTTAATTAAGTGTCCCTACTCAAGTAAAATGTATCTGCACAGGTGATGGTGCAGCTAAGATGTTAAACATTTTTAAGATTTGATCATTACTATTTCCGTGAGGCAATGGAAGTAAGTGTGATTACCTACCTATTAAGAAACCCAGCATTCCTCTAATTTAACTGTGTGAATGCTTATGTATCTTAATGATAAGCTGTAGTTGTTTACCGAGCCCAACAATGTAATATTCATTATTGTGGATTACTTAAAAATAATTAATTATAGAGTATAACTATAGAATAATAACAATAAACCTCATTTACACAGCACTTTTGTAACAAAGTTAGTTGAAACAGAAATAAAAACATTTCCGGAATGTAGTGAAATAAAACCAGACAGTAGGACAGCAAAATGTGCCCCATCCGATTAGATTCCAGCAGAATACACGACTCAGCACGTGTGCTTTGATAGACCTGCATGTTGCTAAGAGGAACTCCAAAGCAATGCAGTTTTACATGTTTTTTCAGCTACCTCCTGTGAAGTTCCCAAAAGGATATATGTATCCCCAAAAGCTGTAACAAAATCAAAATTTCTGATTTGCCAAGATGAATTGCATCACAGGTTGAGTGATGGAAAAGCTAGAAAGCTGAGGACTGCAATGCAACGTATTGCAAGTACCGATGTACAGCACATCTAACTCCAAACTAAATTGAAAAGTTGATAGCCCTGGTGTGAATGCCTTCATTCCTAATTTAAGAATATTCTATAAAACGTCAACATTCAAGGAAATCTTTAAATCCTCAGTGTGTTTAAGTCTATTATTTCCTGTTCAATTCAAACGTTACTTTTTTAACACTTAACTGCTCACATAAAGTAATCATGAGCATGTATCGTTGCATGTTTTATGTACAGTGCAAGTAACGTTAACTTGACCACTGAGACCTAGAAGATAAATTACCACACACGTGGACAATAGAAAGCTTCTACTTAAAAGTGTGGAGATTCAACTTCATTACGATTTGATTGAGAGCTCCAGAGCGGAACTGCTCTAAAACAGCTACTAAATGGACCTTATGGTGAGACTGTTTTCCCAACTGCCATTTCAAAGGTCAAAGGTGAACCTTCGAACTTGAGATGTTTGATATTTTGGAAAATACGCTTATTCGCCTCGTCAAGATTTAGAAGAGAGGATCGATACCACTCATTCATGGTAACAAGTATATGTTTTTCTTGGGAAGACAGTCTTAGATTGTGTGATACAAAATGGACTTTGTGGTGAGATCGCTTTCTCAATCAAATGGAGATTATTGGCTTACATTTAACTTCCAGCAGTGTGCTTTCAGCTACATCATGTTCCCTATGGAACTAAAACCTTAACAAATCAAGGCAAGGAGGCTGACTAAAGAACGGATGGCTCAACTATAAATGCCGCGATCAGTTTAATGAAACCTGAATTTTTATCACCTTTAATCACTGTAATGCTGCTAGGGCTGAAACGATTCCTCGAATAACTCGACTAATTCGATTACAAAAAATCCTCGATGCAAAATGATTTGCCTCGAAGCTTCGTTAAATCAACGCTGTATTGCTGACGGACGGTGTTTCCACACGGATCATTATTATTGTCGCACACCAGACGCTGCTCAGTCTGCTGGCGACACATGCCAGAGCGTAAATAGTGAGGGGCTAAGAGAAGAGACAGGCTGGAGAAAACGACAGAAAGTGTCCAAAGTTTGGAATCGGTTCAAATGTAGTTAAAACGAAAACTCTGTACAGTGTATCTACTGCAAAATCAAACTAGCTTACCACAATAATAGCACGACATCAATGCTTCAGCATCTCAACAGAAAACATTGAGTCTAACTTAATCATCCATTCCACGAAGTGGACCCAACAAAAGTAAATCACGGAGTCGTATGGACGATGAAACTACACCAAACACAACAACTACCAAAAACAAAGACAAGAAAATCTGTTGCGGTGACCACAATTTGATCTAAAGAGCCGACTTGTTGACCATCCCGTCGGAGAAACAGCTGATTGTTGTGCACCACTCTCTCTCACACTCTCTCTTCACGGAGAAACAGTTGATCAACGATCTACTAGCATAAGTGTAACAGAGCTGTGTGACATTGTAATCAAATATATAAATTAAAATAGATTGAGTATAATTAATATTTACATATACTTACATATAGGCCTATATACAGATCAGTCTCAGGTTGAAACCTGTAGTTCTGAAAGTTAAGTTGCACAACTTAAGGTAATGTTTATGTATGTTTAATGTATGCCTTAGTGTGAGGTTGATGTCATTTCAGAAAATGTTTTACAATGTAATATGGCACTTAAATGCACTTCATATGTTTAGTTTTTTGAAAGAAGATATTGTAAGCAATGTAGGACAAACGAACAGGACAACAAAAATGTTGCTTTATCCGAAAATGTATCCAAACTACTGTTTATTATTGCTCTTCAATAAAACAAAAGTATTTCTTATCCGATTACTCGATTAATTGATGGAATAATCAGTAGAATACTCGATTACTAAAATAATCGATAGCTGCAGCCCTAAATGCTGCTTTATATTGTTCAGGATTTCTCAAAAGAATCACAGCTCCACCAGGAGTCATGACATTGACTTTTTCTGCCTTCTGCTGAATTTCCTACAATCTACATGTCTGGTAAATAATACAGAGCAATGCATTAGCGTATTTGTCCGTGCGACACAATGTTGGTGGATTACTTCAAGAGCATTTGAACTGTTATGTGTAAAACACAGCCAGCTTTTCAGAATTACAGGCCCCATAAAACCCCTTATTCATTCAAGTCAAGCTTTATTTGCAATGTAAGCTTTATACATGGTCCTTTGCAGTCAGAGTAAAAGTGGTGCCCTATTTAGTCCCTTTAATGAATTATCATATTAATCAATCTATAGGTAAATGAAGCGTGGAAATAAAGACTGATGAGCATCTAAATGATTTAATTACTTCACAGGCCTCCGCATTTAATCTCCATGAAAGCTAATGGAGTTTCATCCATAAGAAGGTAACTGTTGCAATATACTCAGTATACCGTGCAATACACAAGCATTTACTGATATTATTGAGTTGCCTTGTGAATGATCCATGTAAAATTGCTGTATAATCCCGCTTTCTCATGTTTTCTCTGAGTCATTTAAATATAAGTGGGGTTAGTGCGTGAAAGCCTGAGGAAACGAGCAGGTATTCCGAAGATTTTCTACATTACAGCTCATAATGGTAGCTGGTAGAGTTCGAAAAAGGTCATTGACTGCTTAATGCTCCTTAAACTGATGTGTACTTTCATCCTGCATGCAATGGATAAGACCAGTATTACAACAAAAAGTGATTTTATGTAGTTAGACATCCCAGATAATGCAAAATGCAAAAGAGGCTTGGCTGTCTTTAGCTGGGTCAAACCTTTGATGGCATGCAAAGATGCCTCGTCAGTGAAAACAGCCCTAAGAAAATTACTTCATATAAAACCAAATGCGTACAAATAGATGGTCAGACAACTAGATATAAGTGGACAAATTGACAACGCAAATACATATTTAGGAGAACTTTTTATCTGTGCAGAAAAAAGGGCAAGCCTCACGTATCACAGCTTCAGACTGACAAGAATTATTGTCAGCCGGATATGTGACGGAAGTTTCAAGTAGCTTATATGAGCAGCTGAAGATCGCACTACGGCAATTGCATGAGACTGCATGAAGTACGCACTAAAAAACAGTCTGTGGGGACAAACAAAGGATGTTGCATAAATGTGTATAAATGAGTGAAGTAGGGTTGGGCGGTAATACGGTATACCGCTGGGTCTAAAAATAGCAACGGTATCAGTTTCAATACAGTCATTAAAAAAAAATGCAATGCACTTATGTAGGAGACAAGGATTAAATATTAAATTGTGGTGACCCACAAGTAAGACTGAAAGAGACATTCACCAAGGTACTGTAACTTTAAGGGAGAGGTGTTATGATATACGAGTTCCGGGTTAACGGCTGAATTATGTCAAACGACGACGGTGGTGAAAATGCTGTTGCTGCGGCGGTGCCGGCCGCTGCTAGTGGCGCGGTTAATGTCGGTGTTACCTACGCGGCCACCATCAAGTTACCGGACTTTTGGCAGCACGACCCACGGCCGTGGTTTCAGCACATCGAGGCCCGGTCCCAGCTGAGAGGAATAACACAGTACGTTACAAAGTATTTCCACGTGGTATCGGCCTTAGATGCCTCAACAACAGCCAGGGCTCTGGCGCTGTTAGAGGCTCCTCCGGCTAACGGCAAGTACGACGCACTCAAAACATTCCTGTTGGAACTCTTTGAACTGTCGGAGCTGGAGAAAGCAGACCGCCTGCTGTCCCTGAACGGCCTTGGCGACAGCAAGCCGTCCGAGTTAATGGAGAGGAGGATGCTGGCTGTGCTGGGCGCGGCGGATCCCTCATTCCTCTTTGCCCACGTTTTCCTGCGGCAGCTTCCAGCACCCGTGCGCACCGCACTGGCCTGCTCCCCCCTCTCTTCCTCCAGAGACTATCAGGCGCTTTTTAATTAGTCACGGTAATACCGTATACCGCGGTAATATAGGGAGGAGGTTTGACGGTATCAAAATTTGGATACCGCCCAACCCTAGAGTGAAGTTAATTCATCTTACAAGTTAAAAGTTGATTTATTTATATAGTCTTATGCAGAGTCTCAAATGACTTGCTTGTTGATATATTCTTGATGAACCTTGAATATTCAGCAGATGCAGATCTACTGACATGCGAAGCTATGGATATATATGGTTTTCTTTTCTGTGGTAAATAAAAAATATATAAAAATATCCATCTTTCAAACAAACACACCAGCTGAGTGCTGTGTATAATGAGTTTGTGCTACTTGCTTGACCGACCCAACCAAGTAGACCAGAAAAAAAGAAAGTGTATTATTTAATGCTAAAATCATTATTCAATTTAACAATTAGCTTGGTCGACAAAAGATTAATGGACAACAATTTGGATAACTTTGATCGTTTTAATCATTTATAAAACAAAAATGCTCTATCTGCTTATTGTAGCTTGTCAAAGGTGAAAATGTGTTGCTTTTCTCAGTTTCATAGCATTGTGAATTGAATATCTTTGGGCTTTGGACTAGTAGTCGGACAACATTTGAATATAAGACCTCGGGCTCAGAGAAATTGTGATGTTATTTTCTCATTGTTTTCTGACAAGAGACATGGAGAAAATGTACACTTAGAATTAACATGAAATCTTCATGTGGATATCTTATCTGTTATGGAAAAGCAGATTAATAAGCAGTTTATCGCTTATTGCAATAACAATGCTATCGGTCAGACCACGGCTGCACGTGGTCTGGCTTGCATTAAGATCGGATCTCAGCCAAGTGTAAATTGGAAATATGTACAGTTTTTTTTGTGTTCTAAGAAAGCAATCCACCCAAAACTTAAAAGGCCACCTAACTCTGCATCTTTCTGCTATCTCAAGAGGTTTGAGACCACCATTCTCTCAGCAAAAGAAAAAAATGGTGGACGTACGTACAACAGCACCACATCCCTTGAACCCAGACACGTCACATCATTCACCTGCTCTGCCAACATAATTTGCACATTGAAATCAAAATGTGGTAGAACGGAGATAAGAATTCTTATTCATACTATGTGTACATGTAAAGGCCCATGATCAGATCCCACATATAGAGATCAAATGTTAATACCAGCTGTAAACTACTAATCAAAAATGTATCAACAGACTAATCAATGGTCAAAGATCTCAAAGGTTAAGGTTGAAAAAAGCCTCTGAATTTTTTTACATTGTTATTGTATATACTGTATGTGTTTTGAATTGTGTAGAAAGACACCAACTGGAACCTTTGTGGGTCTCAAACTAAACTTAGAGACAAAGCAAAATTGATGGGGTCCAAAACATTTTTTTTTTTCCTTCTTTTTTTTAACCTTTATTTATCCAGGTAAGTCGATTGAGAACAACTTCTCATTTGCAACGACGACCTGTCACATTCACACAGTTCCACATTCATACCTGGAAGCTGCCCAGTACAACCACAGTCTGATCTGCTGGCCACTGAGCAGCTCCACTGGAGCCGTTGGGGTTAAGGGCCTTGCTCAAGGGCACCTCAGTGGTGGTGATAAGGGAGGGACAAGCGCTGCTCTTTCACTTTCCCAACCCAGATTTTATCCTGTCGGTCTGGGGATTGAACCGGCGCTTCTTTAACCTTTAGGCCACCACTGCCACTTTTAAAAAGTGTGCAAAATACTTGATCATAAATTGCAGCATTGATTCTGAATACAATGGTCTCTCTTAGTGTTTGTGTAATGTGTAACCTAATTTATACAAATCTCAGTCAGTCACTAAGTTGGCTTTGTTTTTATACTTCAAGACAGAGCACGATCCAAGAAAGGTCTGTAACCCAAAGTATCATCTTTCCAAACCAACTGTTTTAGTATTGGTGTATAGGAGGTATTGGTGTGCAAGATTCCCTCTCAACGTTGCATTAAAGTGATAAATGAGTGTCGCTCTTGGATGGAGTCAATCTCTTCTGTTCTCATTTTATTATAGCCAAATTGCATTTAACTACATCACCTGAATTCTAATAGATCTGGTTTTATCCAACAATGACCTTAGCAATTCAATCAAACAATGAGGATTAAGTCTCCGCGATGGATTTAAGGTTTAACTTAAGGGACAAATTATACCGGATTCTTACTCAAGTTAATTTCTTTACACCAACAGTTCAAGTTTAAAAATGCTGTATATTTGGCAGGGATGCAATAACACAAAGGTATGATACTGTGTGGTAATTTGTCCCTGAGGCTTTTGAAAATCTTCTAGGTACCTTTTTGCAGCTCAAAAGAATCAGGCTTACTTTCTTCTACATTTGACAACTGCACTTCCATGATCATTCTGTCTCGCTGTGAATGTTGACACCTCCAGGATGCTGTATTTTAAGCTATTTAGACTGTCTCACTCTCCCATGGAGCTTGCTACAGGGTGACTGGTCAAGGGCCATGCATTACTTTTCAAATGTGTTCGGTGCAAAGACTGGATTTGGAAGTGGCTTCACATAGCAGTCAGAAATGTGATGCAGGAAGAGGGCCTCCCAGGTCGCACGCCGAAGGCTCACAACACTGGGGATGACTCACTATGCTGCACAGATACAGTCCAACTTCAGCAGCTTATCATGTGAAAAGAGACCATTACAATCCTTTTCTTCTCAATGACTGAAAGCGAAAAACTTTCTCCAAGTACAACCCTGCTTTCAACAGACCAGAGGGTTCTACCCGCTGTAAAAGGCAGGGGGGATTTTTGAGATCTAAATACTAAATTAAATTGACAGGCCTTAAAATAGGACTTTAAAGAGCCATTAAATAGCTGAACAAAAGAGGTTGGAGGTTAAAAACCTTCATTATGTTCAATTCTCTTTTTCTTCTGTTATCAGGTCGCAAGTACATCAGTGACTGAATGGAGGAAAACATTTAATTTCAGACCATATTTCAGAAAGAAAAAAACTCTAGGGCTGTCCTTGAAGGATTTTCTCTCTCAAGCCATGCCAGTGGACAGATTAAAGTTTACAAGGTCAGAAGCTTTGGGACTGTTCATGTTGCAGGATAAAGAAGCGACATTTACTGTTGGGAAATGGAAGATAAGCTGTTTCCCCATTTAAAAGGAACACCACCTAAATTAAGAATTCCAGTATGTTATTTCCATGGCCTAGGAATGTTTAACCAATATTTGTGAACATGAGTTCTCTCTCAAAGCCAGAAACAAGAGAAGTAAGTCTCAAACGTGTGAAGTCATCGAGTATAAAGACTGGAGCTGCTCCATGTGCAATGAATGGGAGGCTCATTTTGTGGACTGACAGAACTTCATCAGTGTCATCTATAACATCTTTCCCAATTCGATGTCTATGGAGCCGTTCACAAATGAAAGTTTTAGCACTCTAGTTTTTGGATTTTGGGAGAAAGTTGTTCATGTTTACTAATATTTTTGGATTGTCTAAGACCATAGGAATAACATGTATGAGTTTTGAAAATGGGTTTAGTTCAAATTTAACTGGACTTTATTGTTATTGTATGTTGATGGCTTTGGATCCTTTTTTTATAGGATTATTTTTTGTAGTGTTTCCTTCTCAGAAATATAAGGGTCATTTCACTGGCCTGGCCCACTGGGTAATAACACTGCCGCATTTACTTTAGCTCGACAACCAGTGCAGTCCAATAAATGTCACTGTAATCTTAACAGCAACCAATAACCACTTTGCATGTGTAAGAGATCTTCCAGATATAGAAAGTTAGGTTAGAAATACCAGCAATGTGGTTGTAGGTCGCAGGAGTTTGCAAATTCAAGTCACAGCACAGCAGCACCCCACAGATTCACTGTGGTTGTCCTTGTTAGCATGTATAATTTAGATTCAGACGCTCACCTCACTGCCAAAATAGAGAGATTTTCACTTAAATTTGTTAGGAATGGGCGACCACCCCACTGCTCAAACTCAGCTCAGAGTGAAGAACTGCCAAACAAGAAACTTTTGCTGTTATGTGGCCGATTTCCACTCCCTGGAGGAAAATGTGTTGAAGAATGCATTGAAGGTCAAAGTAGTATCAGCAAAAGAAATACTAAAATAATGATTTCATTAACATGCAGCTTGGGAGCTGTGTGTTCTTTTTTTTATTATTATTTTTTGGGCATTTTAGACCTTTATTTATAGGACAGCTGAAGACATGAAAGGGGAGAGAGAGGGGGAATGACATGCAGCAAAGGGCCGCAGGTTGGAGTTGAACCTGCAGCCACTGTGTCGAGGAGTAAACCTCTGTATATGGGCGCGCGCTCTACCAGGCGAGCTGCCCAGACGCCCAGCTGTGTGTTCTTAAGAGTTCCAGGGAGGAAGTAATACATTGGTCTCTCATTCTGTATTCTACCATCACACTCAAAGGGGAGCAACACACACAAAACAATTATGAAAGTAAATACACGTTGTCTGAAGCACACATGCTGAGCTATGCTCACTAATGTGTGTGGGGAAAGGAGGAAGGAAAGATGTATATGGGTTAACGGTTGTGTTTTCTTTTTCATTTATTGTAATTTATTTTCACATCTTCTAATGGTTTATTTCTGCTTGGGTGCACTTTCATTTGTTCTGCATTTCAATTAGTTTTTTATTTGCCTCTGACATTTTCATCTAAATATATCTGTTATGATATTCTCCATCACAGACTGCCATGACAACAGTGATTTAACTTAAAAAAAAGGTTCAATATTTGTCGTAAATCGTTTTTTGTGATCTTTCACTAAAAGCCCAAAATGTCAACCTGCTGGTGGCACGAGAGGAAAAGTCAGGGGAGCACCAAAGTCAGGAGGATTCATCTTTGTGGGGGGGGGGGGGGCATGAATGTGTAAAAAACTTCATGGCAATCCATGTAATAATTGTTGAGATATTTCAGTCTGGACCAAAGTGGTGGACCGACTGACCTACATTGCTATCCCTACAGCCACACAGCTGTTTTGGCTAAAACTCAAGTGGGAAAAACCTTCTGGAGCACAAGACTGATGCAGTGATGCATTTTATATTCACAGATTATTCAGAAAAAAAAAACTAATCCAAACTACAGGAAGTACAATAAAGAGGAAATCCACACCAAAAGATCAAAGAACTGGTTGAACTGATTAATCTCTGGGGAACATTAGTGCAGGAACACCACATAACTGACCACTAAGCATAAATGTAAAAGACTCCAGCAATTAGTAAAGGAAGAAAATCCTTCCCAGAGAGTCGAAAATGGGAGAGTGAAAGAGATGGTAAATAGATTTTATTTTTATCATGTACAACTCTGCTAAATTTTAGAATGTTAGATTATTATTATTATTATTATTATTATTATTATTATTATTATTATTATTATTATTATTAGTAGTAGTAGTAGTAGTAGTTTATCCTTACTTTGTTTTAGTTTCCTCCTCTTTTTGGGTGCATTTTATTTAACCGGTTAGATTTCCTGCTAGTTTTGTTTATCAAAGCTACTGTATAAATATGTTTGGTTTTTTAAAATTATTTTTTACCTTGTGGTCATCTCCTAGAAATGTCATTATCAACACGTTTGGTGTATCTTTTGTGGCATCAACAATTCTGGCAAAAAAATGCGGCAGAGGAACATCAAAACAAGCTGACAGACTCCAAGTGTGTAATTTTAGATTATGAGCAGAATGTGACACTGTAGTTGCCTACCTTCTGATCGATATTTTAGAGTTTCCATCTGCTCACACGTTGATGGGCAGTGAATCAGAATACGCTGCCTGTTATATTTGTTCAGTTTCAGACAGAAAATGCAGCAAGTCTGCGTGTGGATTCTGGGTTTCAGCTGTAATGGAAGCGGCATCGAGTTTGCGAGATGTAAGACTTTATTTGCAGGGAAGGTAAGACTTTGGGGTCATGTTTGTCACAAATGTCATTACAAATCACTGCTGCAG
This sequence comes from Sander vitreus, assembly GCF_031162955.1. Classification (NCBI taxonomy): domain Eukaryota; kingdom Metazoa; phylum Chordata; class Actinopteri; order Perciformes; family Percidae; genus Sander; species Sander vitreus. The sequence goes on from NC_135867.1 coordinate 7,000,973, forward strand.
AGAGAAAATTCATCTAGGTATGCATTTCACTCACTTCTTTAAAAAAAAACATGCACAAAACTTGTGCAACATACTTAATCTCTAACAACTCTGAACTTTAGCAAAGCACTGCATTAGACAGTACTAAAATATTCAGTGTCATTGTTTATTACATAGCTAATTGTCTAAATACATTTAAACAAGGTTAATTTAAACACTGCACTGCGCGAATACATGAATATTTCATGCTTCACTGTGAAGCATTAGCATCAAGCTGTTTGCTTTGGCTGAATCTCCACGATGAATACAAGGCTGATTTGGCAAAAGAGAAGCAACTCTGAATTTAAACAATGGAGAAGGTTGCAGTGAAATGAGGATAGAAAAGAAGAGCTCCTCTTTCTATACGCAGTCTGTGGGAAATAATGCTTCACGGGGAGAAATAATCATTTTGATTATGCAGGATCTGCTTTTGAATGTTGGGCAGAGAATGGATGATCCATTTACAGCTTTACAGCAAAATAACTTGTGCAAAACTTGTTTTTGAAACTTGTTTGCAGCCCCTGGCGACCCTGCTAAAATGAGGTAGAAAATATAATGGATGAATTGACGGATTGAAATACATTTTAACCTAATGCTGCATTAACTGATTATTGTAGCCACTTGGGGGGAAAGGAGAACGCGTTGGAAAAACTGTCATCAACTTAGAAAGCAACAATCTATTTTTCCCCTTGAGGGATTAATAAAGTATGTCTTTTACTTACACATCCAGCAGACACTTATTTGGAGGGGTGCTTGTTTTCACTTGATCAATTTCAACAGAATATTCACTTTGCTTTTGGCTCCGTTTTAGTTTTCATTACCTCCTGATAGAAATATCTGTCTTTTGATGACACATCCAGCATCTTCAGATTTAGGGATCTCGTCCCTGCTTTGCTCCAATTGAAGGATAGATTTAGAAAAAGCACAGTACAAACTACAGCATGTTATTTGGAGCTCAACTGTTGTGATGTGTTTAAGGAGAATACTGCAAGCACATAGTGCCACAGAGCTCCAGGTTTTCAACCAAAATGACCCCAAAAAGGTTCTGCAGCTCTGCAGGGCAGGTGAAATGGGTAAACAACACAGCTACAACTGCTGCTTGTGTGTACTGTGCTGTGTAAAAAATACAAATAACTTTTTTGTGGGATGCATATGCACGCACACAAAGACAAAATTCGATGAGATTACATCGAAAAGTAAGGATGCCCCGATTGATCGACCGCCCATCATTATCGGTCGGTATTTACTAAAAACGTGCGATGCAAGTTTTATAAAAACACTGAGCGTAAAGCAATTCCGAGATCGATATAAAATGTTGATTCCAAAGTTCACTATATGTAACACTTACTCGATGTGTAATTTGAATGAGAGTTCAGTATCAAGCCATACACCAAGATATTTAATCTTATCAACTTTGTGCAGAGAAGTGCCATCATTACAGGTTATTACACAGGAACCAGGTTTTGATTTGAGTTTTTGTCTGGTACCAAAGATAATATAATAGGACTTTGTTTTGTTAAGCAGTAATTTCTTATGTAAAAACCAATATTGTCAATTAACTACTACACACATAGTTAAACACGCGCAATAACTGCATGCCTGTGCTTGATTGCCTGTTCATATGTAGTGAAGTCATCCCGCGGCCGTTCCCACCCACCTTATTGGCCAGGAGCTGCACGTGGTTGCTGCACATGGTTGCTTAGGCGCGTGCACGCTACTACGCACAAAACTAAAGTTGAAGAGTCATCACCCAGGGGAGCACGGGGAGTTTAAGCTCACTGCGGACTGAGAAAAAAAAAGGCTGAAAAAGCGGCACCAAAACACCAGATAGTAACACAAGCATTCCCTTCGAGCCATAGAGACCGCCTGTCCGTCTGTGGAGTATGTCCACTGTCATTTCCATGCTTCCCATTCATTTCTATGGGCAACACATTTTCACTCCCATCGCGTAAAATATGGACGCTTCGCCATGTGCCTTTGGCGTTGTTATTGACGCTAAAAGTCTCCTTTAGTGTCACATCTAAACAAGCTTGGTCGGGACTATTCGCGTCACTTTGGACGCTCTGGGTCGGGACGTACGTTTAACTGGCATGTGGCACAAGAACGGTATATTTAGGTTTAGGGAAAGATAGTGGGTGGGCTTATAAAAGGTATGTTTCCGTGTCACGCGGTCTCCAGGGTGAAAGTCCTGTGTTGTTTGACTCATCCACCACCCCAACCAACCTCGGTATGCAGAACTTTGGGCTTTCATACTACTTGTATCCGTGCATCGTTCTTAATACTACGTCATCTTAAAGCGCAGCGGAGCTGCAGCTCTGCCCGCTGCATTCCGTACACATGCTAAAGGGCACTTTTTGCGTCGTATCTGACGCTGAAAGACACTGCCCAAGCGTCCACATTTTACGAGTTGGAAGTGAGAACGGGTTTCTATGGGAGCAGCCGTGCAATACATTCTGGTAGCGTTGCGGGGACTTAGGAGTAGCGGGGCTTCCGCCTCTCAAAAGCTCACAAAAATCTTTTAAACTGAACGTTGTCGATCTGAAGACAGATTCAGCAACTGCAAAGGCTATTTCTCGCAACACGGTGAACTTAAGAGATCGTATTCCAAACAAGCCAGTGAGTTGATATTAGACTCATATTTGCTAATACTGTCTGTCAATGTGTTTTTAGCTTGTTATGTTGCTAAAAAGTGGTCAAAAAATATAAATGTAGCTTTAATATTGGTTTCATTTTGGCATAAACCACAGTATAAAACTTTATACTGAAAATCAAACATATACATTTTTGTTAAGTTATAATAAAATAAAATGTGGCTCAGATTGAGAGGTCCGAGTCCACTGTGCCCTCCCACTGTGTTTTAGTATACTTGGTTTAATATGTTTGAATTCATAAAAGCAAAGCATGCCATCTCATCATGGGAGTTAAAGCAGTCATACATTTTTGACCGAATGCGCTCGTTATTTAGCAAAACACATTTCAGTTATAATATTTTTTAGCCCTCTCAGTGCTTTCTTTATTGGTTATTTGGGGAAGAGAGAACATTTCAGAGCTATTACCATCACTCAAACAAACAACAGAGCCTATGCAGAGCCAATTATAGTCCTATTGGCTGCTTTCCTGTTATGGCCTCCATTCTATATTCTTTTGTTGATTTCTGAGGTAATTCAAGAATGCAGAAAGAAAACCAAACGACTAAATGACCATCAAATATCTCATTATGAAAAAAGGCTCTGCTATTGGTCATAGCGGTTAATCTTTAAAAATTACATTAACCCACATCTCAAGGATGATTAATGCATTTATGATTTAACAAAGCTACCAGCACTGTGGACAACAAATCATTAAAGTTTATGAATATGTATAAGGCCAAAGGTTTGGTGCTCAAATAAAATGCTTGTGATACGTTGTTAACGATTTAAATGTCTGTGTGGACTGTTGAATGTGTAGCGTTACTTATTACATTATTATTTCAACCCTTTCTTAACACTGTAGATTTTAGTGTTTCGAAAACCAAGCTTTTCCCCACATTTTAAGTTTCTGAACTTAATAACTTGTGAATCAAGATTTTTCTAAGATAATTTGTCAGAGATAAAAAAAAAAAAAAGATCTTTAGAAGACTAAAAGTAGATCTTAAAGAGAGAACACAGCTTGGAACCCTTGTTTTTTAACACAAGCTGGAAGAGTGAGAAGAAAGTTTTACTCGGGTTCTAGAGAAATATAGAAAGCAAAACCATTTAAAATATGGTAATGAGAAGAATATGTCATGGCTAGAACTGCATTCACAATTCCCACAGCATTTTTAGCAAGACACTGATCTGATTCATCTGATCAGAATTAAAGCAGTAGATAACGGAGGAATACATGTTTGAGGTATACAGGATACATGACCCACATTCTAAGCACCCGTGATTATGACCAATAAATGTTTATATGAATTCAAAATACATTATTTCCTTTATAAGACTGACATGGGATGGTTTTACAGCGCACCGAAACTAAATCACATATTTTAATACTAATTAAACAAAATAACGTCAGTCAGAACTGCCATTCCTGCGATCACTCCACATGTTGAAAAACAACAGGCTGGCCCAAACGCCTGACAACTAGGGCTGCAACTAACTATTATTTTCAATATCAATACATCTGATTATTTTCTTATTGTATCAATAATTTCTTTGGTCTGTGAAATGTCAAAAAAAAAAATAAAAAAATGGTGTATCGCAATGTCCCAGAGGTGAGGGTGACATATCGTTTGGTCAGACCAACAAAAACCCAAAAGCCAAAGATTTCTTAGCTGTATGGACTTTCATTATTAGTCAACCACAGATGAAAAGCAATACTTTATTGCCTGCTTTGTTTTTGACCTTTTTAGTCCTGTGTCACAGCATTCCTCTGTTCACTTGGCTCTGTGAGTGGAGGGGTGGCTACCTTTGGCGAGGAATCCCCACCAAAAGGCGTCGGACTCAACGAATCCTTGCTTCACAAACCCATTTGCCGCTACAATGGCGCCAGTGCAGCTCTGCCTGCTGCTAGTGCTACACTGTCTCCACCTCCTTAGTCTATATCAACAACGTTCCACTTGCGGGATTGTTACGTTGCCGCCGGAAATTCCGCATATTTTGCCGTGCTTAGCGCCAACCATGACGATTGTGATTGGTTAAAAGAAATGCCAGCATGTTTTTCTCCCATCCCGGAATGCTGTGTGGACTAGCCAGACCCTCCTCCACCAGGCCTGCGCTCTACCTGCGGCATCTGGTTTATGAAACCTTAACAGCACAGAAACAAATATTGTTTCTTCCAATTATGTGTACCTACACAGTATTTACATACAGTATGTAAATCAACTGAAAGGCCAACTCCTGCATCTGTTCTGTTGTGTATAAAACTGTGGGGGATTTTAATTGGGAACCCCCTTAAGAACTGAGCCATTAACAACAAACACAGCTGTACCTGTACGTTGCTGCAATAACATGGATGAAGCAGTGAACCAAATGAAAGAAGCATGCATGCTCAGCACAATTCTGAGTAAATATTAATAATCTGTCAAAGCTTTGTCAGTTCCCTGGCTGTGAGAAAGCGATTCTACAGCAGCATGAGGCAGCGTTTGTATCCACCAACAGCAAAATCACAATTTCTTTCCAATAAACTGTACAAATCAGTGTTGCATCTACCACCAGACATGCAGATATTTGTAAATGATTCGCTGCATTAAGGATAATCTAAATGGTTTATTGTAGCTCTATTTAGACGCTCACAAAGTTCACTTCATTTTTCCTTTCCTGTATTAGGAGCTCACAAATTTGCTACCTACCTTTAGTTACCACCTTACTTTGTCAAACATCTCATACTTGCAAAGGTTTTTTTTTTTTTTTTTAAATCATCCTCTGTGGCCTATTGAAAAATAAAAGTATAATACAAAGAATATATGCATTATGCAACAAACATCCCCTGGATGTACTGGGACGCATCCTCAGTGATGTGACATGGGGTCATCAGGTGTTTCGGGTCTCGCAACATCAGACATCCTCTCCCATACAGAAACTATCATAGACTTCAGTGGTCTAAGCTAGCTCTAGCCATTCGCGGTTTCGCGAGTACGGTAAATGTTTCTTATGGTAACAGCGAGTTGCACCAATCAGAGACGTTGCCGTTACGCTTAGGATTGTGGGTAATGTAGTTTTTCTCCATAAGATCGCGGATAAAACATGTTTTTCTTAAAACAAGGTTGATTTCATACAGACTTCTAGGTTCTACAGGAGCAGAAACCTTCGTTTCACAACCACAACGCTCGGGGTCAGTCTACCTCGGATGGTTTAGACATTATGGCTGATAATCTAAATCCTTATGGAGAAAGGGACTGTTGACCGGAAGTTCTGATTCCCTACTCCGCGTTCCGGAAGCAGGAAGTGTGACATAGGCCTATTGGCAATGAAAGCAGCTCGCTTCCTATCCAGCAGGTGCTGCCACCCACAGAAACATAAAATCAACAGAAAGTCCAAGAAAAAAGGAGGAGGAGAATGAAAAGGGGACGTACAGGGCTTCAATATAGTATTTGTAATTACTATCATAACAAGCACAGATGCATCGATTTCCTCACTGTGTACCCCGAAGCTTAAATCTAATTAATAAACTGTTAAAGTACTAAAGCCGAGTTGGGAATAAAACCTATTTGAGAAAAAATGTCAGCTTTTCATTGAGCTACAACAACTACATTTCTCTACACCTGACCGTCTCATGACACTAATGAGCTACACAGTTAGGCCTGTTTCCTTAGAAAAAAGAGCCAATCATGGGAGCCAAGCAACTAAGCACCGCTGGAGCTCTCCTGCTCAGGGCTGAAACAAGTTTGAAAGCTATAGACAACTGCAGCATGATCTGTTGTGTGCATTTCCCCAATTCCTTCCTGCTTTGTTCCAAAATGATCACATGCCAACAGAGCATTGGGCTTTTAGGAAAGGCCTTTGGGGAACATAAATTGCCAAAGTCATGCTGATCTGCTTCCCAGACAACCTTTCAAGTTAATTACAGAGACAAATATCCCCATTATTTTTAAGAATTTTCCCAAAAAGTTGTAAATCATTAATACCACTAACCCTGCAGATTAGACAGATTATTAACTTTGGTATAGTCAGAGATTTGATCTAATTAAAAAGAACATGGGTTAATGTTATATCAAATCGTAAAACATGGAATTGTTTTAATTTGTCTTTAATCACATTTAAAAAGTGCCAACTTGGGGAGGGGCAGCTACATCTATACATATCTAGTAATCTGTAAAATTACTATTGAGCTCTTATCTGCACATTTAAGCCCGAATGCCGCTATGGCAGATTAATCTTGATTCAGTCAATCTCTCTGACCTCTTTCTTTCAGCCCTCCTGCTGATGGGACCTGAGACTCAACACTTCCGGGGAGACATGTCAGAGAAAGATAAAGAGACAGCTGGTATACATTTGTCAGGGATGTGGAAACCAGACTGTCAGACGACCCTGCACACTCCTCCTGACTTCAGAAGACAAAAGTTACTGTCAGTGACAAGGATGCCCTGTGGATGATCCCGACACCGTTTGGCAGAAACACTGAAAACTCGGCTTTAAGAATGTAGAATTTCTTTTTTCTTTTGTTCTGTAATTCTGATTATTTTTACCTGTATCATAGGTGTTACATTTTTAACCACAATTAAAGGATTGAAGGATGCACTACAAGTACTGCGATGTTTGATAGCTTCGATAAAAGTTACTTTGATATTTTAATTGCCTAAGGACTACGCAAAATTTAAACCACACTCATTGGCAATGCATAGAGTAAGAATACACATCAGATAATAAAACAAATATTCCTATCAAAGAAAATGTATTGAACTTGATGTATTACATGTACTGTAAAGTGTGGTGTTGCCAGACACTATCTCTGAGCAAAAACCTATGAAAAAGTGTTATTAGCTTTTCACTCGCTGAAACAGTTTAGTAGTAGAACCAATGTACCGGTACCTCTCAAATTCCTTAACTTAAGAGTGTGTATCCAGTGTCAAACAGAGTAGCTGGTTAAAGAACCGGCTACAAATATGGTCAACCATTCTTCCTCTGTTGTTTAGTATATCAAAAGATTACTATTCTACCCCCAACCTTTAACCTAAGAACAGAGGACATGATGATTTGTGCATTTCTTTTTGCCAAAAAAAATCTGTTCTCAGCTTCAGTTTGAACAAAATGCGGCTGCTAACTGGAAAACATCAATATGCAACAGCTGGCCTGTCATCCTTTAAAAGGCCTCCAACTCCTGCCAGATGTGACTTCAAGAAGGTGTGCCTGTTACTGGTACACACCTCATCTCTATGGTGACCAAGACGGTGCTGACATCTCTGCACCAAATGTGGCATCCATGACCACTACAACAACAACAACAGCAGCAGCAGCAGCAGTACTGATGGTGACCAAGCTGGTGCTGCTGCTAGATCCAGATGTTTCATTCTAGATATTGAGAGTATTTTTAGAAAAGGCCACACAACTCTTCTCCATTGCAACATACGTCATCTACTAACCATGTTTTGGCTGTCTTGACTTTATCACCCCAAATTTGATGTGATATATTCCAACATTTTAAGTCTCAGTCTCACTTGTCTCAGAAGTGTTTTCAAAATTTGGGGTTGGACTGCTCTTTTATCGTTTCATAGTGGAGATCTTTTGAAGCCTTTTCGAGGCTCTGTGACTTGAGGTGGCAATACAAGTTATCACAACATTTTTATAGAAACTTACTTCTACAAGTTACCAATGGCAGGGCTCCAGACTGCGACCAAATGGTTAAAAATAAATAAATAGGTTTGACAATATTTTTTACAACTGAAATAATTGTTTTGTAATTATAGAGGGAAAGTACCAAAAAAAAAAAAGGTACCGTTGGGTAATGGAACCGAATTTCAGGTATCGGTACCGATATTGGTTCAGTAGTAGCCTTGAATTCATTGTAATTGTAGACTAGAGCCGATATATATATATATTCCCCCCCCCATGACAGCGATGGTGTCAGTTAACCTTCTATGTTGCATCTTCAAAAGTGACACTGAATTTGAAATGGCACATTGTAATTTCTGCATCTACTATCAAAGTATTTATTAGTAATACAGTGGAAATTAGTAGAAATGTGAATATTTGGTTAGCATGTTGATTTAAGGTGTGTGCCCCTAAATTTTCTGGTTGCGCCCCTAAAATCTTCAGTTGGGGGCCACTGTGCTCCTAGTGAAAAAAAGTTGCCATGGCACCAGAACAACTTAAGTGTTATTCAAATGGCCGGTCCAATTTTAATCACTGTATGTACAAGACATTGAAATCTCATCTAATTGATGTAATTTTACTTATTACACATCCAGATTTACCTTTACTTGTCAGCCTGCAGAAGACAGAACTTTTGAGAGTTCTGAGTTTGTTTGTTTTTTTACTTGCACAAATACTTACCAGGAAGGGCTAAAGCCTATCCCAAGCATGCAATGGGCAGAAGCATGAAATTACCATAAACAAGTCTGCTTTTCATCCCTCGCAGAAAAGCAGAAAAGGCGGATAGACAGATAAGCACACTTGAATGTGAACATAAAAGCTATAAACAGAGAGGAAAAAAAGACTGGGAACGGAACTCACATCCTTATTGATGTGACGTGATGTTCCTTATTATAGAGACATCCAGAAATTGTTATTTCCATGTTATTAATAAACTAAAGAAATAGTTGTACTCACCTAATCCATAGGTATAGCAAGGAGGACAGCAACATCAGACAGGAGAGAAGAAAACAAAACAGGAAAACATGAATTAACATAAATCAGTGTAAACATATCTGCTTAATCGTAAGCAGGGTGCTGAAAACACAATCTTTTTCTGTGTGAAACGGCTATTGCCACTAATGACAGATGGCAGAATTTTGTTTGGTCATTAATTAATAGTATTTTTAGAAAATGCTTTGAGAATTGATTAAGTTTGGACTGACAGAACAAAGTGTTGATAAAAGCAGATAAAAAATACTTTTACCACCTGATGCACACTTAATTTGGTAACAGCGGCTAAAAATGTTTTAATACATCCGTCCGTTATTAAAACAGGAAACATCAGGTGAGATTATTGATTAAAGTCATTTCAAAAAGTTTATTTAGTTCAGTTTGTTAGCAGTTAATGATAAACGACTTATGTGGAATCTGTTGGGTTTAGTCGCCCGTTACTGACTCAAGTGAAACTATACTTACTATTCTTTAAACAACACACAACTCGTCAGTGTGTTACACAAGAATCACAGCTACTGAAATAAACGAAGACCTTTTCTGTAAACCACTGGTTTATGGTCGGAACAAAACCTCACTAGTTCTCAAATCCCATCCCTTCATCTGACACCAGGTCGAAATCATAGCTAGAAATGAAATCCAGCAAGGTCAAAATATATAAACTAGTTTAGAATTCATGATCTAATGTCTTCTATTTAGTTTAACACAATGTGCTGATAGACGCAAGAAGATGAAAGAACATTGTAGCCATCCAAGTTAAATGCAACAGCACTACTCTGTATGATACATTCCACTCAATAAACAAGGTTACATTTATATTGGCCACAGTCAAATCATAAATGGAATTTGAGTGTATGTGAAATTATATCTAGAAGGCCAGTTATTGGTTGTGCAAACAAGTATACCTAATATTCTGTCAGAAACACTACTCAGTGAGATTTCTTTTGTGAACATATTCTGCTAACGTACAGACTATAATCATATTGTCAAGCACCAGAGACTCTGGAAATAAAACATTGTCTGCAATACGTTGGGGGGGAAAAGAACTCTTTAATCAAGTGAGCAAGCGCAGGTTGTAAGATTGTCAGACATCTGTTGGCATACATTATCTCAATTCCTGTGTTGACAACTAGTTGGTATCAGTCTAAAAAGGTCAGCGGTGGGAAAAAGAGATGTCAGCGTCGTAGTGGTGATGGAGTGGGTGAGCACAAAGTTCAGGTTCACCTGGACTGGGAATCTGTATGCCCGTAATGACAAAAGGTCAAGGTAACAAACGGTCTGTGGGAAAAGGTTAGAGCTGTCTAAGGAATACACCGCATGCAATTTACATACCCTGCCATCATGCATAACAACTGGCTGTTAAGGAACTAGATGCACACAACTCGCATATGACACAATGTGTATGCTAAATGTTTGCTTGAATATATAAATAACCTAATTTACAGGAATGATTGTACTACACGTAGAGCATGCAGAAATCTCACTTAGCTAGACAAATGATACAGAACACTATTTGCATTTTATTTAGTAAACAGCAGTTGCAACATGTTCTCTGCTTAACTATGCAAGATATTTGATGTTTCTGGTGCAGAATGCATTAATATCTGTTGCCTGTGTTAAGATTTCACTTTAAAAATTAATGCTTCAGCAAAGCTTTGAAATCAATTGAATGTCTACAACGAAGGAGGAGGCGGGGGCGGGTGTGACGCTGCGTACCCACTGAAGGAAATAGAACAGGCTTTAGAAGCTAAGGCCACGCTATGTTGATGGTATAAACACTGCCGTACATCCCTTTAGAGAGCGTGGACAGGAGAGAACCGCAGGCCTTTTGATGCTTTCAGGTGCACGCTCGGAATATTATCAATCGGCATGACTTGAGAATATTCAGTGAAGCCCATCGACTGAATGCCACTATTCAGAAGTTCCTACTTCGGAAAGTGAAGATCATGCCAGTGTTATACATGCTTATCATCTCCCACATAAATAAACCTAGATGTATTCAGCTGGAAACCTTCTCCCTCTGGATTTGTCTCTGAATGCTTCCCTACATTTTTCCTCTGGCCAAATGAAGAGGAGATATTGTATTTGTTTGGCTCGTGGAAGATACGTTTTTATTTTTTTATTTTTTTATGAATACAACAAAGAGATTTGTTGCCATAAATCAAATTATGCATTCAAAGACTGATATGGACTGTGCAATCACTTGTGAAAGATTAATATTTATCATTGTTTTTAAGTTGATCACCTGGAAGGACAGGTAAATACAAAGATGTGTCTAGGATCCTTAAGAACTGCATATTGTAGTCTGTAAAGTACTGAACACCAGTGTCAAGTTGCATTGCTGCTTGCAACAGAAAAGATTACATTAACATGTGCATTTGTTTTTCCTTTACCATGGCTCTTCTTTATTATCTAAAAATAAATTGTTATATTTTAAGTTATGTTATAGAGCTTTATGAACCACATCATGAAAAACTGTTCAAATAGAGAATTTTAGTCTTAAAGGACTATATCAGTGGCTTTGTTCTATCCCAGTAACTGTGTACTTGTGTTTCCTTTTAACTACTTTTGCAACCTATGTTATGCTTGGAAAACCGTTTGCAAGATGTAAAGTGCAGGCAGCTTGTAGTTAATGGGTTATGATGTGGGAAATCACTAGCATGGTCCTTAATTCAATTGTAACTCACTGTATGTAATGTAATGTCCTTTGCAAAGTGTTTTGTGATATGCTTTTTGAAAGTAAATAGTGACAACTAGCATTTCTAAACTGTATGTCAGGTTAGGGTAAGAAAGATTCAAATATTAAAGCTACACTATTCAACTTTGCATGCTGGCAGCTCCACAACATACCTGTGCCTGAGGGTTTCCTCCGTTTAGGCCTGGAGACTACAAATTTATAACAGAGAGCCTGTGTTACAAACTGGAGGTGTGAAGTTGAAAGTGAAAGTCATGGGTGTTTACCAGACAGGGAAAACTTTATGAGAAATATATACTGTGCAGAGTTTTTTGAGTTTGAACCATGGTAGTGACTAAAAGTCAGGATAACTCCGTCTCTGCTGCATTAGTTTTGACTGTGACAGTTTTGACCCTTTAATTAAAAAGCACAAATCCTGCAAAGTAACAGGTCAAGATGAACTGCACACAGCAGCTTGCATTTACTACAATAATCTATCTGTTGTGCATTTTATCAAAAGGAATTAAAGCTATAGTGCGTAACTTTTTGATATTAATAAACGTCTGCCAAATGAGTTGCTACAAAGCTAATTAAGACTATCAGCGCCACACAACTCTCTGTATTTCTCAGTATGGCTATGTTCAGAAGTTTGTGGCGTCCGCGACTTTCCCACGCAGAAGCTCGAGTGAAGATAATTACCTCTTCTGAAGAGTCCATCATGTTTTTTTAATCCTCCGTGTTCTCCATGGCTACTAGCAATTGCGTGGAGGAGGGAGGGGGCGCGTGCGCGATCACGGAAGGCTTGTATCATGACGCGCCGACAGTTTTGTTGTCATTACTAAGAAATCCTCGCGGGGGCGACAGAAACTACGTACTATAGCTGTAACTGTTGTTTCATTGTGGAATTTCCCACCACTGATAATTCCAAACACCAAAATGTAATTTGGTATAGTAATGTTAATCTATAGGATCTCTTCAGTCCTCAATCTGTCATTCATATTGATATCACAATATAGCACAAAAAATGTGCCTAATGCAGCTTTAAAACCTATTGATTCTTGCATTGCTGCTAGGTACAGGCCCTTCATGATCCAAATTAAAGGTCTAGTATACAGATTTATACAATACTGCAGCTACAAAAACACGTTTAATAAAGACAGACATGATATTTAGAGTAAAACATTCCTCGGGTGTCTCAGCTCAGTAAACAATCCATTCGCCTGTTTCACCTTCCCTCTATCATATGCCAAAAACAAACGACACAGGGTCATGTCTATTACTGAAGAAAGAAAGCGCCATTCTCAAACAAAGTCAAATTTGTTGCCTTGTCTGAATAGGGCATTTACTCAATGTAAGTGCAGTTTGGAAGTAAACAAAGAGAAAACATGGCTATGCAGGCAGCCTATAAAACAAGCAAAGCAACGGAGAGTAGAGACATAGTGGGTTTAGAATGAGTTGATCTGTGAATATAATAGGTTTTTCTGACCATTACTAAAACTTGCGTGTGTGCATCTAAAACTTTATTAAGCCATCAGCCAGATCTAAGTATTTAATCTGTATATAATATACCACGATACTGTGGGCTCTTAAGGTAAACCCTGCAACTATTATCTCAGTGAAGAGCCGGGATGCATGGGGAGCTCACTGTATGTTCAGGAATCGGTCCCGTCTTTAATGAGGGTAAAAGGACACAGCTCTCATCTTTATTTCATGGCAGTGTTTGTGTGCATCTGTGGAGTCCTAAAAAAAATCTTGGTGATAAACAAGGCCCATCTAAAGAAGGCCTTGCAGCAGTGTGCAGGCCTATATAATAGGCACTGTTGCATGGCAGAAAATATGAGCTGCTGGCACTGGCGAGGAGGGGGTGTTTGCTGCAGACTGAAGGTAGAATCTGCTCCATTGGAAAGGGACACTGCTGCCTCAATGTCCAGAGAAGTCTCTTCATTAGCCTCTGTGTCCTCTGTTTTCTCTTCATGCCTCTCTCAGTGTCCTGTTCACCCTCCACAGAGTGATGGGGAGGGCTCTCTGAATAGCAATAACCCAGCCCAGCGTCAATCCATCTTCTACTTCATTAAGGGGGCCTGCAGCGTTATTGCTGGGCTGTAATGATCCCACAGATCTCACTCCCATAGGCTGAGTTTTTTAGGCTTTCGGAGATGTCATAAAAGAGAACACATGAGTTGTGACGGAAATGTATGTGAATTATTAATTCTTCAGTCCCTGGAGGAAGTTTGTATGTGTGTGTGTGTGTGAGTGTGCATGTGTACGCACAAGCGCATGCGCACACTCCTGGCTACTGCTTTATACTTCATATAAGTTGATTCAAAATTGATGTTGCCAGTTCCTTTGGCACTGGATAGTTATTGCAAAAAAGTCAAATGAAAGGCTGCAGTAATATTAATGCAGTTCAGATATATGGCCACTGCTTCTCATTCACAACTCGGGATAGCAATGCAAAAGAGATGATGTTTTATGCAGACTAGAACCACATCAGCAGAAACTGGAGAAATGAAAGAACAAGACAGGGTTCAGAGCCCTGTGTATACAGACCACAGCAGGCTCATACACTCAAAAAAAAACACCGCTTGGAATATCCCTCTAAGAAGCCATTAAGAGTAATGGGGAAAATATTAGAGAATGTTTTGTTCTTTTACTTGTTTTTTCTTACATATAGACATTTAAATGTGTGTCATTTATAGATATCTAACTATAATCACCTTAATACACCGGCATAATTACTGTAAACAAAGTTAGATCAAGGTAAAGTAGCCTGTAGCTCAGGACAGCTGTATTGTTATATCATATTATATATATATATATATATATATATCATATATATATATATATATATATATATATATATATATATATATATATATATATAATGTGCTGCCACAAACTTGCAGACTCTTTTTGGGTTTAGCTCGAAACTCTCCTCTGTGGTACCTGACCAGTACCACTGGTAATCGAGACGAGGAGCAAGCTAGATAAATTAAGCGTAACCATAGCGACGATGGACAGTGTGGGTCAATAAAAAAAATTGTGATACAATCATTGATGGTCATATGTTGCATGCCGCCACCACCAGTGTGCAGAATCTGTTTATATACCTAGTAAGACTTATTCAGAACAGGTCTATATCAGAGGCCCACATGCATGCCTGAATGCAGCCATTATTCATAAGCATTGGCAATCCAATCCATTATACAACAGAGAGAGTTGAAATAAAATCCATGAACTCTTGAGTCAATGGACTGTGACCTTTTCACCAATCTCAAACCACCCACACTAATCAGACAGCTGTACCTACATCGACATACAGAGCATCAAGTCATGTAGCCCAAACGCAAAAACTGTTTCGAAAGCCTCCCAAAGTCCCGCACAGATTAGAAAAACAAGGCTAGCAAAGAACGAAGGGCTGGGTGTGAATGAGAGTGATAAAGAGTACAGGGAGGGAGAGGGTGTACGGACACATCACTTATCTGCTACTGATAGCTTCTCAAGGCTCCTGTGTGGAAACTCAATAAAAAAGGCTACCCGGGCATCGCCCAGTTTCTTGGACCAAAGTAAATAAGCGCTGAGCATGACATTATTGATAGACCATAAACTAACACTGCTGTTGCTTCCCAGTGTCAGTTACTGCTGTCAGCGCAACTGTCACTTCCTGTCACTGCAGTGGAATATTTTCCATGTATCAGGGAAATGGAGCTCGCAAAAACAACATGCAGTCAAGTGGAGGTAGAAAATATGTGCATGTGTTCAATTCATATTTTCTAAACTAAGCTGCATCACACATCCAACTTTAGAACCAACTGTATCAAACGTTTGGTGCCAAATCTTTCAACTAAACTTAATTTCATTCTTTATGCATGCCAAAGCGAGTACATGGCCTTTGTTTGAACATATTAATCATGATCAGGCATTTGTCGTTTGCTTAATGTAGTTAGTAGGGTTGGGTATCGTTTGGGTTTTTTCCGATACCGGTGCAAAATCGATACTTTTAAAAATGGTGCCGGTGCCTAAACGGTGCCTGAACCGGTACCTGAATCGAAATATATATATTTATAATGTTTATAATATAAAAAAAAAAAAAGAAGCACAAAACGACAGTCGGCGACATTAAAGAATGGCTTGTTTATTGCTAAGGCCATATGGTCAAAATTAAATGAATGATTAATAATGTGAGTGTGTACCGTTACGTCCCGGTGTTGGAATCCTCTACAGGGAAATACAGTCACACTTTACACCGCTTAACGTAAGCTGTCAGCATTTTAACCATTGTGTTTAATCCAGCTACTAGCTAACAGTAAC
The DNA here is from genome assembly GCF_031162955.1 of Sander vitreus. Classification (NCBI taxonomy): domain Eukaryota; kingdom Metazoa; phylum Chordata; class Actinopteri; order Perciformes; family Percidae; genus Sander; species Sander vitreus. Next base: position 7,017,242 of record NC_135867.1, read on the forward strand.
GTAGCGTCCCTGTGCAGCGATGCTTCTGTAAAAAAAAAAGAAAAAAAAAAAAAAGTCAGGCACTGAAATGAGGAACCAAAATTTCCGTTCGTATTCAGTCTCGTTACTACCGTTTACGTTGGAACCGGTGCCCTATTGGCACCGCGTTTCGGTACCCAACCCTAGTAGTTAGATACAAAACGGTCAGGTTCAGCAGTGGAATTTGTTAAAGATCAGAAAGCTTTTCAGAAAAGAAAAAAATCTATGAGGTTGGAATAATAATACATTGGTTCAATGCCTGTTTCCAAACTTTTACTTAAGCCACCATTCAACCTATATAGAAATGAGTGTCAAATTAGAAGAAAAACCTGAATAAGGCAGACACCTTCATACAAGGCATAGGGAATTGTTAAATTGTAGGGCTGCACCCTTAAAATCGATGAGTCAAATTATTCGTTGTGACCCTGAAGTAACCTCTTTTTTTTTGTTAGTCAGTGTGCATTACATTGCATTGTTATATACTAGCAGGTTGAGCATGCTGAACAGTATTTTCCTGTGGTCTGTAGATATGAATGGTTATGACACAGCAAAAGTGTCTCATCCACAAATCATGGTAAACGAGGTTCTATGTTTCAAGACGAGTCGGGTGTGCTGCTGACACCGCCGCAGCATCGAGCATTAAGTCCACAGCCCCGGGAAGCAGCAAGGTCCAGGCGAGGAGTGCTGTAAAGATCACAGACGGAGCCCCGAGCCACATTCACCCCGATCTTTTCCGAGCCGGTAGCGGGGCACCACCACAAAAGGAAAACGCAGGGAGATGAGGGAATCCTCCAACACCAAGCAGCTGTCCCTGACCGGCCGAATTTCATCCCCCGGGCAGACTGCGTGGACTGCCACCCATTGAGAAGCTTGAAAATATTTTCGGTTCATTATGAAACTGTGGCGGGCCGCATTTGACTATGTTAATGTGGTCGAAATCATAACTCAAACTCTGGACTGGAAAACTGGATTTTCCGATTGCCAAAAAAAGGAACAAATAGTCTAATCTTCAGTATTAAACAGCCAAATCCTAATTTAGTTAGTTAAAGCCCTAGTTACATATGAAAAAGAGAGTGGTTCATGTACAAAGAAAGCCACAAAAACACCTGGTTACTAAAAAATCTAATTAAAGTTTAAATGCCACACAGCCACAACTCCACACCTTCTCTTTTGTGTACACAATTCGACAGAAACCATGTTCTTTCATCATTACTGCTCTTTTTAAGAAACTATCACTTCTTGTCTCTAAACTAATTAAGTGCAGCTTCCCTTTTAGCCCTACCACGACTTTCTTTTATTACACCTGCACTAATTTACACTCACTTTTTAGAGATGGAATTATTATATTAAGGACCCTCACAAATTGGACCATCATCACTCACTGTGGTTGCGTCTTCTTTTTACCATTCCACCCTTGCAATATTTAACTGATTAAACTTTGACACAAAAAGAGTCATTAAAGTCTCTATCTTGATGTTTTTACTCAAACACTGAGTAAGCGCTGTTGCTACCCTCTGTGACTACTGCTGCCCATCCTGTAGCGCCTTCACAATAAAAGCCTTTGCCGTGGTTTGCACTAAATTGTGTGGTTTCAATCGTATTAAGTGAATAGGATTTACTTATTATCTTGTAAAGTTTTCTCTAATAGCTCCAAACGGTCTTCTATGTGGGTCAGCATGGCTGTTGGGTTCATAACCAGGTCAGTGTCTGTTCTCGGTGGGAAACTCAGCATCCACTCTTCTATCTTGTTTGCACTGCTTGATCGATGAATGGTGAACAAACTCTCTGCAGCACTGGCTCTATTGCTTTAGTCTACAGACACACTCGGGGAATACTGGCTGGCTAATCAATTCACCAGTTTAGCAAACAGGCTGGCAGTGGTAATGTTCCAAGGAAAGAAAAGGCAACCAAGTCACCTGTGATGAACATTTACAGCCTCATGTTCACTGTTATTCCCCCTTGAAAAGCCAATCTACAGTGCAGAGTAGCACAAGAAAGTTCTGAAAGCACATGAATAATCACAGAGAGACATGATGTCCAATTGTGTTCATCAATTTGTACAGTGTGTGGTTGATTTTCAGTAGGTACTCAGTGACCGTAAAGTTTGTTCTGCTTGAAACCTGTTGAACGCATGTACATCAAACTTAAAAGGGTAGGTTCAGATTTATTCAAGTCTACCTTAATATAATACTCAAACGCCTAAACACAAAGAGGGAATTTAGTACTAAAAAGGCGTTAACTTTAGAAGATACCTGCCTGATTTGACTAACTCAGACTGCTGAAGCCTTACACTGGAATCGTGCCGGGGAATGAACTCTTCGTATATCCTTTAAGTGACCAAGTAAAAAGCACGTAATGTTATTTAACAGACAAAGCATTGTCCCAGAAATGCATGTTACTAACCTAGCTCTGGGAAGTTTACTCCCCGGAGTCCTTATATTTTTTTTCACCCAGCATATTTCCTTGGATTAGGATGACACCAAGATCTTGGTTGCAGCTGTCGCCGTGGTCCTGCTGCACTCCCTGCTACGCTCTGCGGTGCCCTGCAGTGTCCTGCTGCGTCCAGCTATGCTCTGCTGTGCCACGCTACATCCTGTAGCATCATGTACGTCATGTCATAGCAGGGCACCCTGCAGTGCCCTGCTATGACATGAACTACTACGACTACCATCTGTAGTCACTGTTCCATTATCTTTATTGTGACTATTATTGCCACTGTCAGACACCGCCTACCAAGAGCCTGGGTCTGCCGAGGTTTCTTCCTAAAAGGGAGTTTTTCCTCGCCACTGTCGCACTAAATGCTTGTTCTTGGGGGAATTACTGGAATTGTTGGGGCTTTGTAAACTAAAGAGTGTGGTCTAGACCTACTCTATCTGTAAAGTGTCTCGAGATAACTCTTGATTATGATTTGATACTATAAATAAAAGTGATTTGAAAACTGTAGATGTTTCATTTGTATTCTACTTTTATTCCTGTGCCATCAGTAGTTATGGGACAATGCAAGGTGTATTTTGTGTATAATTGAACATAGAAAAGTGAAAGAGTAAGAGGAATAATTAAGCCCACACTATACATTTTTGAAACCCATTTTAATAACACCTCAGTCAACAGACTAAATGCCTATTTGTTAGCTTGTCAAAGTAGCCAATTAATATGATAAAATATGCAGTGTCTTTCCCAAAAGTAATTCTTGTCATTCTCTCTTCTGACATTTTTTTCGTGGCTGACGGTGCACTTGTGTGATTGCTATAATGGCTATTGGCAGGTTTTTTGGGATGATTTCTTTTGAGGTGATTAAAAAAATGTTTTTGCTGTTCCAATTTGAAATCTTTATCTTCACAAAATAGGCATACTGGACTAAAAAATTTACAGAAATATGATCTACGGTTGAGGTACTCCCGATCCTCCTTTGCATGTAAATATATACAAATTAAAAATTCACAATCCAAGATCATCATATTGTGTTGTTGGTAATGTATCATTTACTCATATTTCAAGGCAGCACAATCATATGTAAAAAATAAAAATAAAAAATAATTTGCTGTCACAACCTTGGTCAATTTTGGAATGATAAATTATTTTCTACACTGAAACTAGGAGAAGCCGTAGCTTAATAAACAAAACAAAAAAAGGTTTTCATTAAATATTTCATTGAGGCCGCAACGTTGGAGCCGTAAGGTTATCTGAATAAAATGCACCCCCTCTGGCCATTCAGAAAGGAGTATTCTCTGTGGTCATGCTTTCAATAAACCTGCATAGCATTGTGGTGATTTCAGGCATTTTAATACTTTACAAAGCCTTTTTCCAATGTTAAGGAACCACAGATGCCCAAGCCCTTAAGAGTGGAACAGCCAACCCTATGTGACATACATGACTCGAATGTAATTTCAAAAAAAGATTATTCCCCATTTCAAATGTTTTATATTTTAGTTTTTGCCAGGCGAGCTGAGATAATACATAACTGCAGCACTGAATTGTTATTAATTCATAAGTCTTTTATTATCTTCTGTTCATTAGTGGAGAGAGTGCACTGTCTTTGTCCCACTTCCACTCAATTTAGCAAGACATCTTCCCAAACTGTCAGTAATGCAATGTTTGCTTCCATGAGTGTACAATGCCGGTTACTCTTCCACCTAAAGCTAGACAGAAACTGCTATATGAAATGACTATTCTCAGAAAGAAAACTGAAATACAATGTCCTCTGCAGGTGGCTGCGAACCTGCACGTCTGTGACCGACTCATTTTCGTGTTATCTGTTCACTCTCATATTGTGATTTCAATAGATGACTTTTCCATATACTTTGATTGACCTTTGATTGATATACTTGACTAGTTTGATTGTCCTTGATTGAGCCTTATTACCGTGGTAATAAGGCTCAATCAAGGTCTTAGGAAGTGCTGAATTCAGCAATGCCACACTCAATCAATAAAATGTCTAGTCCAAAATGTGATACACGAGTGTAAAAACAACTCATTTATTTTGGGTTTTTGTCACCGTTAAGAAAGTCTCAGAAAATGCATAACTGTGATTTGAACTGCAGCAGGAGGAGGCCTTAGTTCTGCTAAATTAAATATGATGCATGTAATAACTTTTGCTAAAATAAGCCCAAAAACCAAGGCTGCATACTTAACCTTGGCTGCTTGTTTGACTGCTATCTCCGTTCTCTGCTTCACCTGGCAATTGAACTCAATCTAATGAAGAATACTGATTAATGAGAAACGTGACACACTACATGTAAGCCTCCATCAGTGTTTTCCCCAGACCCGGAGGAGGATGAGGGGTCTGTAAGTGTCTATGGCCAAAGAAAATGTAGAGCCTCTTAACCCAACCGAAACCTTTTCCTTTTTATTATTTATTTATTTTTATTTTTTTTAAACAGGACAGCTTTGTTTGAAGAGCAATTCATGCATGAAATAACAACAATATTATCATGTTTTTCTTTGTAGTTGCCTTTAGCATGTGATATTTGAATAAACGCTGCAAAAGAGACAACCAGAGGCGGAAAGGGAGACTGAAAATGTCACAGGTATTCAGGCTTAGTTGTCAGCGTCCCGACTAATTTAAAAAAAATGAGAGAACAGAGAAAAGAGAGCTAGATAGCGTGAGCCAGCTGAGAGCATGTCCGGGCAAGCGAGCCAGCTGAGAGAGAGGTGCTGCTGTGAATGAGAGAAATAAAACGTTATTTTCTGATTGTTTCACACCAGTTACGTTCTTAAGCACAATTAAATAACCATCAAACGCTCATCAGATGATTTACTTAAAATCATCTGTCACAGTCACTTCAGCAGTTTTATCGAGTCCTTTTATCAGCTCTGTAAACTAATTTGTTTCACTCCTGGCACCTGTTCTGCCCTCTAGTTAAGGCCGAGATACAGCGTAATGTCAGATGCTGTTGCCACGTCAGCTGTTTGACTTGGCTAGATATTGTGCTGACTGCCGCAGTCCACTTTCATGACCCAGGCAGTGGATCCGTTTATTGCATGGCTGCTCTCTTTAACTCGAGGATCTCAAATATGCTACAGAGGAGGGAAGTAATCAGCGAAAACCCTTGTGTGATGTTTGACTCAAAACTATATATATCTAAAAACCATGTTTTTGCAAATGTTCCACCAAAACAAGTTCCTTCCCGAGACCATTTTGCATAGCCACCGTCGTTGCGACCGGCGCTTAAGACGGGGGCTTAAGACGATTGTGAATGGTAGGTCTGGCAATGCGAGAGTACATCAGAATCAACGGATATTTTAAATAATGTCAAGTATGAATTTTATGATATTACAGGTCTAACTTACACTTTGCACTATTCTTTGTTCAGTGTGGTTTCGCTCATGTATGGCTGCTGTGACGTGTATTTTCCTCTGGACATGGATAAAGTATCAAATTGAATTGAATTTACAATTTAAGAGGTATATTTAAACAACTGTGGTCTTATCCATTTAGTCCCTGAGTAATTCAAACCTCTAATCTAGTTACAGTCAAACCATAGAGACAGCCATCAGACAGGTAGTCAGGCAGACAGAAAAAGTCAATAAAAAAAAAATAAAAAAATCACACTCCTGCACACATCACTGGACAAACAGACATGAACCCATGGACACCAATACACACTTTTATCATCACTATATAACAGGATGTAGCGATAACACCTGCAGATCATTGCTTTGGAAATCCAGTCTATTATTTGATATAGCCCCACAAAACGGGTCAACACATGTTGTGATGCATTAAATGAATTTCAACATCTGTAATTTGCATATTTATTGTTTTTCTGAATTCATTAACACTCTGAATTCATGACTGGTGTGACATTATGACTTACATATTTAGAAATGACAGCATATTTACATTAGCATGGCAGTTGTACACCGTCAAGAACAGCCAAATAAATACAAAGACAAACCAACTAAACACTGAGCAATTAAATGCAGTGATTAAGTGACAGACCAACGACTGGCCCATTAAAAAATAAACACTGATCGAGTAAATAATGGCCCATTAACTACAAACAGACTGGCCACTTAAGTGCCAAGATAGAGTGACAAATTAAGACTTGCCCAATACATAAATGAGACGGTACTACTAAAGACCCCCTCATTAAATATTGTGTGAGATAAGTGTGACTGGACAAAAATTTGGTCCAATACATATACTAATAGAGACAAACAAGTAAAACACAGCTTTTTAAATACTGAGACAGTATTAGTGAGAGTCGTAGAATTAGAATAGTTTACAAAAGGTGTTACGGTTTACACCGACAATTTTACAAGGAAATATATCCGTAGACTGGGTTTAAATCCTAAATACTGCCACAAAAGGCACCTTTGGTTTTCGCTTTGACATCAAATCATCCGCCATCGTCTTGTCGGTCAACTCTTCGTCTGAATCCGGCACATGATAAGTGAACTCCCTCCTGCTACTCTGCTGCCACTGCTGTACGACACTTTCAGTTTATAATTGATTCCACGCTCCCTAGTGTTTAACACCACAAATGAAAGATTTTTTTTTTTGATGAACATGGGCGCTGATACACGAAAATTAAGTTTTATTTCTTTCATTTAAAAAGAAAAATCTCAACGACCGTGTGTGGGGTGGGGGGTGGGGGGGGGAGACAGTAGGTGGGAAGCACATAGTATGGAAAATTCCAAAGTACCAAAAGATAGCAATGATATGCAAGATATAAGGTGTTAATAAGTGAGCTTTGGAGATGTTGACAGGTGAATTGTGTTACCTTTTGAAGATTTTGTAAGATGTTGAAAAAAGTATCATGTTGATATTGAAACTGAAACTGATATCATACTGTCATTTTAAATAGCAATACCAAACATGAGTCCAGGGTTAGACCTAAACCCTTTCTGGGGAAAGCAGCCGTTAGTGTTTAACTAACTTCTGCTTACTCAGTCAGTCTGTCTGTCTGAGAAAGACTAACTAAACACTAGCACATTAAATATTTAGACCGACTGACTAAACACTAGCCCATTTAAAGGCTAATGCAGACTGACTAAACACTGGCTCATCAAATGCTGAGGCAGACAGACGGACCCGACAGCACAGCATCTGTTCAACGTTTTCATTGTAGCTGAGGGGGAGGCACTCGCCACTTGACCCTGGGAGTGCCATCCCTATCACTCCAACAGCAGAAATAGCAGCCTGAAGCCGGCTGCATGCTGGCTGCAATATTTTAGATGCGGCATCTCAATATCAGGGTACGCCTGAAAAAGTGGAGGGGACAAAACCAGAATTTTGCTGCAAGATGCTGGGAGTTTAGGCGTGCTATTTTATCAACCACATGCTGCTTTTGGTGTACACTACCTGATAAAAAAGGTGTTCAGACCATCTCCAGATTCCAACACATAGCCTGCTGCAAACTACTGTTCACCAAGACTGCATTCAGTAAACGTTGTTTTGGTGAAAGCATTATGCTAAGCAATGCAAGTACTTTTGCTTTCATGATTAGAATATTAAAAGGCAAAATGTTCAGAAGAGGAAAAAAAGGGTGGAAAAGAACAACACTCATCATGGAGAGGGGAAAGATAAAAGGAAGGAGAATGAAAAACAAAGCAGGAGTGGATCAGTGAGAGGTAAGTTATTTGAAAAAAAATGTGTGAGTGAGGAAGATGAAGAGAGACAGGCGTAGTGAAGTTTGACGTGACAACAGCCTAGGTTAGATTTAGGAACCGAGAACCATTCCCATAACAGAACTGGTTTTAACTGTACCAGACAGAGTTCTTGTTATTTTAATGCTAAGACACTTACATGAGAATTGAAAACCATTTATAGGCTGTAGAAAGCTCCTGTCAAAATGTGCACAGTGGAGGGCCAGAAAGCTGTTGAAAGCCTTGTGATTGTGGCAAGTCGACGGAGCAATGTGAGGGAATTAAGGGCAACACCAGAATGATAACTTGTGAGGGTAATTTAGGTCCATCCGCTGGGAAATGAATGCAAAAAAAGAGCTTGTTCCGGCAATCCCGAGAGATCAATGCAAGGGTTTTACTACAGAGGAGCCGCAAAATAATGCCGATCTTACACCAAAGACTTTTCAACAATTCCATTGTCGCAGACTAATTTCCAATATTGGACTGAAATCATGAGAGTCTTGCTAGAGTTGGGGTGCGCTCCTTTCGTCTCAATCGTTTGGTGTAAGGTGGTCATAAAACTCAGTCCGAGTCTTTTTCCCGTAGACGGGTTTATTATCTTTAAGTCTTAGTAGTGAAGTCAAATCATGTGAACATTGTCAACAACCAATGGGTGCACTCCCTCCAGCACTAAACAAGCAGCAGCAGCAAACGGCTAGAGCCAGTGTTGTTTATGGTTGCTATGGCGCCGCACTAACCTAAACGCTAAAGAGGGAAAGATGCCGATTTTCAACCCTTCTTAAGCGCGTCATCCAACGGGAGTTTTACCAGCGGATAAACGCAGACCTCGGGGGAACTGCTGCCATTCATCTGCATGTACGCCTACGGCAGAACAGAGAAATGTTCCCTTAAGTTACCGGCTAACGCTTGCGGTAGCTAGCTAGCTTGGTTACATTTTTTTCAAAACAAATCTAGTTGTAGTCTTGCAATTTGTGACCCTGCAAGACCCCCAGTCTCTACATATTATGACAGTCTTTAACGTTAGATGTGAGATGGTGTCAGACTTTAGTCTTTTCAAAGTCTGTTCAAAGTCTTCTAGTGTATGGTAGGCATTAGCTACAACTCAGGATGGGCTCTTGCTCTGACCATGAGGTGGAGTCTGTAATCCAGATCTGACACCCATTTACACAATGGAAGGTCAAACTGAGTGGCTCTTTGGGTGGCTGTGGCTCGGAGGTAGAGTAGTCGCCCCTCAACCACAAGATTGGCAGTTCGATCCCAGGCTCCCTCCTTGTGCCACATGACAATTGTCCCTGAGCAAGACACTGAACCTCAATTTGCTCTACGGATGCTTTATGCATAGCTGTCCACCGCCCTTAATAGTTAGGATGGATTAAATGCAGTAATTGAATTTCACTACAGTGTACTGTCAATTGTATGTGACGAAAAAGAATAAAGTTTCGTTTGGCCATACTTACGAGGACGGACACTTCTATCAGGACTTATCGTGTTCATATGCTTCAATCACAATGCTTGTGGCATGGTTTAATACCATCTGAAACCCTATTTCCCACGTCAGCATTAAGAGGACTGCCTCTCAAATTTCCTGTATTTGAATTCTGTATCCTGAAATTGTGGGGTCTGATATAGGCAGGAAAGATGATTGAGCTGAAGAGCGTGTGTGTGTGTGTGTGTGTGTGAGCGTGTGTTGTATGTGTATGTGTGTGTGTGTGTGTGTGTGTGTGTGTCCGCTGCAACAGGTTACTGTACTACAAACAAACACTTCATTGTTTACTTGAGGCAGTTTAAGCTCTGAGGTGGTATTACAGACTGATGTGTTTGTCATCGTATCATTCCCTCTGTCATTACATACGCTTTGATTTGTCACTATTATCCTGCCATGCGACACGCTTTTGGTATTCTCAGCTCTGTTTTCAGAGAGTTTATCACAAAGTACAATTGAACAAAGAGATTTATCTTGGACGCATTTGCAGTGACAATGTATTATTGATGCAGGAACACACTGCACACTGATACAAGTCATAAAGACAAAACTGGCGAAAACAATTGGTTGTATTACATTTTTCACCTTCACAAATCTCCAAGAGGCCGACTTGCATGTTTGAATTTAGAACCAATGTATCGGGATATAAAAAGGTTATCCGTTGCATTTACATTGATAAATATCAATAATGCTAAAGAAAAACAAGAATATATCCTATAATATAGTTTTTATTCCAATTCAAATTATATTGAATGGGGCCAGTAAGTAGAAAAATGTCAAAGATGCATCTACTGTAAAGCAAATAAAGTCTTTTTATTTTTTCTATATCACATTTAACGTGAATGCCGTAGAAACAGACAGCCTGCGAAATCAATGAGAAAAAGTGAAAAACCGTAAACTTGTCAAAAAGGCTATAACTGAACGGTTGAGAACTGTAACAGCTGTCCAAGCGTGTTACAACAGTGTGAATGGTATTTATTGAAACTCACTGCTGATTTAGCTAGCTTTAAGTTGGCTGCGTTTGTCAGACTACTAAAGCTCTTGTAAGGCTCTACGCCATCTAACATAATCACCAAAACAAGGAAAATAAAACCGAGGTTGAACATAAGATTTAGTTTTTTTGTAGTTTTAGGATGTTTTATAGAAGTGGCAGGATTATAGGCAGGATTATAACTATTATGGATTACATAATCAGTGTAGGGCTGCAACTAACGATTATTTTCATAGTCGATTAATCTGTCGATTATTTTCTCGATTAATCGATTTGTTTGATCTATAAAAATGTCAAAACATGGTGAAAAATGTGGATCAGTGTTTCCCAAAGCCTAAAAGGACGTCCTCAAATGTCTTGTTTTGTCCAAAACTCAAGGATATTCAGTTTACTGTCACAAAGAAGAGAAGAAACTAGAAGATATTCACATTTAACAAGCTGGAATCAGAGAAATCTTCTTTTTTTTTTTTTATAAAAAAAAAATGACACAAACGATTAATCGATTATCAAAATAGTTGGCGATTAATTTAATAGCTGACAACTAATTGATTAATCGATTCATTGTTGCACCTCTAAATCAGTGATTGTGGGCAAAACAAAGATTTGTCTTTAACAAGGACAGCTCTGGCTCTCTGTTGTAATTGTTTTTTCTCTGGCACAAAATTGTTTTGGCAAGCTAATCTCAGAATTACATCCTCAGTGAGTGCATCCTTTTAGAAAATGTAGGGTTTTTCCCCCCCCACAAACTCCATCTGTGTCAGTGTTTGCAAATGCTGCAGCACTCCCCAGCTAACTCAAGGAAAGACTAATCAGAGTAAAGAAATTAAAGAAGGACTGATTACACAGTTACTACGAGATGCCAAACACTTTCTACTGTGTTTCGTGTGTTCTGCAGCAGTCCTACTTCATCTTGATTTCTAATAAAAGCCTATGCCATGCCTTTAAAATGTAAAGCATGAGCATCCTGTGTGCCAAAAGGTGCAGGGAGATCTCAGTGTGTCATTTCAACTGAAATGACATGAAGCATTCAATCTGTCACTCAAACATGGCAAAGAGATGGAGTAAGTAATGTGAGGGGTTTAATGTTGAAATGATAGGTTTATATTTATATTGTCCTTTTAACTGGTTGGTCTAAAGCCACTTACTCTATTTTACAGGCACAATGATTATTGAGATCATTATTTTGAACAACTAACCTTAATATTATACTGTATGGCTCAGGTGAGACAGCAGTCGCCTCCAGAGGAGGAGGGTTCTCTGCATGAGCCTTATACTTGGCCAGCAAGTGGTATTTGAGACTCTACGTACTCTGATGGTAACTCCATTCACATCGACAGTGCATACAGTAAATAACTTTAGTCTTAACCATCTAGAAGGGCTTTGAAACTGAAATTTCCATTCAAAAAACACTTTTCTTTATCCATTTCTGGCTCAAGGAGGTTTGGTTCTGCTATCCATCTACAACGTTACTGCTGCATTGCTTCCCGATTTCCCAAACTACGGAGCGGCCCGAGGCCCAAATCACGGAACACGCGTGCGCTAATTGAGCATCAAAAAAATGAGGGGCGCTAAAAGGAATTTGTGTTTAACAAATTTTGACTTTCCTAATTTATAAAAAAAAAAAAAATCTGTCTGGCATTGCTTGTGTCTAACTGCGTTTTCTGAATCCCTGTGGTTCTGCAATAAATATGATGAGCAAAAAATTTATTATGAGAGTGACATAAATAAATCTCTCCAGATTAGGGTTGGGCAATCTGAATCTGTATATATATCAGATGATTTAAAACAAAGACTTTGCTTTACACTTTATAATGTGGAAACAAGCCCTTTTTTGCACTAGTATAATGCATGCACTATATATATATATATATAAATTCTGTCAGGTTTACTGGAGCTAAAAACATGTACAATGTAACAATAACTTTCCTAGAAAACATATATCTCAATAGATACAGTGCTGACTGTGACATAAAATTACATATACCGTGATGTAGGATTTCACCATATAATTGCGCCCTGCTGCAGATAGGCTTTATGCTCATGTCTGAAAATAAGTGATGAATGAGTCATTGACAGTCCAAAGAGACTAGAGCTGAAAGGCAATGAATCAATTATCAACAGAATTCGACAAAAAAGTATAATGTCCAACCAATTGATAATTGTTAATTTGCTGCTTTCCTATTGTCTTATGTTATACTAAACTAAATATCTTAAGTTTTGGTTGGACCAAACAAGCAATTTAAAGATGCCACTTGGGCCATCGGAAATTGTTATGGGCATGTTTTACCGTTTTCTGACATTTTGTGGGCCTGACATGATTAATTGATAGTGAAAATAATCATATTCTGCAGAAATAAAATAGAGACAAATATCATCAAACTTAAATAAATGAGATGTGCCATTAATCATTCAGAAATTTGTGACGGTCAGTGACAGGGGAGCCAAAGTACTGTCTATAAGCACTTCTGTTCTACCTTTGGCTTTAGCTGGACTTAAATGCCTCACTGTGATTTCTTATGAGACATGGACCCTAAATACTAACAGGATACAGTCTCCAGGATATAGGATTGCTCCACTTGCTCTTAACAAGGAGGATGAGAGAAGAGAGAGAAAAAGATAGTGACACTGTCCAATCTGGCCAGTCCATTATGGAGAGGCGCAGGAGAAAGCAATAGGGTTGGATGTAAGTGTTCAAATTCTAAGTGCTCAGAAAAGAAGCATTGAATGACAATACTTTCACAATGGCCCGAGGAGTACTTTTATGAGGAGGGCAACTACAAATTTTAAAGGAAAAAAGGCATCTGATTTGTTTTCTTCTTGTGCACTTAGTAGGCACGCAAGCATGTAGACTTGCCCTACGAGCACATGACGTAAACTGGATGGAAAAAGGGTCCACTTAGGAGGGAGAGTGATGGAATTAAATACTTTTAAATCCTATTTGGTAACACCTGGTGCCATGCCAGTGCTAATAATAGTTTCCAAGGCCTTCGTGAAATTAATAAATAATTAATGCTATTCTCTGTGTGTTTTCTTTGTGCTTATTTGGCAAAAGCTGTGTAATGATCTGGCTACAACTGTTCATTACACTCTATGACTATGACCCAGTAGCTTCAAGAAGGAGAAAAGAAAGAAGAAGTTTGGTCTTGTAAGTAGAATTATTCAGGGATTATAACAGCATTCAACGATGCTCTTTGTAAAAATGAACAACAAATGTTTGAATTAGTAACGGAGATACATGAATTAAATAATCTTCTGTAAACAGCACTGACATGTGTTGTCCAAAAGTACAGTCTCTGTCCTCTTTGAAGTGGTTTGGTTAATTAGAAGTAACAAACTACAGCTAACCCTTAAAGTGTGAGGTCTAATTATTCAGAGAGAGTAGACAACATCAGTCCAGCAGTATACATAGAACAATGCCTAAATTTAGCTTTTTCTTCATGTGTTTTAAGTGGAACAAACACCAAAAGGTAATGTCTGCAAACAGCACAAACCTGGTTATCATTTATTTATTTATTCATTTTTCTGTGAGAAAATGTAACCACTACTTCAGGTACAAAGTGCTGACTGAGGAAAAAAATAGTGGAAATTGTATTTACCAGATCATTTAGGAAACATTTTGGAATCAACTCTAAGGCTACTATCATCTTTCATTTCAATTTCCATATTCCAATTCATACACAACCTCATATTTAAACTTGCATTACTATTTCTTATATTAACACTGAATAAAATTACTCTACTGTCAAATGGTTGTGCTGAATTGACAGATATTCAACACTCAACTCAGCTGCACTACGGAGATTGTCTAATATTCACTCCCCTAATTAGAGATTTTGAGCTGAAAGAGGCTATACTTAAATTTTTTGTGACTAGCAACACAGCTCCAAACAAAGGATAATGTTGATCTGTATATGGTGGGAAAATGTCTGCTGTATGTTGGCTATTGTTTGCTAACCTGTATGAACTTTATAATCTGGTAATACAGTACAAGTGTCAGCTTGTTTTAACATTTTCCTTACCCTTGTGTCCTTACCCTTAGGATTCTAAATAAAATGTGGCGCGAGACTTGAACGTACAGGTTAATGTAAACAGAACAGTGGACAAGACAGCAATAACAATCATGGGAGGAAGCATTAAGGGCTGGAGAACAGTGTCGGGAAAGTTACTTTTAAAAAGTAATTAGTTACAGTTACTAGTTACTTCTTCCAAAAAGTAACTCAGTTATTCAGTTACAAATTCTGTAAACAAATTGCGTTACTTTCAAGTACATTTTTAAATGCTCAAATGTGACCCCACCTCCACCTCTTTAATGGAACTTAAAATACATGTGCATGTTCAATTATTTATGATAAATCTGAATATTATAATGAAATGGACACTTAATACAATACATTATTAACAGAAACAATGTACACAAATCTAAACTATTTTAATGTTGCTGTGGGACAAAGTGAGACTAGCCTCCAATCAAATGCCATGTACTGTATGTAGATATTATGTTTACATAGTGGATCAATACAAATAACACAACACCTCAACAGGCCACAACTGGGCAAAATTAAATGATGCTTGTTAAGCACTATACCAAAAATAAATAACAAATATATACACTCTTTGTAGTGCAAATAACGTAAGTGGCCTGATGTTTATACTTGTGCGCTGGTGTGTGCGTCGAGCCAGCGTGTGTGTGTGTGTGTGGAGGTGGTGATAGAGCGAGGGAGAAGTGAGAGAGTGACGGCGATTAGCTTTGGAGCGAGTAGCGTCTCTAGAGTCATAGTGAGCGAAACAAAGTGTCTCCCCTGTTCTTTCTGACCACGGTGGGAAATCTGTAGCAGGAAAAAGTTAACCCTCTCCTTGATTTCATAACGCCATACCTATCTCTCTCTCGTTGACTGACTCGCTTGTGTTGTTCGTTGTGTGTCCGACTATGCGTGCTTTCAAACACCCGCCCAACTCTACCTCTGATTGGCTTACATTGACATTTTACTCAACCTCAGCCAATCGTCAGCATGTATGCGCTTGCGTCGTGTACTGCCCACTAACCAAGGAAGAACAGTAAAAAAAGTATTTGTCTCTCGGCTCAGACTCAGAGATCTAGTTGGTCCGATGAAAAAAACCGCTTCAAATATAGTAACGCGCCGCATTTTTTGGCAGTAACGGTAACGGCGTTATTAAGATGGGAAGAGTAATCAATTAGATTACGCGTTACTGAAAAAAAATAACGCCGTTATTCCCATCACTGCTGGAGAATGACTCAGAACAACAGTTCACATCCTACACAAGTTCAACATTTCTAACAATACAGGCAAACAAATCTGTTGCCCAACGACGATGCTTTGCCAAACTAAATGATTTACATACGAAAGATTGCATTCAGAGTTTAACAAGAGAAGGTTTAAGGAGACTGTCTATACCTTTTGTGAAATGGCAAGATTTATTATGCTTCCAGTCTGTCTCTAGAAAAGGAATGAGAACAACTACCGCAATGAAATGAGGTCATAATTTAATTTTCCTCAACTGACAAACTCTTAGCAGCTCTCTGAACAGCTCTCCTGCCCAACATGCATGTGATTGAAATGTGGGATGAGGACTCTGTGTCACCGTCTATGATCCATGATGAACTTGCACTCTCTCAGCTGACTCGAATAAAAAACAAAGTTAATTGCATCCTCATCAAAATCTAGCCAGCTCTATTTAGCACAGTCACAACCGAAGTCTATTTGCTGCTTCCTTTCTGTCAAGGTAGACAAATATTTACTGAGCCACCTCCAGTTACAGACCGCGCAGTGGGGGATAAACAAAAAAAATCAAGTCTCTACACACAGTGAGCCTAAAGATGTCAGTAACGGATTTCACAGAAAAGATGAATGATAAATAGTTAAGTGGAACATGGCATGCTTTTCTTCTGAATGACAGACAAGCACAAGGGAAACTTTTGTCATTTTCCTACGCCCTGCCATCTGATATTCTCTATATCTAATACATGGCAGAAAGAACCTCATCTTTACAGTTTGCTGCATCTCTGTACAAGTTTATCTATGAGGTGCCAGAATGGATGAAAACAACATCAAATCATCGGCAGGAGAGATGCGAACAAGCTGCCAGATATCATCAGTGTAAAGTGCATCAGAGAGGGCATGGGTGGTGGAGCTCCACTGTAAATCCATTCAGAAAAAAAGTTGAGTTCTGTTTAGCTCCGTCGCTGCACGCTTGTAATTCAAAGCTTGCATGATAAATCTGACCTTTATTTACTCATTTATGCAGCAGTTTCTTTGTGAGAGCCAAAGCTAAATACTGGATGATCAAGAATTGATCCTTATTACATACAGTAAAAGCCAAAAAGACTCGAAAGACACTCCATTATTATGACAAAAATAGTCTGGCAATGTTGATTTGTGGACTTGGAAGTCGTAACATGCATTCCACGCATGCCCTGAAAACCAAGTTACCCCATGGTTCCCCTTGGTAGATGAAGAACTGGGAAAACCATTTCTTTATGGAGCTGGCTTTGTGCATGGGGGGGAATTGTCATATTCAAATCGGAAAGTAAACACACTACAAACAAACCTGCGATAACCAGTAACAAGCAAACAATTTCCTATTCATGCACCAAGCAGATACATAGCAGCATTAGCATTACTTTGGAGTTTCTTTACAACTGGCGAATAAAAGTCCAATATTAACTCTCCTTTCAGCTCCGCTTTGGTCACCTGAGGTAAATATACTGTATGTCTCTTTAGCTGCTGAACGCTTCACTATGTTTACTACTAGTCTAACTGTGTCTAGCCCCTTTCACACATGCACTGCAAACCTGAAATTATATAGACATTACCCTAGCGAAGCTGTATGTGAGAACGCAAATGTCCAAATCAGTTGGATCAGACTGCCAGATCCCTAGGACAAAGTCTGTGTTATCTCTGTATGAGACGAAAGTGTGAAAACTCAACCGCAAGCGTGTCGATGGCGATTCATGCCGCTCGCACAAAACCGGAAGAAACCAAACATCTGAGGGTGAAGAAGGGTGATTTATATAAAAACAGCAACAAAAATGTCTAACTGGAGAGACAATGAGATTCAGGTACTTTTGTTGGTACGGGCCAACGCCGAAATCGTCAGACAAATTCATGAAGAGCAAGAAACTTGTTTGTTCGTGAACAAATTGCAAACAGTTCTGTTATGCGGTATAGTCCGCATCATGTCATGTCTGCTACATAGTGTTGGGCGGTATCCAAATTTTGATACCGTCAAACCTCCTCCCTATATTACCGCGGTATACGGTATTACCGTGACTATTTAAAAATGATGACGTAAGGCTCAGACGCGTCACCAAACTGTTGGCTTGTGCACCGTTCAGAAACTGAATAGCAAACACTAATACTGAAACAATAATAACATAACAACAACTTACAAAAAAACTACTTTCTCCTCCACACTGTCACGTGATGACAACCACACATAATTACAGAAATTATATTTTGTGGAGTGCAAGCGGGGCAGACGTGTGCTGGGGGGGCAGCAGCGCGTGGACAAACTGCTGCCGGTTGGCGAGGAAAATCCTGTCTGCCTCCACAGCCAACGCCCGATAGTCTCTGGAGGAAGAGAGGGGGGAGCAGGCCAGTGTGGTGCGCACGGGTGCTGGAAGCTGCCGCAGGAAAACGTGGGCAAAGAGGAATGAGGGATCCGCCGCGCCCAGCACAGCCAGCATCCTCCTCTCCATTAACTCGGACGGCTTGCTGTCGCCAAGGCCGTTCAGGGACAGCAGGCGGTCTGCTTTCTCCAGCTCCGACAGTTCAAAGAGTTCCAACAGGAATGTTTTGAATGCGTCGTACTTGCCGTTAGCCGGAGGAGCCTCTAACAGCGCCATAGCCCTGGCTGTTGTTGAGGCATCTAAGGCCGATACCACGTGGAAATACTGTGTAACGTCCTGTGTTATTCCTCTCAGCTGGAACTGGGCCTCGATGTGCTGAAACCACGGCCGTGGGTCGTGCTGCCAAAAGTCCGGTAACTTGATGGTGGCCGCGTAGATAGTACCGACATTAGCCGCGCCGCTAGCAGCAACAGCATTTTCACCACCGTCGTTGTTTGACGTAATTCAGCCATTAACCCGGAACTCGTATATCATAACACCTCTCCCTTAAAGGTACAGTACCTTGGTGAATGTCTCTTTCAGTCTTACTTGTGGGTCACCACAATTTAATATTTAATCCTTTTTATCCTCCTATATAAGTGCATTGCATTTTTTTTTAATGACTATTGAAACTGATACCGTTGCTATTTTTAGACCCAGCGGTATACCGTATTACCGCCCAACCCTACTGCTACACGCTCTACCCAGGCGCCACCGCTCGCCTAAACCAAACAGAGTATTTCCAGTAAGTGAGAATGCATCTGACACGGACTCTCTCTTTTTATGTGCTACATGTGTGAAAGGGAAAATCCGGACCATGTCAGGACCTGATTACTCGGATATTGTCCAGAGTTCATATGTACGTAAAAAACGGCTTTTGTCTGCTGTATGCTGCTAAGCAGGTGTTGTACAGTCAGTTTTGAGATGTTTTTCACTGAAAGAATTTCCTGTTGGCGAGGAAACCAAAACACTAAGCCAAAAAGTATAAAGCTAGGGGGAACTGTCAGGTGATAATTATCTGTGAGTTTATCAGTACCTACGAATATCTTTGTATGCTGAAGCACAAACCTTTTCCCTAATTGGAACGAAGGGACCAAGCCCAAACCACGAAGAACAGCTCCAGAGCAAAAGTACACAATTGTATGTGGCTTTGCAAACTAAAATATAAAGTTTTATATCTTACATAAGAAGCTTTTCAAGGACTTTACCATCCTCACATAAGAGAACTCAAGATATCTAACACTTTCAAAAACAAGTGTCTTACAATTAGTCTCTACACAATGTCTTCAAAAGATATTGTACTTCAGTGTGTAGCATGCTAGTAGGGAAGTTAAGGACGGTCTGTTTGAAATGAGCACTTCAACACCTTTTCCGTGCTGTAACCCAGCATAAAACCCAAGAAAAAACATCTAATGCTAAAAAAAAAAAAAAAGATATTCATGTGGAAGAACAATACCAAAGAAAGACTTTTCAATCCTTAATCCTTTTCTCAACCATCTCCCAAATACTTCCTACCTGGAAGGCTTTCAGTAAGGGTGAGCAAATAATTCACAAGTCTGTTCTTAAACACAGAGCTGCTCGGATAAGATTAGCCAATATGGCTATGAATGAGATAAGTGTAGACTAATTCCTCATGTCTCATAGTTCCTGCAGAGTCCCAGTGGGCTGTCCTGCAGCTAAAGTCTACTAGCTATGACTGAATAAGGGACGCCAGCTGATAACTTTGCTATACTTGGCAGACAATTTGTACAGACTGAAGAAGACGTGGAGGCATTTGTCTACGGAAGATACTTCCTGCCTTACAGTACATGACAAGTGAAATCTTTGCATAATCACAGCAATGCAGCCCAGAGACACATTAGCCCGACATGGTTCAGTCTTAATACTGAGGCGTAACGGTGGAGTTTTTTTTGGGGGTGATCGGCTACACACAAGCACGATGAAATCTCACTGAAGTAGACAACATGGCAGCCTGTCTTCATGCTGGCAAGGAGCACAATATAGCAAATATGGGACACCTGCTGTGTGACAAGCAGCTGAGAGCCAGGAAGAGGCTGTTCATCTGATTGGTAGCAAAACCTAACCGTGGCCAGCAGTGGAGCGCCATCCCTACATCTTTCCCAAAAAAGACAAACAATCGGAGATACCCTGTATCTGTTTTTATATCAAACACTTAACAGACGCAGGATGAAAAAGCTTTCTAACCAAACGATGACAAGTGCAGCGACTGACCCTTTTATTAGGCCGGCCGGTGATAGCAAACTTGCATCCTTTGCCAAGAGATACAGACAACAACAACAGTCCTTTTTTTCCCCCACTTCAAGTTAACAGACTTCTGGAGTTATGTTATCCAACTTTCACTGCACAAAACTATTTCATCTGGAAGTCGCACACTCAATTATGGTAGAGGGCAAGATAAAAGACTGCTTCATTTCAAAACAGATATCGACTAACATTTTTTGCTGTCAATACTTTGCAACAAAGGCTCAGAGAATTCAGAGCAGGGTATAGTGCAGTTGTTTTGATGCCATTTAATTTTAGCCTGACAGCCACACATCACAATCTTTTCCACTGTTCCTTCATTCTTTGAGAGAAAAATATTTCAACTAAGTCTCAAACTTGGCAAAACTGAAAAGAGACATGTTCTTTTACATACAGCTATGCCTTCATCTTCTAATACCAAATTGTATGGGCACACTGTAATTTGTCAAGGCATGAAGCGTTCTTGTAAAACTTTCTCTGACATGGGAAATGGGAATATGAAACAGAGAACGTTCATAAATATGCAATGGGTGTTCTTAGCACTCACATTGCCTCTGTTTTCCCATACAGATGTGATGGAATTTCATAACTGATGTGGCAATATAAAGCAGGACACCAATGACCTTTGAGGTTACATGAACTCCCATGAACAGTATCTGACACTCTTTAGCACTAAATAAAACACCCTGTTGTCCCTTGTATCGGGCTGGAGATGATTAATTGACTTTTTTGAGTTAATCAGTGCAAACATCCCGCTTGAGCTTTAATCACATTAATTATATCAGAGCCCATCCACGGAAAGCCTTTTCACTCCCTATTCAGCCCCATTGTACCGAATTTGGTTGAGGTTCCACCAGAGTTCCACTGGGGGTGATCGCAGGCGAGTGCAAAATGAATGGGACTCTATGGAGCTAGACGGCTAAATGTGTCTCTTTCGCCTGATTGTCGAGAAATCTCAGATTTGATTGTAGTTTTTGCAAGTTCAACATGGATTATAGGTTGAAAGTTGAATGAACGAGTACTTATGTCCTTTTGATTTCTTACAGGTTGAGTCGTCGTTGCCCATAACACGCTAGCATTCTGCTAATGAATGCTGATTGGTCAGTGAAGGACTGATTACAATCGGAGATCCCGCTTGACGAAGCAGAACCAGAATGTCAGAGTGAATATTTCGCCGTGGTCTTTGAAACATTAGCAGACCTCTTTCTAGCACGTGTATTGACAGGGAGAGGCTAACCTGTCAGCTGTGTTGTCGATGCCTCGAGAGAACAAAGGAAGCGACTCAGAGCTTGCTATAAAGCAGTATCTCTGGCCATACGATGTGTATGACGTCATTGACATTTTAAAAAGGCTTTTTAGAACAAAAAAACAAACAAAAAAAACACTTTAAAAAAATCTAACACCCAGCAATGTGTATTTTCTTAGCCTCCCCTTTCGAATGCAACATTCACATTACTAGACAAAAATTGATATCCGGAGAAAAGTGGATTTTGAGGGGTATAGCTCCATAGAGTCCCATTCATTCTGCACTCGCCTGTGAGCGCCCTCTAATGGAACCAGAGTGGAACTGCAACCAGTTCAGAAGCCGGAAGTGTCGAGAGAGTGAAACTTATTAGAAATTATTTGATTATATTTCTAAGCCTCCCACACTAATAGGCTACTAACAACTGATGGGATAATGTAACCACTTATTTCAATCATTTTCCTGAAGCGCCAACTTGTATGCACACCAAAGTCCACTGGTATGAAACACAAAAGAAAAAGACAATGTGGGTGCCCAAATAGCTCAGTCGGTAGAGCGCGCACCCATATACTGTATAGAGGTTTACTCCTCGACGAAGCGGCCACGGGTTCGACTCCGACCTGCGGCCCTTTGCTGCATGTCGTTCCCCCTCTCTCTGCCCTTTCATGTCTTCAGCTGTCCTGTCAAAATAAAGGCCTAAAATGCCCAAAAAAAAAAAAAAAAGGACAATGTAAAATTCCATGGATTATGGCTGGAATGCATGCAATGAGGGGCCAGCAGACGATTGGCACAAGTTTCTGTGAATATTAATTGGGGAAAATCTGTACCCTATAATCTAAACCAATGTTTTGAGCACAACTGAAAGGGGTTGGTGAGGTAACGTAATGGATGCTGATGTTGTTGTTGACGATGGTCGTTGTTGATTATATTGTGTCAAATTTGTAGGCTGATATTTTCCTACCCTATGTAGGTTACTTTGACGCTGCTATCCATGCAACCTTGTACTGGTATGTATTTGTCCTCGTACTGTTACGATTGTGTTCCAGTTGGACTATGTGTAGAACTTGTATGTATTTATGTGTCTTGTGTGTGCGTTTATACTTTCTGCACACCTAATCGCCCTTAGGGGACACAAAAAAAGTTGAAGTTGAAGAAGTTCCATATAGATTTTATGGTAATTGTTACAACAGATGTTAAAACAGATGAGCTCGCAAAAATTTGCATCTCCTTTAGATCTTTGCTTGTCCACCCCAAGAGTTTAAATAAATTACAAAAAAAACAATTTTAGAAATACTAAATAGCACACATAGGCACATACACATCACGATACACATGGTCATAAATAGGGGTCAAAGCTACCGTGTCTCAACAGTTTTCCTGCAGCTTAAGGCTGAATCCCAGTTCTCTATCTTACCCCTACCCCGTACGTTTGCAACGTTAACGTTAGCTACATTGCTTATTTGCACAACAGTCCCGCATTTCTCTGCCTTGAATGGACTCCATGCATGTCTACAGTATTAACTAAACTCCATTAGCTGCTTAGAGACATCAATACGTGCTTTACACTGTCCTGTATCACACAGGGACGCCGGAGGAAACCCAGCAGCTGGTCCACTTTCTGAAAACGAGCAGAAGTTTCTGCGTTCATGTTGTAGCCATTCATTATTGTATTTGTACTGTATTATTGTAATCATGTGTAATTCATTCCTGTTCATGCACCTGTACATTGTTGTTGGTTATGATACAGGACACTAATGAAAGAAATGGGCTATGAGGGAAAGGTTACTGGCCAACAGGCATCGGGCTGGGGTCTGGGATTTCAGAATAGCTGTAGTTTGTTTGTGGTCTTGTGTGTCTTTTTTTAGTTTTATACATTTGAGTGCCTTTTTTATGTGTGTGACACATGTAAGTTATGGTTCTAATAGTTGTAATAATGTTTACTTTATTGGGCAATAAAGACAGCTTTTTGTTAAAGAAAGTGTTTCTGAATATTAATGACATTCAAAACAGTGATAACTGAAACAGATATACAACACACCATGCAGTGTGTATACAAATATGTATTGCAAACAGACCTAAGTATGTATGATGATGTAACCAAGTGGCGTCCCATTTCATAGGGGTATGTTTTCACCCCTACCCCTTACCCCTCGTTTTTCGAGGGCCAAGGGCTAAGGGGTAGGGGTAAGGGGTAGGGGTAAGATGGAGAAATGGGATTCAGCCTAAGCCTGATCTCATTAGAGGTGAGGAGAGTAAAGAGGAGTGAAAAGAGGAGGTGATAGGAGCTAGTGTGGAGAAAATCATTTAAGGTACTATACTTCTTGAAAAGAGGATGTTCCGCCCCCACTGAAGATTGGAAGTCAATTCTGATGTTTCTACTGGAGTGAGAAGTTCATTTCATGATTTATGAGCCAGAAAGGAGAAAGACTTGACAGTAGGTGGATTGATGACCACAGCGGTATCGGCAGAATGAAGAACCTCGCCCAGAATGTAGGAAGTGGACCATCGCCTTGGGCTATGAGGGCTGTGGATGCCTTTGAAGTTGTGAGCGCCAGCACTAACGTTTTGAATTGTATATCATTTGAGAAAGACAGCAGTCAGAGAAGTGTGGTAAAACTGTGAGCTGGGAGAAGATGGAATAGCTGAAGATGAGAAGGGCAGCAGCATTAAGGATGTAGGGTAGAATGGTGGGAGTTTGGGGGAGAAAGCCAGCTATGTGAGAGGACTACAACGGGCAAAAACAACAAGATGATGTATAGACAATTGGTTTTAAACAGCAAAAATACAGAACATGATCTGAAATAAGCCATGAACCATGCTGATCTCTTTGTTTTACATCCATTAGATGAGAGACCTTTAATTCACGGTTACGTGTTTTTCTGCATCCTATGCAGCATGTGTGATAACCGAAAGATGTTCAAAAAGACTATTCTCTCGAACTAAATTACAAATCATTAAGGAGCCTATAATTGTACTGTAAATCGTAATTAACCAGTCTGTAGGAATAATACAAAATGTCTGTTCCAGGTTGCAAGCCATCAATTTTCTGCTTAAATTAAAGAGGGATAATTTACATTGTGCAAAATGTACTTCAAAATCAAGAACTTGAAATAGCTTTCAAGACGTTTTTTCTCCTAGAACAGCATTTTCGTTCTCTTTCATGTGGAGCAACTCTCCTCTGGGGTGGAAAATTGAAATTTTAACAGTAGCAAATCACTGTCTCCACCATCCTCTCTTTCCTCTTCCTTTCCTCGTCTACTGCAAGACAGTAAATTGACAAAGCAGGATGCAGAGCATAAAAAAACACAGCCAAACCAGCTGATTTCATAACGAAGAGACACGGCAAAGCAAAGCTTTAACTGACGGTGAAATACATAACATTATACATATCCAGATATCAATACTGAGCCGCTGTCGAAGGCCCGTGGGGTCTATTATTCTTAGACAACTTGACAAATATTAAGTGTGGTGATATCGACTGTTCCTCACACAGAAAACCCTTGAGTGAGTGAAATATGGATGGTGTTGCATGTAGTGGGATTGACACCTGGGCAGGAAACCGCTAATAACTTCTGGCCTCCAATTTCACAGCGAGTGTGTCTAAGTGAACTGTGGGAAAACTGCAAAAGCAATGTGTAAGAAATGTCAGATAATAGCGTCAAAAACATCCATCAGTACAGACGGATTAATCTGCAGTCAGGCTCATAGGACAGATGGTTTGAGTCATGTCAAAAAGATTACTAGGATATAAGGTCGTATGTTATACAAATTGTGAAGCCCCTAGAGGCAAATTTGTGATTTATGATATTAGGATATATTTTAAAAAATTTGACTTGACTTAATAGGTCTGCTTTGGTGCGCACCAGAGCTGATGC
Organism: Sander vitreus; assembly: GCF_031162955.1. Classification (NCBI taxonomy): domain Eukaryota; kingdom Metazoa; phylum Chordata; class Actinopteri; order Perciformes; family Percidae; genus Sander; species Sander vitreus. The sequence continues at coordinate 7,042,832 of NC_135867.1, forward strand.
ATGACATGTGTTTCCATGAATGTGCGCCTACCACAAAACGCCAATTATTTGAATTATTTCACATTTTTATATCAACAATTCTGAGGTCACTTTAATAGGTCTAAAGCAATTAAAAAAAAACTATCATCATCATCGACAGTGATGCAGGTTAACCTTGCATTGGTTGTTGCTCAAAATAATTATTAACTGACCAGGCCTCTTAAACCAAAATGGTCCGAACAAAAAGGTGCTTTGTTTAACAGGTGATTCCATTGGCGATTGTGATGGAATTTCAGTCATTTGAGGTTTGAAAAATGTATCTGACTCAGGAACATTTTTAAAAAGTGACAAAGCAAGAGACCGGCACAGAGAGAAAGCGTGTTGAGAGAACTGAAACTGAAATTTGATTTGTCACTTACGGTATTTCATGTAATTCTGTGTAGCTCTGTGATTTAGCAGTTAACGGTTCAAATGTGTTTAATGGTGACATTGGAAGTAACCTGTGTACTACACGTGTGTCCTGTGTGAAAGACGCATTAGAGTTGTGTGCGGTTGTTGAGTTTAGTTGACAGAGGTCATTAGTGCTTTCCTGCCATTCTGTGTCTGATCTCAGAAGTTAGTCACAAAATATGGTATTGCGTCAGTCTCATTTTGTCAACGAATCCCATGAAAAGGCCAAAACCAACAATGCATTAGTCTATAAATATATAAATAAATATTAAAAAATAAATCAGTCTAAAGATACTTTCCGACTCCCCTACCCTGTGTGGGGTTCTTAGCCCCAACCCTATTGGTTCCTACAGGACTTAAACCTTTTGTAAAAAAAAAAATAATTAAATGGCGACTATTTTCAGAATTTTGCATTTAAGTGAGTATTAACATCAACAATGTGGTGTAGTGGGATTGACTCAAATAAAAATATAGAATGTCACCAGACTTATCCTTTGAATAAATAAAAACAGCTTGGACCCACACATTCTAGTTTTATGCATAAATACATAAATCAGAAGACCACAGAAACCTAGAGAATATTAGCAGTACCAGCTGCTGAGCACACGTGGAACAGGTGTACCCAACTTGTCATGCTGGTGGATTATTGTGTTAAAAGTAGGACTGCACAATATGAACTGAACACAAAAGGCAGCAATAAAAATAAAATGAATGTGCAATGTGTTTTTGACTGACACTTTTTCAACTATCTCAAAAAATCCTTAAGGGTTTCGCGATGTGTCGCAATCTTTACTATGTGTTTATTGCGCAAGTTGATATCGCAATCAGGATAAAAAAAACTATGTTGTGCAGCCCTAGTTATAAGCTCTGCTGAGATCATGGAATATCAAAATCAGTAACTTTATGATCCAGAGTGAGTGCAAATCAGCAGCACAATATTGACAAATACCAAGTCTGGGTCACAATCATACAGATCTTTTACTAATATGGAGTTCAATAAATGGAGTGTATTAAAAACTTAAAGAAACCAAATAATACGTGGCCTGCCTTTGAATAAATGTATCACTCCAAAGAACACTAAACACCTTTGACAGCTAAGAGCACACTTTATCTTAACATATCTTAAACAACTTAAACGTCTTAAAGGTCCTATGACATGCTGCTCTTTGGATGCTTTTATATAGACCTTAGTGGTCCCCTAATACTGTATCTGAAGTCTCTTTTATATAGACCTTAGTGGTCCCCTAATACTGTATCTGAAGTCTCTTTTATACAGACCTTAGTGGTCCCCTAATACTGTATCTGAAGTCTCTTTTATATAGACCTTAGTGGTCCCCTAATACTGTATCTGAAGTCTCTTTCCCGAAATTCAGCCTTGGTGCAGAATTACAGCCACTAGCGCCAGTCTTACAATGAGCTTTCCTTAGGATGTGCCATTTCTGTGTCTTTGTGTCTTGTAGCTTTAAATGCTATTGAGGAGGAGAGGGGGGGGTTGCCTTGACCAACTGCCACTTTGCTTGTTTGAAAGCCATGATGTCTCTCTCTTTCTCATGGGCGGGTCAAATTCTCTGGGAAGATTCCAGATCGGCCCATCTGAGCTTTCATTTTCTGAAAGGCAGAGCAGGATACCCAGGGCTGGGGGAACTCATGTTAATGTTAAAAAACTTCATAAAGTGAAATTTTCATGCCATGGGACCTTTAAAGATATCTGTCCTTGCTTTTAATGCGGCTGTCCTTTTGCTAGCTATATAGTTTTTCTGTATCAAAGTGACTGCCAATCATTAGCAAAGACTAATAAAGCTTACAATTAACAATCCTCCAGATCATTCTTGGTGAATGTTTCACTGTGACAAGTATTATGCAGGGTCATCATGTAATCAAGAATCAAACAATCTTAATCCTTCTGTTCTCGAATGAGAGACATTTGCTTCGCACGAAAGATGCTCTAAGTTATTATTAAATGCAAATGTATAAAATATTCACTGAAATCACAGGTGTCCAATACAAAATACTGTAGTTGCATTATGTCAATACTTTGGTAGTCCAAAACACAACGTTTTTCCTCTATTTTTTCATTTTCTTAATCACATTACTAACTATAAAATGGAGGATTTTTGCAAGAACAAACTTACTCGGAATAGATGGTTTGTTTGAGAGAGGCTCGACATGTTTAACTTCATAATATAAAAGATCTACAGTGCAGTGCACCTGTTTTATGGTGTTATAAAACTCAGAGCACACTATTAAACAGAACTGATTAATAGAAACATGGTTATGAACACTAGATGTGGGTTTCAAAGAACATGTTCAATCAGTGACCCTGAAGCAATGACATCTTAATTACAACATTTCAGTAGCAAAAATTGTCAGACAGTTCTTGGAAACACACAGTGGCAACTTGATTAATGACCACTAATTGGAAGGAACATGAGTGTTTTTCTTCTGTCCTTGGATTGTGTAGGTGGCCAAGACACTGTTTCTTAAAGGGCAATTATTTATATTTTTATATATATAAAAAAATAAATTTTCTCTACTACTTTACCTTACTTTTCCTTATGTATTCAAATCTGAAATCCGAATACAGTTCTCATTATCAGTTCCAAATAGTGTCTTAAAAACACCAAATAAATACAAATGTATTTTGTCATGTATCACGCAGTCATTACATATTCATCCAAAATGATAATCTGTAGCCTTGTGTGACTATATAACATTACATTTGAATATCAGATCACAATCACCACTGGTGGTACATTTGAAGTGAATTTGTTAAGATAGCGTTTGAGGAATATCCTGGTTTACTAAATAGAACATTTTCTAAAAGCAAGAGCCTCTTAGTTTTGTGCTTAGAGTGTTTTCCCCCCCCTCTGTGCTGTGGCCAGCTCTTCGGTTACTTAACAGATTATAAATACAGCTCAACTTAAATTTGTATTGTTTGTATTTTATTCAACATTCTTCACATATTTGGAAAAACAGCTCGCTACTTGCTAAATTATCTTTGGGCTGTAGATTTGAGTCACGTTTAAGCATATCTTGCTTATTTTGTTGATTAGGTCTCCTCAGTCTTCCAGTCTGTAACCTTCAAAAAAAAAAAAAAAAAAACCGAGCACCCTGATTAACAAAGTATTTGAGCTGCCTGATGTCCCACCATAATCAGCACGGTACAGTCAAAACAACCACTTATCCCAATGAGGTCATTATTTAGGCAAATTACGGCATTCATTATAAAATGTTTCAATGTCATACGTACAGTACTTGTCTACACATAAGACATGAACAGAATTCATATGAAGTGCAGATATTTACAGCAAGCAAAATTAAGAGACAACAGTTTAAAAATGCAAATACATACAAGATCTCATCCACTCTGAAGGGGGGTCTGGGGTGTAACTGTTACTGCCTGAATGACACTCCTTCATGAATTATTCTCCAGTTAAAATAGTCACACAAATACACGCAGATGACACCATGACAACACGTCTTTCTGCCTGCAACCTAACACAGCGGAGGGACATTAAACATGGATCATGTCCTCAAAGTAGGCCACTGCAGCTCCAGACACCTCCACAAAAACTCTCCATGCAGTCGTCTCAGCACTCAACATGCAGCCGTGCTTAGAGCTGGTGCTTCGTGCTGCTTTGACACTCCAAATGGCAATCCTAGCACTTTGTTTCAGACTGCAACCACTTAGTCACATTTGAAACTTTAAACCTGGTAAATGTGCCCTCTCTTTTTTTCCAGATTTCCTTTTGGTTGATCAGTTTGAGGATAGAAGGAATTGGTGTGCGTGCTTATACGTCTGCGTGCGCGTGCGCGCATGTATGTATGTATCCGTGTGAGTGGGCAGCTACTGTAAAGTATGACTTTCATCACCGTAGTAAAAAGTGCCTGGATCTGGTTCCAGGTTGGCTGGCTTATTTTTAGCAGAGACTAACAGTCATTGTTTTGCAGGTTGAAATAAGAAAAAACATTGACAGATCATATCAAGTGTAGCTAATTAGCATAAAAGAGTGCAGTCCTTTTTATTCACTGGTTTCCAGTATGTTTTAGAATTGGTTTTCAAGATTTTACTGATTACTTTTAAAGCACTTTATGGTTCAGCTCCCAGTAAGATTGCTGCTCCGCTATGTGCCAGAGCACAGCCTCAGATGCCTCAGAAGTTAAATAAATAGAACAAAAGACTTATAGGGCAAAGCAGATTTCATTATACTCTGAGCACAATGACAATAAAGATATATCTATATACCTACCTACGAAACACTGAAAATAGGCACCGCTGAATACTCCAGTGCACTACAGGATTAATGCTGAGGGCAAAAAGTCAGCACTGACAGATTATGTTTATGGATTTCACTGAAGTGGCACCTCATCAAACTCTGCCCTCCCATTTACTCGTGTTTTGGCCAAATGTTGGACAACCAACTGCAAAACATAAAGCTGTAATAGTGAGTGACAAGCATCTCTAAAAATACACCAACTCTGAAAGAACTTCACATCACACAGACACTTTTAAAAAGGGTGCAACAACAGTCACATACTTTCAAACAGTGCCACTTATGGCCCAGATAACGTATTCCACTAAAGTGAAGCAGTCAGGCTCATCAGTTCAGGCGTGGCTTTATGTATAATCTCATTTTCTTTATTTTCTCTCCCCCCCCTCACAGTTCAGATGGGAGCTGGAGTCTCTGAATCCCAACCTAGCTTCAAAGCTAGGAACAGTCTGGCCTCTTGAGATAGGTTACCGTTTCACACTGCATCGGTTACTCTGTCACACCCCCCCCCCCCAACCCCCTCAGGCAAGCCTGGAAACGTGCTTCCGTTGTGCCTGTTTAACCATGCTAAATCATATTCTACTCTTGGGTGTTTTGACATTTCAGTAATTAACCAATTTCCCCTTTCTATTTGTAGCCCACCGTAGAGTTACAATCATGTTATATTGCTTTCAGTTATGGCACATTCAACTCGACACCCACTGAGACACCCCTTGAGATTTTTTTCTATACCACATACCCAGATCAGGGATTACTTCATACCTGGGGAATCGAGTAACCAGGAAAGCCTTGTGGAGAAAAACTGCAGCATACCAGAAATGTCTAACAAATACTTGCTAAATATGCAAATTGAGCATCAGCGTATTCCCTCAAATGTTCAGGATTATCAAGGAATATGGATTCTGAAAAAAAATTAACAACATCCAAACAAACCGACTATTTCTTGCAACACACATTACCGAGAGCATGTTAATATGGCTTTAGATTAGCCACAGTCCATGATCCACAAAAGATGCAAGCTCAACGGTCATCTTGTTGACCTAAAATGCATCTTAAAATGATGCAATTCTATACTGAAGCTTCTTATGCATGAGTGGGAAACTATTCAATAGCATATAATTCATAGGATGAATTGCCATTCTAAAAACGTTTAAATAAGCATTTGTGGAGTGTATCATAAGGGAGATGGGAATGATGACCGAGCAAATTAGAGCTCCTTGTTGTTTCAGCAAAATACCTTAATGATTGAATCTTTCAAAGTGTCACAGGAGTATTTTTTGGTTCGTAATTGCAAATGGCAGAAGCTGAAAACTATTTCAGCTACCTGCCAGCCGATAAGAAATTGGCTGTTTAAAGGGGAGCAACATGAGGGATCCTGAGGGGAAGAAATCCTTAAAACAAAGCAGCTTTGTGGCTTATCAAATGAAAGCCACTATAAAAATAAAAAGTAGAGTATTATTGCAGAAGAAATCGCTGATATTTCAAATATGGGCTATAAATATCTGAAGTTAAAGGATGAGGATCTGTGCATTTTTCCACTGCCTTCGGTCTAACCATGTATATGATATGGTACGACTCTTTTGTATCTTGATCAAGTTTTCAATCATTTAGATTTAGCTTTATTGTGTAACAATGCATTTAGCTGTGTCACATAAATGAGATGCAGACGTATAAAACTTTTGCAGTGGATTCCAAGCAGATTATAAAACATTACATCTTCAAACGTGCCACTTAATGTCAAAGCTTACTTTCAGAAACAAAATCATTGGTGTTATTGTAAATATTGATGTACATTTTCTATATGAATTTAGACAGGTCTATTAATCGTAAATGTAGATCATGAGTGAACATAAGTGCAGCCTTTGGAGACCTATTCAAAACTTTAAAGCATCACACACACACAACTCCCCAGTGTTTTGTTACAGCAAACTTAGGATTTAACAAAAACAGACTACAATGTCAGGTGACATTTACTTTAGTCACTCATTTTCCTCCAATATCCAAAATTAAATTGGAATTGAAAGAACATGGAATCAATGTTTTAACCAAGAGAAGCAGGGCTGAACTGCAAGTGCAAAAACAATTGAACTTTAGAAAATAAGATAGGCCGATTTGTCTCAAGATTATGAGTGACTTGGGAGATTTTTATCAGTCAGGATTGTAAAGCTCCAAACAGCTGACCTTAATACCCAAATAACTGAAGAGGGCCGGACTACGAATGATTTTCAGACGCCTCTGAATTTCTACATTTTTTGAGATCTGGCCAACATGATCCAGATTACTTTACAAGCAGCAGTCAAATAAACCAGTAACAGCTAGACCTCCTGTGTGGCCAACACTGCACATAACCGACCTTAAGACTCAAATCAAGACAGCCAAGAAACATTTTAACTTGTGATCGTCGTCACTAAACACAGCTCAAATTAAACTGTGAGAGGTTGTTACTCCTGCTGTCACTGCAGAGTGGGAGTTGTTCTTGAAAACTGTTCTTTTACATCATTTATGGAATGAACATTTCCACAAAGACAAAAAATTAGGTACTGTTGTGGCCAGTAAGCACAGTTGGTAGAGAGGGCGCACATGTGCAGAGGTTTAATCCTCGGTGCAGAAAGTCCAGGGTTCGAGTCTGACCTGTGACGGTTTTCCTGCATGTCTTCCCC